>NW_020171988.1:812766-964409 GCF_003031525.2 Neophocaena asiaeorientalis asiaeorientalis
AAAAAAAAAAAATAAAAATATATATATATATATATGGTATGTTCAAAAGCATGAAAGTTTGAAGGCTGTGGGCATATTACACAAATTCAATGACATGCTTGGAAACATGAACTAAAACTTGGAGGAAAAGTCTAGAAAGCAGCAAACGACCATATCTCAAGCACAGCCCTGGCTGGGCCTGCTGGGTCTGCTCTTCCGTCAAGCGGATTGTCTTTGTGCCTTGGCTGCTCTGTGCCAAAGACCCTACAATTAGGTTCCTCCGACTCCGTGACCCCAAGTTTGTGTTTCTAGAAAAGAGCTGTGGGTTATTTTTCTTCTGGAATGTTAACCAGAAGAATGTATACCATTCTCTTCTGGAATACTCAAATTCCTTTCTGGTAATGAACTTGAGAACCAGGGAAATAAACAGTAGGTCATCAAACAGCAGAGGAAGGGCAAATGGAAAGGCCATAGTCAGTGATTCCTGCGAGAGTATAGTTCATTCTGCTCTAAAGGGAACAGAGGCACAGGCCACACAAACAAAACACAAGGCCAGGCCCTGGGCCCACGGTGGACCTTTCCACTTAAAGCCACAGGGTTAAATTTTAAAAATTGGTATGGCCACACAAAAGTATATTATTTGATTTTTATGTAAAGAACAATGTTTTAGAAATTTATTGCTTCTTTCCATGTCATCTCTCAAAAATTTAAACAGCTCAGATTTTTTATAGAGGGAGGTGCTTGTTTCACATAATTTTCCAATTATTGTTTCAAAACACTGCAACTTAAGTATTTTAAAGGGTTTGTTTTTGAGGGGCTTAAAGCTTAATGACAAAAGATGGAATGTAGTGCTGACAGATTATCATGTTTTAAAACATTAATAAAGAAGTGTAAAGATGATACATAATTACATTAGCTAAGAACATTAGTGCAACTGCATATAATGGAATGTAGTAAAGAGAAATTTCCAGTCCTATCAAGTTTCCCGCCTCCCATCACAGATAAACCTAGATGAAAACCAAACAGCCATAAAAATAAAATAAAAAATTTTAAATACATGATACATACAATACTAAGATAGGAAGAAGAGGCTTTGCCTTGAAGGGAAGGGGGGCTCAGTCAGAAACATGACAGCATTTCCTCCTCGATGGAAACAAACGGCATTTATTCATGCCAAACATGAAGCAGATGACCTTTCAAACATCCTGCATGGGATTTTCTATACCAGTCTAAATGATCTGAATCGAAAATGTACCATGTAGCACACAGCTCAAAATTTTCAGAAGCAAGTATAATTTTAAAAAATACTCCGTAAGAGACACATTGATCTTAAGTTTATATACCTAAAGATTACTTTTTCAACTGCAAATTTACTTAGCTATCCTAAAAAACGCTTTAATCACAAACATACCCAGTGCAAAAATATTTCTATGTGTGTTGAAAATAGAAACCAAAATCATAGGGTAGAATATTTCAAATGGTGACAAAAGAAATTTTAATTTATTTCAGATTTCCCAAGTTAGGTACAGTGAGCTATTTCCTGGAAGATGGAATTCCATATAACACAAGTCTACCTGGGATCTCACTCAAGAGGTCAATTTGTCAAGTTTTACAAGTACCTCAAAATAATATGGTCTCATGTCCCAACATCAAAGTCCCTTGAGAACAAAATATGGATCATTTTTTCCAACGAACGTATATATAGAACGTGTTAAAATATACAGGCTTTGTAAACTATACACTCTGCCCCCCAAACCTCAGGGGTCTGAAGTTCGGGTGTGCCTCCAGCACGTGGGCACTGACGCCATAATCTCCATGGAGACGCAGAAATGCCTCATGACGTTTCATATAGTTCCAGTTGGTAGTCTCTCTCTCTAGGCCTTCTTCCCAAACAATCTTGGCATTAGCAAAAGCCGAATTATTTTCATTTGGATTTTGAGCTGTTTAATCCCATTCCATTTATCTTTCTGAGGTGCAATAGATAAACCACGTCTCTTAAATATACCCTTAAAACCCAGAAGGATGCCACGCCCACAGCATTATGCTTCGTGAATGGACTGCGTGAGGGGGGCGTGCCTTCCTCCGCCAGCGCTCCACCTGGGGAATCCGGGTGAGACGGAGGGGCATCCCTCGCGTCCTCTGTGGAATCCAGTGACCATGCCACCCTTCTAAACACGGGCCACGGGACTCACCTGGGCTGGGATCAGACGAGGAACAAACAGCAGACCCTCCTCACTCCACTGTGTCGAGAAACAAAACGGCCTCTTAACCCCAATAATACTCAAAGATGAGCTTTCCACACGGAGGACACGTTTGTCTGGATGGCCCTCGGAAGTCAGTCCTTTCCCCTCTACCAGTTGGGCACGATCACCCAAACACACGAGGCCCTCGGGACGCAATCCTGTCCACCTCTCCCTTTCTTTTTACGCCTCTTATTTTAATTTTTGAACAGATAATATAGTCGCACGGCTCAACATTTAAAAAGTATAGACTGGTATACGGAGAACGACCTTTCCCTCCCCATCACCCAGCCTCCTTGGCCCCTCCCACTGGGCAACCGCGGTTACCCCCTCCCTGAGAGAGCGGTGCCCTCAGCATCTCTCAAGGCTCTAGCCTCCTGCCTCACCTTTTAAAACACATGAGCAGGGACTCCCCTGGTGGCACAGAGGTTAAGAATCTGCCTGCCAAGGAAGGGGATAAGGGTTCGAGCCCTGGTCTGGGAAGATCCCACATGCTGCAGAGCAACTAAGCCCGTGAGCCACAACTACTGAGCCCGCACTCTAGAGCCCACGCTCTGCAATAAGAGAAGCCACCGCAATGAGAAGCCCGTGCACCGCAACGAAGAGTAGCCCCAGCTCTCTGCAACTAGAGAAAGCCAGCACATAGCAACAAAGACCCAACACAGCCAAAGATAAATAATAAATTAATTAAAAAAAAAACACATGAGCAAATAGCACACACTGTTTGCCTTGCCTTTTTAAACTATGTATATATACATACACACACACACATATACATATGTTTTTTTATCTTTATGTGTATATAAGATCTTCCTTATATAGGTATATATATGTAGTCTGTGTGTCTGTGCAGGTGAATATATACACATACATATTTCTTTATTCTTTTTGAAGGGGTAGCATAATGTCCCATCATATGGATCTATCATATTTAACAAGGACCCTCCTATTAAACACTTAGATGTAACATCTAGGCTGTTCTCAGTGTTATAAAGAAAACTCTATACACATGTATTTCCCCAAATATGTGATCAAATCTTTAGAATAAACTCTAAAAAAAAAGGAATTACTGGTTCAAAGTGTACATGATTCGTAATTCCAAAATTCACTGCCATGTGGCCTTCCCTAGGTGTGGACCCAATTTATACCCCCTAACAATGTGACAGTTCCCAGTTTCCCCTATATGCCCACCCATCAGTCATGATCTGTGTGTGACGGAACTCTGGGGTCTTTGATATGAACGTTTGGATCTGATGCGTGAAAAGTGGCATCTCCTTGAAACACCTCATCCTCCAGGAGATCACAGCGTCCTCCTCCTACCCGTCTGGCTGCACCCTAACCTCCGGGGTCGCTCTCCTGTGTCTCCCCAATGTCCAAACGGTGAGAGCCCGGGCTCCATCTTCTCTATTCATTGTCACTGCTTAGAAAAGCTCAGTCTCCAAGCTTGAAAGACCTCTTTCGTGCCCATGGCTTCCAAATTCATTGCCTCCAGTCTGGACCTCTCTCTGAACTTTAGACTTGGAAGTCAACCAGGCAGACCAAACTTAACACATCTACATCCAAACCTCTGATCTTCCGTCTCAAACCCTCTCCCCACAGTCCTCTCCATCTTGGTAAAGAGAACCCAACCAAGAATCCTGCAGTCCTGCCCTCTTTCCTCCTGCCCCACGTCCAATCCATGAGTAAATCCTGATAGCCGTCACCACCACCCAGATCCCCCCAGATCAAGCCGTTCAGTGGCCTGGATGGTTGCAAAAGCCTCCTGGGTGGTCCTCCAGCACCTGCTTTCGTCCCCACCCCTTACCCCCTGCTTATCGGATGCAGCCACTCTTCTGCTCAGACCCTCAGGAAGAGCTTCCACCTCTCTGAGAGCAGAGCTGGCGTCCTCGTAACAGCCTGGCCCGTTGTCACCTGGCTCCTGCCCTCCTGGCCCCTTGCTCCCAATGCTGTAGCCAGGTGGCCCGTCTTCCTGAAATTATCTCCTTCCAGATATCTGATAAGCTTGCTCTCTGCCTCCAATCTTGCCTGCACAGATGTCACCGGTTCCCTGAGGTCCTGGCTAAACACTTTATTGAAAAGAGCCGCTGCCCACCCCTGCCCCCGCCCCGTCCCCCTCTCTGCCTCACTGATTCCAAAAAACTCACCACTGTCGGACACAGTGAGTGTTGTATTTACTTGCTTTTTAATTTTCTGTCTCCCATGACTCGACTTCAGCTTTGAGAAGGCCGGAGTTTAGACTGCACTCATAACTGTCCCTCTACCTGTAGCACGTTTGCATCATTTATGGGTGAGTCTGGACATCCTTTCATTTTAGAGTCTTTTGAATTTCCCTTGTTGTGAACTGTGTTCATATTCTTTGCAAAGAAGACAAACATGAGGGTTGTTGGCCTTTTTCAGTCTGATTTTAGGAGTTCCTTGTGTTGTTAGGGATATTAGCCTTTCCTAATACGTATTGCTAACATATTTTTCTTAGTTTCTCGTTGTTGTTGCAGCTTTGCTTCTGATCCTTTTTGGCACACAGAATTCTTTGTATGTAGTCTAATCCATCAAAGGGCTGTGTGTGTGTGCGTGTGTGTGTGTGTGTGTATGTGTGTGTGTGTGTTTGAATGTTTTGCTGCAGCTTCTGGGTCTGTGCTATCTCCCGTCTGTGCCGCGGCCACTGCTGGCCTGCGCCTGGCTGTCCCTGCGGGGGCTCCTCTCCTGCCTGGAATTCCTGCCCCACCAACCTTGCTCCCAAACCACTTTCCTGACTCAACTGCAGCTCCAAAACTCTGGTTCCGTGCTGACCCGATGGGTCAGTCACGGGCTGTGCTGTCCTCTCACCAGAGGACCAAGTCCCCTGTGCAGTGAGGATTCTGCTTGCGCCTCTCCTGCGCTCGGCCTGGAGCCCTGGGGCGGGGAAGTGAGGTCCCCAGCCTCCCTCACACTGAGAGTAGGACCCTGATAAACGTCTGTGAAGAAACAAATGGACGAATAACCGTAGCATTCCACGTTCAATTCAATTCAACAAATATTTACTGAGTGCCAGCTTTGGCAAGGCGCTGCTCTTGGCATCGGTGGGAGACGATATGAATAACAAAGCTCCCTGCTCTCAAGGAGTTTACATTCTAGTTGGAAGGAGACACACAATAACCAAGGGACATAAGCAAATGATACTGTGGTTGGAAGGTAATGACTGCTATAGGAAAAAAAAAAAAAGTAGAGCAGGGCAGGGGCTCAGATGTGCCGGCTTGTTCTTAAGGTTTGAGGTTGAAGTAAAACATCCAGGTCTGAATTATTAATACAAACTCGTAATCATATCCTGGGATTGCCTAGATTTCCTCCCAACGCTTTCTTCGTTAAAGAACTCATCCATAGCACAGGGAACTCTACTCAATGTTCTGTGGTGACCTAAACGGGAAGGAAATCCAAAAAAGAGGGGCTGTATGTATACGTAGAGCTGTTTCACTTTGCTGCACAGTAGAAAGTAATACAACATCGTAAAGCAACTATACTCCAATAAAAATTAATTTAAAAGAAAACCAAGAACTCATCCATTCAAATAACTCCTCCACTTGGATGATACTAATTCCATCTGTAGACGCCACTCCACCCCAAACTTTGCTACAGTTGCTTCAACAATGTGCTAGCTATTTCCATTTGACTCTCTGCTATGGTCTGTTTGGTGTCCCCCTGCCCGACCCCAATCCATATGTTGCAACCCTCATGCCCAAAGGGATGGTGTTAGGAGGTGCGGCCTTTGGGAGGTGCTTAGGTCAGGAGTATGGAGCCCTCATGGACGGGATTAGTGCTCTTTTAAAACTCTACCCCTTCCACCATGTGAGGACCCTGCAAGGAAGTGCCAGCCCCGAACCAGGAAACGGGCCCTCACCTTGCGATCCTGGACGTCCCAGCCTCCCGAGCTGTGAGAGGTAAGTCTCTGTAGTTTTAAGCCCTCTGGTCTGTGATACTTTGTTCTAGCAGCCCGACTGGACCAGGACAGCCACCCTACATGATCCCAGGCCCAGCACGCCTGAACCAGACCTTCACAATCACCTTCCCCCTACCCCAGTAGCTCAGGCCCCCACATTCCAGTGCTGTGTGGACTATTGGAACACGGAGGACACAGGAGAGAGATGGGTCAGTCAGTGAGTCCCCAGGCCTGTCCCAAACTATTTCATGACCCCACGGCCTATGTCAGATTCCAGAAGTGTTCAAGACGTTGGCAGACAGAGCTTGAAAGAAGGGCTTTATAACCAGATACATTTGGTTTGGGAAATGCTGAGTTGAACTAGGGAACATGTAGCATGTTGATGTGTCCTAAGAATCTCCAAAGGGGAATACGTTGTGTTATGAAGATTTGGTGATGAAACCCTTTGCCCCAGGAGCATATGACTAGCGTTCCTCAAATCAGGCTTTGGGCAATGTTGGCCTTAGAAGTCAACGCCAAACACTTTATCCTTGAATTAAAAGGCTCCCGCCATAGAACCCAATCTCTACTTCCAACCCTAATTTCTGCTGCTTCCCAAAGCAAACATTTCCCTTCGGACAGGACAACATACGTCATGGGCATGGAAAGCACATCTGGACGACGAAGCTTCTCCCCTCTGGCCCACCAGAAAAGCCCCGTCCCTCCGCTCTCCTCACACGGACCGTACATGCCTCTCTCAAGCCCCTAGTTCAAGCCCTACCCCCTCCCTGCCAGCAAAACCCCTGGCCTGCTCCCTCTCTCAGATTCCACTTATACCCGTTGCCTAATCTACTGGCTTGGTTGTGTTTTATAACTTTAAATGGTAGCAGAGACCGTGCGTTAGTTTTTGCACCTCTAATAAATACTTAGTACAGCACTAAACACATTCCACAGATGCGCGACTGCATTTTTCCTTTACTGTGTTAACACGTGGAATGACATATTTTTGACAAGGCACTGACCTATAATGAAAGAATACAGGTTAATTAAAATTGTTTCAAATTCCTTATTCTTAGAAGATTTACCTCTAAATATTGTTAAAACATTCTTAGAATGCATTTGTTCACTTTACCCACTACAGTCCCTTATTTATATTATATTATATATCATATATCATATCATGTCATATGATTTGTATAGCACAGAATTTGAAAGACAGAAAAAGCCTTAGAGACCATCTAGGCTATTTACTTCATTTTAAATCCAAGAACACCTAATCAGATATGTGTGTGTGTGTGTGTGTGTGTGTTTGTGTGTGTATAAAACCTTCTGGTATTTGAGAAAGATGATTTAATTTACTGTGGACTTTACTTGGCTTGTGGTTTTTGTCAAATTTAATAAACAAGTATAATGGAATAATAACAAAAATGATTTTTATGGGAGTGCCAGAGTTAAAGGAAGCCTGACCCCTCCCCAGAAGATAATCTGCTGAGCTGCTGAGAGTTGCCATTTATTTATTTGTTTGTTTGTTTGTTTTTGGCTGCATTGGGTCTTCATTGCTGTGAACGGGCTTTCTCTAGTTGCGGCAAGCAGGGGCTACTCTTCGTTGCAGTGCACGGGCTCTAGGCACACGGGCTGCAGTAGTTGTGGCATGTGGGCTCAGGAGTTGTGGCTCACGGGCTCTAGAGTACAGGCTCAGTAGTTGTGGCGCACGGGCTTAGTTGCTCCACGGCATGTGGGATCTTCCCGGACCAGGGCTTGAACCTGTGTCCCCTGCTTTGGCAGGCCGACTCCCAACCACTGTGCCACCAGGAAGCCTGCGAGTTGCCATTAAGATGAAAAGTGATGCGTTCAGAGACTCTGGGTTTACAGGGAAGGAGGAGGCAGAGGAAGAAGTGACAAGAAAGCACAGCTTTGGGATCTGCGCACAGGACAGATATCCAGGGAGGTCACACATCCGCCCATCTGCCTCCCCTTCACTCCTGGCACTGGGAAATGTCACCAGTGAAAGCCGTGCTGGGAAGAAGGAATCGCTCGCATCAATCCAGCAGGCAGGCACGGAGCAGTCACCCTTTGCAGGGTGGGGAGGGGTGGGGAGAGGCTCAGAGGTGAGCATGAACCCAGGAGGGGCCTCTCTGCTCCACCCTCTAAAGAGAGCTTCTCGTTCAAATGCAAATTCCTGGGCCCCAACCTCCAGGATTCAATATTGGGGGGCGAAGCAAAGAAACTGCACTTTACACAAGTGTCCCTAGGAGACTCTGACCACACTCGTAGGAAATCCTGCTGCGATGACAGCTCTGTGGTCGTCTGAATGCAGGATGGGGTAATGGGCACCTGAGACGGTGGGGTGTGGTGAGACAGCCGGTTCGCACAGACTGCCTGCTTGTTTAGCCTTCCTGCCTGAGTTGGCCTAGTTGTCACTTTTGTGATCATCCCTCTACCCTCCCTTACCATCAGCAAAGGTTCCTTTTGAGGGAATTAAGAAGGATGGGGCGGGGGGGGGGGGAAAAAAAACCCACCGACAATGACCTTGCTACTTCTTGGCTTCTGTGGCTTCACTGTTAGTTAATTAAAGTGCCCGGGAGAGCATCTGGTGATTCTTAGAAGAGGAAAGAGGCCGAGGGTCCCAAAGGAGTTAAGGGTTCACGTGTCTCACCTTCAGAGAGGTCACTCTTCACCTTCCAAGTGAGGCATTAACTCTCCCCCTTGAAACGCACGCTGACAGGCTGCATGCAACTCATGCATCCGTGCCATCGCAGGGGATTACTTATTTGATCTTCTCTTTTTAGGTGACTGTAATCAGGCCATTCCAAAATTGCTCCTTAGGCAACTGATCTGAGGTCACTGTATTCTCGAACCCGTGGGGCTATCGGGGACGCATACAACTCACTGTCACTTAGAAGGAGGAAAATGAGCCAGAAAGAAGTCGAGTGACTAATGTAATACCACACAGCAAGACATGGTACAGGGGGGCCAGGGGCCTGTGCTGGATCCCCAGGGAAGAACCCCTTACTTCTGTAAACTGGGGCTGAGAAACAGCCTGACATAAGCGAAGACAAAAGTTATAGGCTCCCAGGCTTCCTTTTGCAAACACTGTTAACAGAACACTGTGAAGTGTTTTCAGAATGACTCGTACAGATGATTTTACGTTTGCTGTGTTGAGCCAGACAATGATGTGAGCAAAGCAAGTGATGGATGGTGACAGGTTACTTATCCAGAAACCTTCCCTGCTAAGAACACACTGCAATCCCAGGAGTTTGCAAAACAACAGAGGCCTCTGAGCAATGTCATGTAGGTCTGCCTGGCATCCTGCTTGTTCTCCTCACACGGACGCGTCAGGCTCTCTCTGCTTTGAGGTAAGATAAATCTATCAAGCTTGGTCCCAGGGGAAAGGCCGGCAGACCAGAAGCAGCAAATCAGAAAGAGAACAAAAGAGTCATGTACAAACAGGCGGTGGGAAATGCAGCACGAACTGTAGGAGCAGTAGGGAGCGAAAGCCGAAGGAGAGGAGATGGAACTAAACTATGACCCCTGGGATGGGATCTGAACAGGAAGCCCCAGTGCACAGCGTAAGGGCCCTGAAAACTGAAGGCTCCTGGGGGCATCGCTGCATTAACCACAGCAAATAACCACCCTGGGTCATCGCAAGTTCAAATTACTTTTGGCAGCCCAATTTAAGAAAGCAGAGATGTATAGAATCCATTACAGAAGATTTTCCAGTAAGCAGATTAAAATGAAGGGCAATTAAAGCTTTTGTTATTTCGAAAGCTGCCTTCCATCCCACTTTACTCAGTAATGATGCACCCCTGTCATGCATGGGAGCCCCTCAGAGCTTTCAGAATAGAAGCTTCTGCTTCTACTTGGAAAGAGCAGGGACCCGACTCTCCTGCCAGAAGAGGAGCCAGCCTCTCGCCCACTGGGTGCAGACACCACCTCTGCACCTGGCCTGCCCAGAAAGCCAGGGTGGCAGGGGTCCCGGGCGGTAAGCACCTGCCTCACCCACCTGGCCCCAAGCCTGGTGGGCGTGGCCACGCCTCCTCCAGGACCACGCAGGTCAAGGATTCCTGTCGCAGCTTCCACCGCTCCATCTCCTCCTCTTTCTTAAACTTAGTAAATTAAATTAAGTTTAAATTTAGCAGTGATTTAATGTTTGGCAGAAGGATGCATACACCTAGTTTAAAGATAAAGAGTTGTCACCAATCCCCCCTCTCCAGAAGCGGTTAACATTCAACCCCTTTAGCTGAGTTTGTTTCCTTTTTGAGTATCCACGCCCCTATTGCTAAGTAACAGGCATATACTGTTTAGATTTTTTGCCCCAAGCATTACTTGTTAAACTGCCCAGATGAAGGATGAGAATTTGGCTATTTTCAAGCTCCCCACCGTCAGGACTCTCGGCCGTCTGGGACCTAGCTGCTCCTGAGTCCAGCTTTCGGACAGCTCTCCCCTTTTATTCCCACCTCTACCCCGACCCCCAGAGGCATCTGCTGCCACCGGGTCCCAGCCTGCTGGGGTCTCCACGAAGTCAGACTGTGCCCCCATCCCCACCAGCTTCAGGCTCAGCTTTCTTGAGTCAGCTAAGTCAACTTTCCTTTTCCTGTTTCCAAAATTTTGTTGCTCCCATTTTCTTTGTCCTTGTAAGTTTTTTATTAAAAAAAAAAAAAAAACCCTACTGTCATTTTAATGAGGCTCAGAAAGGAGTGGACCTTCAATGCATGTGTTAATGCACCATCTTGGACAGGAAGTAAGCTATTGGCAGGAAATAAGTCATTGATTTCTTTTTTTCTTCCCAGAGAACAAATGCTTTTCCATTTAAATTCACCTGATGAAAACATCCAATGCACCGAAGCAAAGCAGTCTGGACTACCTCCTAGATCATCTTCCTATTCTTTACGGAACAGATCGATTCAGTGACTAACTAAAATTCAAACACAGGCTTCTGTTTTGGGGCCATTGAAGGAGAGAAAGAGCTAGACATCAGAAAGTGGAAAAGATATTTCCCCTGAAAGAATCCGGCTAATCTTCTATCAGCTTTTATAAACTTTTGAAAAAGAACTTGTATGAACTTTTACAACGCTTCTCCCTCTGGAGATTCCGGCCCTGCCCCCGCCCCCGTGTGTGTTCCTTTCCATCACCCACTTGGATACTTCCTGGGAGAACAAGCATTTTTTAGACCCAGTAGGACGTGTGCTCGTTACTTCACACAGACCCGTTCCCGCACGGCCGTACCATCCACCACTTCTCTGTCTTTCTCACTCGCATGGCAGCCTAGATCCACTCATCCCACATCCCTCCCCGCGATCCCAACATCCAGTCCGTCCCTGTCGCTGGCACCACTGGCCTCTGGCTCTGAGCAAATGCTCCACATCCTGCCCTTCCTGTCCCCCCCTTCTACCGCACCCAAGAACCGGCGCCACCCCCCCCTTCTCAGTGGAAAACACTCCTCCACCCCAGGATGCGTCCACACGCCACGGCTCTCCCTTTCCAAGGTCAAGTGTTTCACAGCCATGCTTGATTCCTGCCCCCCTCACTTCCTGCATCCTTTATCCTGGGCTCATCTTTTAGCATCTTTGTCTTCGCCTCTTCACTGGATCTTCCATATTCCTAGGAACGTGGTTTTCTTATTAAGATTTCCCTTTAACCCAACAAACTTCTGTGCTGGCATATTCTCGTCTTAAAAGAGTGGGCTACACAGCCTGCCCCAACTGCCCCTCACCTGGCTGTTCTCACCTCCCTTCCTTGGTCCCTTTGGGTCCCTGTCTGCTGCGCGAGCAGCTTCCTGGCCCACCTTGGCTGTGGGTCTTCACTTACCGGCGTTCCTCACCGGCCTCAGTCTCTCCTCCCAATAACGGCCTCAGCAGACTCATTTCTAGCTCCACAAAATCAGTTACACAGCGGGGAGTCTGAACCTGTCCCAACTGGGCGCACTTTTCAACACGGGACTGGAGGCGGGTGGCGTGTAACTCCTTATTTTCAGTTATTTACGTGAAGGTTGATCTAATAAGAATATAGGTTTGTGTTTAAAAGTGTGGAATACTTCTAAAATAATCCTCTCCTCCAGCACTTTGGTGACCTATACCTTTGCTTTGTCATTGCAAGATTAAAGATCTGCAAGCAGAACAATTACTCACCAAAAGTAAAATCTTATGCAAATGCTATTGAGCCCAACACAAATGAGCAACTCTTCAGATGACTAAGAACAATATGCCTTACGATAACTGTAAACATAAGAAACAAAGGTCAAGAGACTCTAAAATAAGCACTTGGGACAACAGAAGGGCTGTGTAGGCGGTCGGCAGTAATTATGAAACCGGGAGATGATCATTATGTGCTTCTGAAGGGCTTTCAACCCGAAGCAACTCAGACCATTACACAGCGGTTGTCCCCACGCCTACCTCCCCAAGCAAAACCCTTAACAGACAAGACTCTTCAGCTTTTCAAATACAAGCAAATACATCCCTTACTGAAATCGAACAGAAAAACAACATGAAGCTGCATGATGCCAGACGTTATCAAATTTCATAAGCCAAGGCAGTTGCAAAGAATTGCCAGTAACTCAAATTGTTAAATGAATAGCCAGTTCTTTTTTTCCGGTAAATTGTGGTTTCAGATTCTAACGGTCCACAATTCTCATAGCAATACATGCATTTAATAGAATCGAATGCTTCATAAAAGTCAAATCACATTTAGCCAGTTAGTATCTGAGCGACTCTGCTGTACAGATGTTAGAACAGATGTCACGGGTAAAACAGAGAGTCACTCAGCATGCAAGCCTGGTGCACAGGAGGTCACTGTCCCATTTGGAAGATGGGACACGTTAATAAAAGACACAGTGACCGAAGAGGCTTGATCGGCTGAACCAGATACACGTCTGAAGGGCTGAATGGAATGGGTCTGAACACACATCCCAGAATCAGGAAAACCCCTGGGAGACTAATGAGATGAGAAGAAGACAAGGAAAGACTGGCAGAGTGGAGGGAGACAGAGGTCCTACCTTGTGGAAATCTAAGTGGAAACACACAGGGGATGGCAGAGGAGGCGGGGCAGCCCAAAGCCCGGCTGGACGAACAACCTCACGTCTTCCTCACTGCTCCCGACAACCTCCAGCGGGTCCTGCCCACAACAGTCCTCTGCACACAGCTATTACGGTGGTCACCTGAAAGCTCAGCTTCTCTCCCCTTCCACTAAAAAACCAGGGGTTCCCCACTGCCTCACAAGCCGAGTTCAGGCTCCTGAGTCACACACAGTAAGTACTCAATGCGTCTGACTGTGCGTGGTTACTTCCATACGTCCTGTTTGATTTGAAGGTTCTAGAAGACAAAAACCAATCTTGCTTATTTTTTTTAAATATTTTGGTATGTAACAGCTCTTACAAGTATCTTAGGCATAGTACAAGTTCAAAACATATTTATTAAATAAACGAACAGATGACTTAATTAATGCTTTTTAATATAATGTTGGCAAAGTGGGTGGGCCAGTTGGCAATGACTTTGCATAGGAAGTTAGAAGTTTAGATTTGGTCAGCTACTCAATGATTTTGTATAGGGTAGTGACGTGATAAAAAGTGGTATTTGACGTAACTTGCTTTAATTGTGGTCGTAAGTGTCCCAGAAAGGGCTAGAAGTAGAAAGATTACTTTGCTAAGAATATTTTGCTAACAAGATGAGGATTTTTGTCTCTTGATTAGTCACTAACGTGCATATTCTTCCATAAACACCAAAAGAGAAATTGTCGCATGTATCTTTGCCTTTCATCTATTTTAAACGAGTTCATTTCTGAGATAAGAGATGACTTTTTTTTACGGCTAGGTAACAGTTATGGCCTCTGGATTTGAAAGAACAGAAACCAAAAACCCTAGAAATTAAGGACAGATACTCTTATTTATGAATTACAAATATTCTCCACATTAGAACCTTCCAAATTGACACTCAAAATTTGAAAACTGAAAGAATTGCATTTTGCCTATTCTTATTACAATGCAGAACACTTGACTGTTTGGTTTTATCACAGCTAAAAATTACTGAGACGGTTGTTTATGTAAGTTGAATTTTGTAATCTAGTATAGCATTTGGTTGTGAAATGAATGAATTCCTCAGCATGTGGAAAGGCCAGTGCATTAACAATTTCAAGAGGCTGTAACTGGTGCCCACGGAGGTGGAAGAGATTTAGCGCAGAGGATCTCAATCTGGGCTGTGGCTTAGAAATGCTCAGGAACCTTTAACAGCTATGAACGCTTAAGCCACACCCCAGACCATGTCAATATATTGTAAAAGCTCCCCCCAGGTGAGTCTATTATCCAGGCTTGAGAACCAGTGAATTAGTATTTTCTTTAGCCATGCAGAAATACTTTTTATAACTGGTTTTCTTGATATAGTATCAAAAAGGTGAAATAGCTCAGGGGCAAACTACTAACTTTATTTTAAAGAAAAGAAACAAATTCTCACTCACCTGCTTTCTGACAGTGTACAATCTTTTCATACACAGCGTCTGCATTTTCAATCAACGCCTTGAGGGACTGGATCATCTGCAGAGGAAACATCCAGACAGGAGGTCACACAGACAGCTGGACACAGGAGGGTGCGCTCTCAGGCGCGAGGCTCTTCCCCCGACGCGGCTGACGGGATGCGGCGACTCGTCCCTCCATCTGACGTCCCACTACTCAAGTTCATGTGTGTACATGTTAAATGATACAGTCACACCTCCCCACACAAGGGCTTAGACCAGACTGTGATGAGTATATTCCTCGGGTGGCTAGGCTTGCACAACACTGGATTTGAACCTCAAGCCAGTACCTGAGCTCGTTTCAGTGTGAAAAGCTACAAATAAATATGTGTGCACATCCAATCTGTCCTTCATTTTAACAAGACCTCCTGCGTCACCTTATGGAAAGCTCCAGCCCCTACATGCCTTTCTCACCTCAGCCAAGATGCCTCCATCTGAATCGGTTTAAAGCTTAGGTTGAGGATCAAAAAACAGCATTTCTTTGATGCATCACTAATGCTATCTCTCAAACAAGTAGTTTTAACGTGCCTATCAGGGATTTTAAAAATTCAGTGTTGACTTCTTGTTCTAAATTGTATGTCCTTATTTTAGGAGCCGCGCCTGAATTAAGAAAAAGGAACAGGGTACAGCTGACCAATTATTTCACTCACCAAAATGCTGGGGAAAGATCTGTCTGAAGTAAACTTTTTGACTCTAAAATCACTATGAAAATGGGATGGCCGGATTCAGTTCTCATGGCTCAAATGGGGACAATTATGATCCTTGCCATAACTGTAGACTCGTTTTTAATTTAATTTTTATTTTATATCAGAGTATAGCTGATTTACAATGTTGTGTTATTTTCAGGTGAACAGCTAAGTGATTCAGTTATACATATACATGTATCTATTCTTTTTCAGATTCTTTTCCCATATAGGTTATTACAGAATAGTAAGTAGAGATCCCTGTGCTATACAGTAGGCCCCTGTTGATTATAAGCTTTTTGTATTTAAATATTTCACATGATAATATTACTCATCTCTTTTACAGGGCCATTCTATTTTGTATAACAAATACCAATCCATCATTGTTCATTCCTTTAAATTCTGCCTTGTTTTTCTTTATAGTATTTATCACTAGCTGCCTTAGTAATTATTTTATAGAAACTAAATATACATAGGTTGAATTATTTATATAACTCGAAGAACACCATATTTTATTAGTTATACTTATTTAAACTAAAGCATAATCAACACGCCTCTTAAGAAGTACACCAGATTCTTAAAGTGAGTCACACAGCATCTATCAACTTCCACTGTTCTAAGAAAATTACAGTAAACACTGTGAGGTTTGAAGGCCAAAGCAGGTGTTCATTTATGCCTTCATTCATTATTCATGGAAGGTGTCCTGTGGGCAGCCGCTGAGCAGAAATGGGGGGCAGGGTGACCTACAGGACACAGCCCCTGTCTTCAGGAAGTGCACAGCCCAGGGGCACGGCTCCCACTTAGGAATTCGGTATTTTCACATTCGTTCTTCAAGATCTGAGTCATTCCTGCAAATTTAAATATTCTACTTTACAGCTTGACATATTGAACAGGCAGTGATAAAAATGAATAGTTCAGAACTCAATTACACTGACAGAAAGTCATTTGTACCATTACGTAATTTGCATACTGAAAAGGTTCACACCATCATCAGTAACCTTCTTCAGCTCTGAGCCGAGCCAACGAGAGGCAACACAAAGTAAGGACTTCCCCCAGCGGGGATGGTGGTTGTCACAGCTCAGTATCAAAGAACTGGCCAACCGTGCCGCCACCATTCAGACAGGGGGAAAAAGCAACAAAATGAACCTGGTCATGAGACAAGTGGGCAGGACAGGAGCAGTAACAGAAGGAAAGCAAGAGAACAAAACAGCAGCATTCAGGCCAGACTCACGCATCCCAACAGCCTACGGGCGAAGGTGGTCAAAACAGATCGACATCCGGGCTGGGGTAGGCGCAGAACGAGCACAGATTTACATGGGTTCCTCAGCTCTGTCATCTAGGACAAGGTATTAAACATCATGGAGCCATAATTTCCTACCTGTAAACTGAGCTGAATAAAAGACATTATGAGGGCTCATAATATTGTGGGGATTAGAGGAGAGGATGCTTGCGGCTGGAACTTGCCAATGGTGAAGTCGCAGTGGACTCCGCACTCACCCGGGGGCCCGGCAGAGCTCCTTCTGGAAGCCCCCAGTTAGCTGAATGAGTGTGCCTTCCTGTCCTGCTCTCCTTGGCAATGTTGTACACACCCATTACTGACACTAGTTTTGTTGACAAGCCTTGTGTGAAGAAGCTCAGAGGAACAACAAATCGCACTATTACTCAAGAAGCATCTTCCAGTTTAAAGTATCGCCAAAGGTTAAAGAGTGCTGCACCTTTTAACTGTAAAAGACACGAAAGGCTTCAGAAACGCACACGTGCACCTCCAGGGGCTAGAGAAGGACGCTGCCCTGCCCCTGTGCTCTGTGATGCCGGAGGACTGATCCTTTACTCTGGGGACAGTCATGCGCTGAGGCTGCACGTGTGGGACCCTGAGGTCGGTGCTGAGAACGCATGAAGAGCAGAATGACCCGGGGCCACGAGCAAACAGTAATCACATAAAACGTGGCAGTGCCACCGCTGCCCACGTGCTCCTGGGTGTGACAGTGAGATGCTCTAAGCCAGGGCAGGGTAGCGGGACAGTTCAATACTAAGTCTTTCTCCCGGTAATGGGGGTGAATGTGTCCCCCGACTTACGTGCAGTATATAAATTATGAAGGTGGCTAACACCCCAGGTGAAGGATGCAAACACAGTGAAAAGCCAGCCCCCCGGGTGTGGAAGTGACCAGCGGCAGGTCCCTGCAGAGCGTATCAGAGGGGATTCCAGAGGCAGTCAGCCCAGGAGAGGTGGGTACCTGCTAACCAATCAGCAACTTTCAGACACAGGAAGAAAGAAAACCCACCCAGACCTCAGCAGAGATGATTCACTTCCCCACACCTGTCATGGAATGAGCGCATCATTCCCTCTGGGAGGAGGAACTGCCAGTTTATATCTTTTTATAGTCGCAGGGTACATATTTATAATTAAGTTTATATTCTTGCCCACAGATTGAGTCCATTAACCCTCCACTCCTGCAATATTCGTGTGAGTTCTCCTCGAGTAAAGGGCCTGTCTAGGTGTTGTTCAGGGGACTCTCTGGCCTGTGGGCTCCTGTAAGCGCACTCGGTTAAAGGTTCAGTGGGCCGAGAGGGCAGGACCAGGCCAGGCCGGGCCTCCCTGCCTGCCTACCCGGCTGGCTGAGGTCTTGTTCTCGCACAGCTGACAACTATGGCTGAATGCACTGCGGACACAGCAGGGAGACCGTGGAGGCACCGTCAGATCTAGGGGTGCTGCCTCTTGGGCTGGGTCTGCCACTCTGTAACGAGGTACAATTATAAACAGTACAAGTGTTGGCTGAATGAGTCAAAATGGAAGTATTTCAACGCCTCCTTGGCATCAGGTATGTACTTGGCGTCCTCCATTTCCTCTAATGCTCACCAAAGTCCACGGGAGGTGGGTGTTGGTGGTGCTGCTTTCACAGATGTGAACACTGATGACCCCAGAGCAAAGCCACTTTCCCAAGGTCACCTGCTGTGATGAGCAAAGGGATGCAACTAGTGAACAGGGGGACGGGGATTCCGCTTGACTCAAAGCCTCTGCTGTTTCCACGACACCAGGAAGGTCTTGACCACGGGCAGCAGCTGAACAGGAGGAAAGCGCTTTCCAACCAGGAGGACAGACAGAAGCATCAGGGAACACCCTGGCTCCCGACAGGTGTTACACACAATATGTAGCATCATCTCAGCTACTGACACGGGCCCGGAAGTGTGTTTTTATAAAGTCATATTCCTATAAAGCACTTTGGGAAAACATTTTTTCAAATGACAACATTAAACAGTTTACTTGGCTCCACTGACCAATTCATTATTGAAAAACAGAAATCATTTATATTTCATGTGAAACCACTAGAATAAGCATCTCAGACTAGACAAAAGCAAATACGTGGGGAGTGCCATCAAGAGAAGAGTCAAAGGGAAAAACTGCTTTAAGTTATCTTGTTTTCTCTGTATACATTACGTTAATGTGTGACTATAACGCAAGGCCCGGTAGAGTGGCTGGTTTTATAAGCATGCTCTGCATTAATGCACATTTCATCGATTCACTTTAAATGCACTGCCGTAAGTCTCAGCACCGAAATCAGACATCCCGCCGCCGGCCCGAGTAACTTACCACGTGGACCCTCATATCGTTTACAAAGTACAAGATGCTTTCAAACAGCTGTTGTTAATGGATTTCACATTAGTGTCCAGTTCACAGTACCTCCTAAATTTCTGGAACAAATGCATTAGGATAATCTATAGATTTAACATAGCCCAGAAACCCATTTCATAAATTCGATCAACTCTAAGATACCGTTTTTTGTTTTTTTAAAAAAAAAAATAATTTTATTTATTTATTTTTGGCTGCATTGGGTCTTCGTTGCTGCACGCGGGCTTTCTCTAGTTGCGGCGAGCAGAGGCTACTCTTTGTTGCGGTGTGCGGGCTTCTCATTGCGGTGGTTTCTCTTGTTGCGGAGCACGGGCTCTAGAACGCAGGCTCAGTAGTTGTGGCGCATGGGCTTAGATGCTCCTTGGCATGTGGGATCTTCCTGGGCCAGGGCTCGAACCCGTGTCCCCTTCCTTGGCAGGCGGATTCTTAACCACCGTGCCACCAGGGAAGCCCCTAAGATAAGGTTTTAATATAGGTCTCAAGAAGATGGAAAGTAGGAAGTTTCAACTAAAGGCAAAGTAAAAATTAAAATTCATATTTTATTAAGCTGGAAGGAAACCAGAAATGCCTTCTGTAAGAATGCCCTGTTTTGAAAGTAACTCCCCATGTTAGTATAAGGCAAACATCTCTGTTTATAGGTGTGATTATGAGAACTATTACTATATTAATATATTTTATATTACTAGATTTCTGTAGACTCTTTATTTTCTGTTTTGCAACCTGTGCTACACAGCCCTACAAAGTGAGTCTGTTCACCAACGCTGAGAACGTAGAGAAAATAAAAACGAAATTCCCTCTGGAATCTGTCAGCTTTGGTGCTTTTTTTCTGTGTTCTTGAAAGTAACGTCCTCAATTAACAATGCTACTTTTGTCTTTAACACTTTACAATAATTATTACTGTATGGGTGAAGAATTTTTGAACCAAATGCGGGAACTCTGGGATCCGAGCCTTCTAAATTGAAATGCAGAGGTAACGTTTCCTTTCGCGAAAGCTTCCAAGTACAGCAAAATGTCACAGAGTTGAACTAATGGAAGAGAAACCATTTATAAAGTTATTGTTGGGAATTACAACATAGCTTTTTAATACTTGAAAATAATATAAAAATCACACATTTGAACTAGGGCATAAAAGTTGCACAGCTGTGGCGGTCTTTAGGCAGCTGCAGGCTGCAGTTAAAGCCCCTCCACCTCACACAGGCCGCTGTGCGGGCACCCTCCCGGGGCTGAGGCGTTCCAGGTCAGCGTCCCTTCCAGCAAGGTCACTAGGAAAACACTCTATAAACAAAAAACCGCTTCCAGAGTAATCTGTCCTTGTTTCCTCATGAAACCTGACTTCTACATTTTTCACCGTGCAAATTATAGGAAATTACAGAAAAACAACCTATATAATAGAAAAATGAGAGAAATAACTCTGCCAGGCAAATATCAAATGATATCACTTATATGTGGAATCTAAAAAATAAATGATACAAATGAACTTATATACACAACAGAAATAGACCCAAAGACAGAAAACAAACTTATGGTTACCAAAGGGGAAAGGGCAGAGGGATAAATTAGGAGTTTGGGGTTAATATACATACACTACTATGTATAAAATAGATAAACAAGAACCTACTGTACCGCATAGGGAACTACACTCAATATCTTATAATAATTTATAATGGAAGAGAATATGAAAAAGAATATATATACAGCATATATATGTATAACTGAATCACTTTGCTGTACACCTGAAACTAACATGACATTGTAAATCAACTACACTTCAGTTAAAACATAAAATTTTTTCAAAAAAGGAAAGAACTCTGCCATTTAGAAAACACTACTGGATTGTTAATGAATACGTAGAGAGGAGTGTACGTGGCCGCTGCCACATACCGACCCCCTTGCGGGTGTGATGGGAGGCGCCAGGACAGAGATCCATATGCAATATCGTTAGGCTCTCTAGACATTTCCTCTTGCGTTAGAGGAAAGTAGGGAACGTGGCTAGAAAAGGGCCAGATTGGATGCAATACAGAATTACGATTTTTTTTTTTTTTCGATACGCGGGGCTCTCACTGCTGTGGCCTCTCCCATTGCGGAGCACAGGCTCCGGACGCGCGGGCTCAGCGACCATGGCTCACGGGCCCAGCCGCTCCGCGGCATGTGGGATCTTCCCAGACCGGGGCGCGAACCCGTGTCCCCTGCATTGGCAGGCGGACTCCCAACCACTGCGCGACCAGGGAAGCCCCCGGAATTACGATTTTAAGCTGAGATGTGCTGTGATCAAGGTAGAATTTCAGGCTCTGAACGAAGAGTAAGGAAGGAATGGGGGATGGGGGTATGAAAGGGGGGCAGGACGCAGGGGGGCTGGGAAAGAGAGATGGGCTGGAGAGGGTACATCGGGAAGGACAGAGCAGGACCCGGTGACTGATGTGCTGTGGACACAGAAGGAAGAGCCAAAGACAAAGAGGGTAAACCGGACAGACGAGGAGGCTGTGCCGCACCCGACCGCTGCAAAGCTTTTCCAGGTTTACACTGTGTCTCTAAGGTGTTAACTCATCCCGGAAGTGGAGTTCCGCCCCAGCTGAGCAGAGGAGTTGGCAGTGAACGGGGCAGTCTTTTGAGGATCCGTAGCAGCAGCTAGAAACCGTGGGAAAGCTTGGTTCTAGGGCTGGAAAATCGGAAGTTTTCTGCACCAAGGTAGCAGCTGAGATGAAAGAATGTCTACATCTCTGAGGGAGGAATTTTAAAGCTAAATGAGATGAAAACATCACAGCAACACTGCAGATAATAATAAGCAGAGGGAAGCTGTGTAAGAGACACAGAAGGAGTGGTCAGAGGGGCAGGGACAGAACAAGGATGTTGAACATTTCCAGGGGTGGGAGGAGAGTTTCTGGAAGGTCTACAGTGTTAGGAGCTCCGGACTCGGTCATTTGGTAACTCTGGACAATAAGATGGCAGTACTGACAGTTCTGCTGTGTGACAGACATATTCCTAAAAATCACCGCACTATAAAAAAACCTGTGTGATAAAAAACGCAAGGTTTGTGGGGAAAATTGGGTCAGGGCACAACACTCAGAAATTCTGCCGTGACACATTACAAAAGGCAGGAGCAGAATACAAGTGATAGCACAGTCCTGCACATGTTACGTAGCTAAGGAATGCAAAAACGCAGCAGTGAGCGTGGCGTGTGGCACCTGACCTTGAAAAAGACCTGGAGGGAAGGGCTGCAGCTCTTGAGTTACTGTGAGTGACGGAAGGAGGGGGTCTGATGTCTGGTGAGAGGTTATAACTGAGATGCGGAGGGCGCAGTGCAGGACACACCTGGTGATCTGATGTAGCAGCTGGTGGGTGTGTGAGGTGGGTGTGTACATTCAATTCACCCAGGTGCAGTGTTCTGCGCTCGCTAGTGTTTCTTGCCGTCAAAACCGTGCACAGGTAAACACAAAATCCGCGTTCAGTTAAAATTATCCCTTACTGTATTGATCACATGCAAATAAATTTGCATGTTCAAAACAAGTGTTATAACTGACTATAAAAGGGAGAGTATTTCAAGATCTACGCAATTTTCTTGTGAAGTAAAGTTAAACTCTCAGTATCTATCACAGTCAACTGAAGTATGCTTTTGGCATCATAAAGACCTCCTCCACATTGTATTCAACCATTTTAACAACCATTCCTTGCCAGAGAAGAGATGCCAAGTGCTGTGTAAATCTGGAGCAAATTATGAGCTAAGAGTGACCCAGAGTCCACATTCAGGAAGCCAAGAACTCTCTAGCTTTTCAACATGCTCTGATTCGTCATAAAGTTCACTGCAAAGCTAGGGTGGTATGTACCTAAGGGTGAGGCACGTAGCTCTCCTGTTACTTACCTTTTATCTGAGCTGTATGCTGAATCTTCATGCACTATATTTCAGATCAAACCCTGTAAACTGAGATCCCATTTCACCTGTAAGTATCTAGCTGAATTTTCACTTGATGAAAAGCCTCTCCTACCACAGTCAATGTCTCCATTGACTCTAAATCACTTCTTCTCACTCTAAATCAATATATAACCATATTCACACACTTAGAAAGGGCTGCATTTCACAGATTAAACTTCAAGTTTTAACTAACCAGTAGTTCCTGAAGTGAATTACCACGTCAATATAAAAGCAAAGAGACATTATGCTTATTATACACAGAGTAATACAGGTTTTACCTGTACTCATCTAAATAGCAATTTGGATTCAGTATAAAATTCATGGAAATAAACAGTATCATGTAGTCAAAACAACCAGTTTATTGCTCTAGGTGCTTTCTTTTCTCCTAGTTGCTTT
Organism: Neophocaena asiaeorientalis asiaeorientalis; assembly: GCF_003031525.2. NCBI lineage: Eukaryota > Metazoa > Chordata > Mammalia > Artiodactyla > Phocoenidae > Neophocaena > Neophocaena asiaeorientalis. The sequence goes on from NW_020171988.1 coordinate 835,988, forward strand.
GGTGCCTAGTGCACTTGGGATGGACCAAACGTTTACATTGTGGGTATTTCTGAGAGGCACTTCCAGCATTAGCCACTAGAAGTCCTTAGTAATACACATTTGTAGGCTGAAGGAGAGCAGAAAGGAGCAAAGACAGAGAAAACACCATAAAGAGGAAATTAAGGAGGGGAAAAAAGCACTATATAGAGGAATAAAAGAAAAAAGAACAATAAAATCACAGAGCCAGAGCTTAGAGGAATTAAAACAGTGAATGCACAAGGGTGATCTACCTTATTAAAAACCATCCTTCAAATCAGATAAGAAATTTTTATTTTATGCAGACAAGTTAATAAACTATAAAGCCACAACCAAACCTTTACGTGAAAGGAAGTCACTCATATTTCTAGATTAATTGAGACTTAGATTACTAGAAGTCTCCATGTTCCCAAATATATTTAAATAGGTCAGGGCTGGTGAAGCTCAGTAGTACAGAATAGCACAGGGAAAATAGAAAAGGGCTCTGGAAAAGCTGGGAGTTCCAATAAACCAAGAGATTAGTTACGAACTCAATGTACAGATTTTAAATGTTTATTCTACCATGAATTGTTGGCAAAGTTTTCAATGTTCTGCATAGTTTTAGTTTCAGAAGTACACAGAATGTCAACAAGTCGAAAAGAATTTTGGTTTTCTTCTTGTACTGCTTCTGCTGCCGTATGATACGATACTCAGAGAAAACGAAAACTGTTGAAAATTGAGCAACAAAACAGAACCCAAACTACCCTAAAAAGGAATTCCAACGCAACTATAAAACTATCCAGAAAAACTATGTAATAACTCCTACCACTTCACCTCATGCTGTGCTTTTTTCTGTGTAGACAGCACGTATATAGTAAGTTCACGTGCACTCAAATGATAATGACCCTCTTATTTCTCCATTTTATGACCAACCTCACACAATCAGAAGTTTCCTTAGGGAAGAACTCGGGATGTTACCTGTCATTTTACACGTGATGACTGTGGGAAGCCTTATTCCACATTCTCATGCTAAACAGGCTACTTTATAGCACACGATGAATCATTCTGCACCACGGTGACCTCACGGGTGCACGCATACCCCATCCTCCCCAGGGCCCTTGGTCACAGGCAGCCTCTCAACGCTGTAAAACACTTCTCCGATTTTCTCAACTATAGTAGCGATGTGCTTACGTGACACCCTCGTACCATCTCAGCATGAAATTTAAGTGCACCTTGTGCTCAAATACCCGCTGTGGCCATGACGGCAGGAAAGGATATGAGTACGGGAGGGGCTTAGCAGCTGGGAAAGGAGCTTTCCACTAGGCCGGGAGGCAGCCAGGGTGTCCAGTAGGCATGCAGTCTACAGCCGGCCACTTGCTTCTGCTTCCAGTAAATGTCTGGGAGGAGGGAAAGGCGGGGCAGGGCACCACTGTGACTTCCCCAGTCTTCGAAGTTTTAAAGAATCTGAGTGCAGAGGCTACATCTTTGATGGAGGGGAGTGTCTCCAAAGAACTGATGAGACTGGTTTAAAACCTGGCCTAAGGGCTTCCCTGGTGGCGCAGTGGTTGGGAGTCCGCCTGCCGATGCAGGGGACACGGGTTCGTGCCCCGGTCCGGGAGGATCCCACGTGCCGTGGAGCGGCTGGGCCCGTGAGCCATGGCCGCTGAGCCTGCGCGTCCGGAGCCTGTGGTCTGCAACCGGAGAGGCCACAACAGTGAGAGGCCCGCGTACCGCCAAAAAATAAATAAATAAAAAAAACCTGGCCTAAGTCTTCCCTGCAGGAGAAAAGGGGAACTCGAGCTCGTTAAAGCCAACTACTCAGTGAGCAAGCTACTTCCGGAGACTGTATTAGGAACCTCTGGATGCTACATAACTCTTTCAAGAGACCAAGGACCATTTAGAGTTCTGACATGCTCATTTAAAACTATTATTATGAGGGACTGCCCTGGTGGTCCAGTGGTTAAGACTCTGCCTTTCAATGCAGGGGGCGTGGGTTTGACCCCTGCTCAGGGAACAAAGATCCCACATGCCTCGGGGTGCAGCCAAGAATTTTTTTAAAAAAATAAAAATAAATAAAACTATTATTACGAAATTAATTAAATTTCAAAAGATACAGTTTGAATTAAACATAGTTCCGCTTTTATTACCATCTACTTATATCAAGGTTTTTCTCCAAGGGGATCAAGGTGATTTTCAAACTCCTAATTAACAGACGGTAATTCAATCATAGTCTTACTGTTAAGGTGTCCTTAGTTTCTCTCAGGTCTGTGATAGCTAAGTCTAGATGTTAGTTAATAGAGGAAAGCAATTGGAGACTTCTCTGTACTGAAGAGCATTATTTTTGAGCCCAGTAAAGAGTCTGCAGTACTCTGGAACAGCAGAGCTAGGAGGGGGGCAAGAACCACTCGACCAGCTACTACAATGTTTACGGCCTTTCTGGTGTCAACCACAGAACTCACAGGCTCCTGCATCTTCCCCTTTCTGAGTAGAGAGGCAACTCCCCACGCAAGGTGGTGGGAAACCTAACCTTCTGCTTTTCACTTTGCAACTTTAAACCTGCCTTTATGAAACGGAGTAACCACGTCTCCATATACAGCAAAGCTGCTACGGTGAAGTTCAAGTGATGCTAAGATATACACACAGAGAAGTCTTCGAGCACCAAGAGCTGCTTGTTTCTAGCCTTTGAACGCATACTGACATGATAATGAGTACCGTGTATTGAGAATTTCCCATGCCCTGGGCTACTTACATGTGATCTCAACCCCTGGGTGGCGGTGAGACCCTGCCCGTTCTACAGATGAAGAGGCGACGTGCCCGGTCACAGAGTGCGCACCAGAGCAGGGACTTCTCACGCTCAGGGCTCATATTCTTTGCTGGCACCACCATCCCCCAAGCCCCCACTCACCTACCTCCAGGGTGCAGGCAGGGTCCCCCTTCCTCCCCCAATTGCTAGTCCCAGCGTCTCTGTGCAAGAACGATCTTGTACACACGTGTTCACACCCATGCCCACCTACCCAGGGCTGTGTGAACTTACAACTGCACTCACGGAAATGTGTCCTTGGCAGAACACACCAGGGCACATGGCCTGTGCCCTGGGAGTCAGCTCACAACGCAGGTGAGAGAAGGACCAGCACAAAGCCTAGCCAAGGTGGACTCACAGCCCGCGGATACTGCGTGCGGGGTCCGGGTTTCCTTCCCCGGGTGTGGTACCCAGCAGGGCCCGCGAGCGTCGGGATGAGGGGTGTGACAACTGAGGGACGGTGGCGGTCTGGCATTCAGGGACTTCTCGTTTGGCCCACCAGGAGCCCATGCCCACCTGCTACCTCACGTGGCACTCAACTTCTCAGCATGCTTTGGAAAAGCATGAAACGCTCTTCGTATAGAAGCCATGTTCCCATCTCAGCGGCCTTTGCTGAATCAAGCAGCTCTCCTGTCTGGCCTCCTCTCCCCTTCATTCCTCAACCCTAGGGGTGTGTCCTCCTTAGGACCCATGAACCTTTAAGAGTAGGGCATTGCAGACAGGGCAAAGAACCCTCTGGTAAAGGGCAGGGAAGACTGAGGATCTGAATAAGAGGTAAATGGTCTGGGGACCTGAGACGCTCATAGCTTCCTTCCTCCCAGCTGTCCCAGGCCTGGCCTCCCGCCTCAGGCCCTGCCCTTCGCACAGGCATCTGGAGCTGTCCAGGAACCTCCTCTTCCTGGACCGGCACAGGTGCCACTTACCACCTTAGGACGGACACGGTGAGACCCTCTGGTACTGAGACTGGAAGGACAGTCACTCCACCCTCTAGCCGTCACCAGCCCCAAACCTAATGCTCCCAAGAAAGGCTTTCCGTGCACGCGTAAATGAGCCAAGTTCAGGGAAATGTAGGTACTCCGGGACCTAGATGTAGGGCGGGAAGGACACCTGATATCTGTGTCCTCTAGATCAAGGGCATTTTCTTTCACTCATTCATTCATTCACTCATTCGTTCATAAATATATTTTGAGTGCCTGCCCTGTGGCAGGCTCTGTCGTGAGAACACAGTGATGAGCGGGACACACAGGGTCGCAGCCACCCGGGGGTTCAGATCTGGGGGAGAGAGAGAGAGAGGTACCTTAAGAAAAGGAATCAAACCAACGAATGTATAATTACAGGTTGTGATGAGTGTAAGAAAGCAGCAAAGACCCTCCAGCCCCACCCCCAGCCACCGTGGGAGAGGGTCTGGGTTGGGGCTTCACCTCCAGGTGGAGGTGGAGAGAGCTTTAAATAGAATGTGGTTAGTACTGCCTGGATTTTATAATTCTAGAGAAAGCCCTCCTTCCCGCCTTAAGGGAAGGTGAGAGGAAACTAGGGGTTTTCAGAAGAGATGCAGAGCCTGCCCACCGGCTCCACCCAATTCCCCTTTCTCTGCCCTCCCTTCCCCCTCCCCTAACAAGAAATGCTTGACCTGAGCACGGCTTAAACTCAATCCTTAGACGGCTCGTTTGTCGTGCCTCATTACCAAGCAGCGCAATCATGATTATACATCTCGCTAAACACATGTGAACTAAAGGTAGTTACAAATTTTACTGGATTATAACACAAGATTCTGGTCGACTGTCACCATTTTTTTGCTGCAGTAGCACGCTGTCCTCACGGGCATCGTAAGCAAACTGGAATTTTCACAGGCTTTCCTTTCCTAGTTCCCGCCTCTGGTGTTTATAGTTCTGACCGTCAAACACTAACAAGTAGTTTTACTTCTTCAGGGGTCCACTGCCTCTTCCGGGACAGAACTCAGGGGCCCTCCTCCTACTGGGGTAACAGAGTCAAATGATGTTCTATGGATCTACATTCAAATCGCACTAAGTACATTATTCAAAAAAGAAGAAGAAAGAAAACCTTTAAAGTCATGATTTAAGCTGGCCAAAGTGAATCTGGAAACCAGGGCATCAAAACACCCTAAGGACTTTTTCTGTGATCCTCTTTTTGAGGGGTTGGCAAACTTTTCCTGTGAAGGAGCAGACAGTAAATATTTTAGGCGACTGCTGTCACAATGTGAAAGCAGACACATAGAATGCGTCATGAACGTGCTCTAACAAAATTTCCTTATGGACACAGAGGCTTGAATTTCATATGATTTTTACATGTCCTGAATTTTTTTTTTCCGACCATTTAATATGTAAATACCATTTTAAGCCTGCAGCCCGTACACAAATGGGTGGTGCCGGCCAGGCCCACAGGCCAGCGTTGCCTGACCCTGCTCTAAAATGCCACACCATGCATCACTTGGTGAAACTGGACTAAAAGTATTCCAGAGAATATAGTTTGACATGCTACATGCACATTTTAGAACAGAACATGAAAAATCAAGTGTGGTTGGTATTTTAAAAGCATAAACGTATGTTATATGTAAATGAAGGAGAAATTTGGCCACAGAGAATCGTAACATTGGTCAAAGACTTTCACGGACTTATAACATAGCTAGACGTTAGTTTTAGGAAGTCAGCTAAAAATGAGTAACTACCATCTTGGTTACATTTAGCTAAATACTCAAAACAGCTATCTCTATTCACAAAGACAGATTTTTTTTTTTTTTTTTTTTTGGCTTTTGGCTTTTGGCACCAGATAAGTGATTATTCAAAGCTAAAATTATTTTGTGCCATATAATGACATAAGTGATGGTAGCACTCCATTTAATCTCTCTCTGGTATAGGAGTATAATAATTATAAAGAAAACTAGAATAATCAACATTGGTTTCAAAGAAAATACTTCAAGATTTCCATAAGTAGATAAAGGGCTTCCTATATAAAATCTGCACATAAAAATCTATAAGAGTTAGCCCTAAAGATGTGACTAATAATAACGTAGTAGGGAAAGAAATGTTTTAAACTACTTAACATGTTATTTTTAAGTTAATTGATAATCAAGCTTGTAGAGTTAAACTTTTAACACATCATACTGTCCACCCACTGAGTTGACTGGGAGAGTAATTTTCTTATGGTTCAGAATTTTAAATGCCTTAAGTTAGAAAAGACTTAAAAACCATTATTAAGTGCTATTTTTATCCCCGATAAATTCATGTGGTAGTAAAATCAGATTTCTGCTGTCAAGGGTGGTTATTTTAGTGGGGTGAGTGGCATTAATTATTTCCTAGCAATCTGGGGGAATATAAGTGAACAGAATGAAAACCAGGAACCGTTAAAATAGAATAATAAGTGACAGTTCCTGTGGTCCCCACTGGCACAGCGGTTAATGTGTATGGCGGAGAGTTACCACCAGACGAGTGCCGCTTAGAGGGGTTTGGTGAGGCTGGGGGTGAGCCCTCCCCACTACACAAAAATAGAAATAATGAATCCGTAGGCAGTGCTGAATTTTATTTCTCTTATAAACCTGAAGTCAAATGTAACATATCAACAAAATATACGCTTAAAGCTTAGAAAGGGCCAAATATTACTGTCAGGAATACATCAAGTTGCAGAGAAAAATCACTACTGCCTCATTATTCAAAAGACTGTGAAAAAACACCTTTAAAAAATTTCTTCCAGGTCATGACTAGGGACATAAAAGACAGGAAAAATAGGTCAGAAATGAGGACATCCTACTGCCAAGAAGTGACGCCAGAAGGCGGCCCAAGTAAGTGTCAACAATTACGTGTAGTACTCAAAAAAATTCTGAAATATATGATCTTTCATAAAGATGGTTATTCTGATAGCTAAATTCTCATGGAGCAGATTCCATCCAAAGTATCCCATTTCTGAGAGTTGTCTTCTAAAATGTGATTGCACACCCAGAGACTACGTGTCCATGAAAACAGAGGAGACCCATCACTACATTTACAAGCCAATCTATGTACCACCAACAATTTTCTAGAGGTATCTGAGTAATTTCAATCTTTCCAACTCAACTCTGAATGGGATTCGCAACGCTGCCGATTTTCTCAATGGAAAAGCATTTGCTTCTCTAAACTATATAAGAATGGGTGTCAATAAATCAAGTTAAGCTCCAGTGAATGGATCTTGCATTTGCCAAGTCAGGGAATGATATCAGAATATCGAGAGGCTAAACAATAAAATTCTGTTATCACTGCAACTTACATCCTTTCTAAACGTCAACCTGAATACAGACTATGATGGGACACAACGAAATATTAAACAATTCACCTTTTGGATGAATCTTTGACAGAAGAAAAATACTTCTAAAAAAGAGGTTCACGTGTGTGATTCTTACTGGTTAGTTGTAGCCAGCACTGCTAAAATAATCACACAGGCAAAACATCCCCATTTAACTGGCTGGAGAATGTTCTGAATCCCACGTGGAGCTGACAGCAGGGGCAGCCGCAGGCTCAGGTGGCAAAGGCAGCCACCTTCCTGAGCGGGATGAAGAATCACCATGGGCTTCACACCCCCAACTCCCCATCTGGTCAGAAACCGCCACCCTAGGAAAACTAAGATAAACAGTGAAGGTGCATTTCCTGGGTCCTCCAGTGGGGTGTGGCCCAGAGAGTGCTGGGTGTTTCAGAGTAGAGTCCACATGTAGGGGGCTCCAAGGGTTCTGTCCCAGGACAGCTTACGATGAGGGAGAGGAACACAATGATCTCTCAAAGCAGCCAGCACAGGCTGGCACAGCTCCCTCTGTCCCAACGGCACAGGTCAGAGGGTCAATGAGAGACACAGCTCCCCTCTGAGTCCAAGGTCAGAGCAAGCCAGAGGGCTCCCAGACACCAGGGGGGAAGCAGGCCGAACGCATCAGTGAGCCGTGAAAGGCAGGTTCTAGATTGGCCAGTCTTCACTTTTGTGGATCTGAAAGGACTCGGAACTCACAAGCCGCTAAAGACATATAAATTATCACACACCAAAAGCCAACTCAGTCCTTTGTTTCTTTTTTTTGAGGGGGGTACGCGGGCCTCGCACTGTTGCGGCCTCTCCCGTTGTGGAGCACAGCCTCCAGACGCGCAGGCTCAGCAGCCATGGCTCATGGGCCCAGCCGCTCCACGGCATAGTGGGATCCTCCCGGACCGGGGCACGAACCCATGTCCCCTGCATCGGCAGGCGGACTCTCAACCACTGCGCCACCAGGGAAGCCCAGTCCTTTGTTTCTTGATCATCACTTTCCTGTTTGAAAAGGATTTCCGCCACAGAGGACAATCACATCCACAAAACTGGCTGTAGACACAGTACCACGCCGTGCACACCACAACAGTGATCACAAACTTCAAGATGTCAAACAGATTCTAGATGCTGTAAAAAGTGTTCTCTTCAAGAAAGGGCTATATATTATTAATAGTGTTTGATGCATGTTTCAATAGCAAATCAGAAATTCTGATTCTGGAAAACTTCAATTGCTACAAGACTATATGCATGAGATACATCTCCCTACAGTTATTTCTCCCCTTTTTTCCCTCTCTTGGCAATTACTAGGCTTAACATAAATGCTTCATCAATCCCAACATGCCAAAGGGAGGCCACATTTCCAAGATGCTCTAAGAAGAATGTTATTCACTTAACAACACTAGTCAAAGTATTCAGACTCCATTTCTCTTGATGATCATTACATAATCCCTAGTTGTTACAGCTGGCACATCAGACTTCTGACTCTGCCTCAGCACCCGGGTCTCTCTCTAGGTGATATTTCCAGAAGTTTGTCTTTCTGGGAATCCAGGAGATGAAGTGCCGTGGGGAGGGAAAGGCTGCCAGCTGCATGGCGACAGCAGTGGGAGGTGTAAGGAGGAGAGTGTAAAGCTGTTTCTTTCCCAGAGATGTTGCCATAGTTTATAAATCATTTTGCCCTGGGGCTTTCCACCTACTCAAAGAGCAAGTTTCAGAGCCTGGGTGAAAAGCAGCTATCTTGTAAAAACAAAGACACTTCTCGGTTTTAAAGGTCAGATTAGATTTTTATTTGGGTTCCCACCAAAACAACAGGCTTGAAAGTCAGGATCTGTCAAGGAGAAACTCTTTTCTAAATTATTTTAACATATCAAGGAACAACACATGTAGGTCCCAGGAGCATCACCCCTAGGGTAGAGGAGATGCCCCTCCACCGACCACGGCTGGACCAAGCGTTTGCAGCCCTAGGGCAGGATGAGGAAAGGGGAAGTGGAGGGGACACTGGGAGCCCGCCTCTTGGAGCCTTGAGGACGGAGGACGGAGCCAGGAAATCCCTGCACTGCACACACCAGCCCCAAGGTGCACTGGGGTGGGCGGTGGTGAGCTTTAGGACGTTCTTTAGCAAGGGCACAGAAAGGAGACTTTCTGCAGCTGCACCCCCTCCAGGCAGCTAGTGGCCACTCTTAGAGGAGCTGAGGGAAGAGAGAAAGTCTGAGAGACGGAGCATTTTACCTAAAGAGTCAAGCAACCACAACCCAAAGTGGATAATGTGAATTAAGGCAATGGATCAGGGTTACGAAATGGAACTAAAATTGAGGGACACTCACCTGCCCCTAAGAGAGCTGGGAAAGCTGCATTTCCTTCCCCATCTGGGCCGAGTGTGTGGTCTGAACTCAGTCTCTGCCCCACAGGCATGAGGTGACAACAGGCTGAAGAACCTGGAAGTCGGCCAGCACTGCTGTCTCCACTCAGCCCAATTCTGTTTATTCGAAGCCTAGTGGGGACAGGAAGTTGACCAAGCAAACCAGGATAAGGAAGGCAAATGCTTCTTCCCAGCCTTGACCAGTCGCTGATGCTCGTGGCGACTGACCAAGAAAACCACGTCTGTTATTGACAGAGGACGCTCAGAATTTGAGAGATGTACACGGACTTTTAAAAGATGTCCTGGGGACTTCCCTAGTGGTCCAGTGGCTAAGACTCCATGCTCCCAATGCAGGGGGCTCAGGTTCGATCCCTAGCCGGGGAACTAGATCCCGCATGCATGCCACAACTAAGAGTCCACATGCCACAAGGAAGATCCCGCACGCTGCAACTGAAGATCTGGCGCGGCCAAATAAATGTTGAAAAAAATGTCTTGGTGGGTCTTTGACAGAAAGAAGAACTCAGAAAACAACTTAAGGAGGTAACTTTAGCCACTGAAGAAACAAAATAAGTTATTTCCAGTCAAGAAGAGAATATATCAAAAATAAACACTGAAGGAATAATGCAAGAGCAAAATCCACATTCACGTGGGATCGGATGGGAACGTGGGAAGCAATCCCTCTCCTCTTGCACAGGAAGGAAACAAGACTACAGCACTTCAGCGATCTTAAGTTTCATCAAAAATGTAGTAGTGTTCTTCTGTGTAATGCATCTGCTTACAAGGAAGTTCCCTAACTTTTCTGGAGCCTTAGGTTCCAGATATATTACATACATATTTCCTACCAGATTCAGTGAAATAAGGCGTTCGAGAAATAAGCAATCTTGTTCTGCCCCCTTCAGAAGCAACAGAAAGGCTCTAACAGAGAAGTCAAACTGTGGGAGACCCCACCAAACACATGGCCCCGAGCCACAGCCCCATAACCGCTCCCCAGGTGGCTTGGTTCAAGGGCTGAAGTGATGCCAACAGCAGGCTCCCGTTCCTCGTCTCCCAGTACGGTGGGACAGCGCCGCAGTCACTCAGGAATTGAAAACTGCAGAACAGTATCTGCAGTTGGTGCGTCAGATGGTACAGTGGCTCGCTTCGTACTTTATCACTTCTCGTCTGAAGACACCATCTGACAACGTGTGGGACTCTTAAGGTTTGCATCTCTGTCCTCCCAGAGAGTCTGGGGCTGGGTATCAAATTTAACTGGTAAAAAGCAGCCGCCGATGAAGGCTCTTTCAAGGGGATTGCCAGCCCCTAAAATGCTACTGTTTCGCAACTGTTCTTGCTTAGTATCTGAAGGGGTGTGTGTGTGTGTGTGTGTGTGTGTGTGTGTGTGTGTGTGTGTAAGAATACTTCTACGTATGTGTCCCTCGATGGTTTCTGTGGAGACATGTAAAACATGAAAAGCGGATGAGAGATACAGTCGTGCAATCACCACGTGCATATCACACCGTGAAGCACCATCTCCCCTAAATTTCTCAATCTCCCTGCTTCTGGTGGCTGAGTGGCAGCCTCTACAGCTGCTCTGATGATACGAGTAATACCATCATCACATTCCATCCTGTAAACATTACTTTTCCCTTCCCGTGGGGTTGGCAGTCGCTCTGAAGTGGGTCAGCTGTATGGTTTTGATGATGCCAGAGAAACCGTTTTGGAAACGTCACTGGATGAACCTCCCCTGTCACTGAATTAAACTAGAGGCTTTGGGTTTCTGCTCTTCCCCCTGTAGCAGGGTACATTCACCTTTCCCTAATCTTTTTTTCCCCCTCTTTTTAGATCAGTCTTATCCCAAGGCATAATACTCTATTTTTCTACAGTTACAAAAATTGGGAGAGTTGACACCTCCAATTAAAAGATGCTTTTAATGTCAAGTTCTGAGGCAGGAGAGTGATAAAAGCAGCCACAGAGGAGATGGGAATCAATAATAACCTTATCACAGATGATCTCTGCTTGGTCCAGATGGGCAGACTCCATCAATTATGAAGTGTGATTTGTCTCTTCCCTGCATTAAGCAGTGGCCAGAGAAAATACAGGAACCCATACCAACAACATAGAGCAGAGCACTCCTGATGCTGCATGTTGACTGCCAACATATCTGTGTAAGAAAAAAACCCTTCGTTTCACATATTTTATTTAAAGGATCTTGTTTTATTTAAGAAATATTTAAAGCCATGAGGTAGAAGGGACGATCCAGTAACTTATATAAAAATATTCACAGCAAGCAAATAACATGCTCCTAGACAAAGCATCTTGTTCCTTTTTTTTTAAACACTAAAAACTACTGTTCTCTACTGGATAAATGGATTCCTCAGAGAGTGCTTTCTTAATTAAGTGTGAAGGCAATTAAAATCAAGATTTTTGTGAAGATGGAAACAAATTAATTTCAGATAGAAAGCAGAGACAAAGGAACGGCAATGACAGGAATGAATTCATGGGTAATCTCCGAGCAGCTACAGCTGCTCGAGAGTCCGCCGCTGTGTATGTGAACAGCCGTGCTCTCTGTGACAGAGCTGGGCATCCTTTTCTTTCCTTTTTCCTCTTCTCTCCCTTTCATTCCCTGGGACTTCATCATCAATGTACTTACAATGACTGAAGCATATTCCATAGTGCAGAAAAACTGTAGCAAAACCAAGGAAAAAGACTTCTTTTCTTTAAAAAATATTTATGTGATAAGGACACTTAACATGAGATCTACCCCTCTGAACAAATGCTTACCTGTACAATGCATTACTGTTGACTAGAGGTACAAGGTGCTACTGTACACGGGTCTCTAAAACTCCTCCACCTTACTTACCTGAAACTTCATGCCTGTTGATTAATAACGTCCTATCTCCAGCGCCTGGTAACTCCCAGTCTAGTCTTTGATTTTATGAATCTGACTATCTTAGATACCTCATTTAAGTGGAATCCCGCAGGGCTTGTCTTTCTGCGTCTGGCTTCTTTCACCGAGAATACTGCCCTCAAAGTCCAATGAAAAAATTTTAAAGAGAACTTTCTTTTTACGTAACACTCCACAAAATATTTAAACTCCCAGTGTTTTCTCTCAGTCAAGGAAGAATGTCGATGTCTTGGTCTCTATTTGTTAGCACAGATCTCATAACATTTTAATAAATTTAAGCGTAAAGCAGACGGTAAATCTGAAACTAATAAGCAAAGATAGCTGAAGAGCTGAATCGTTACTTTCATCAACATTAAAAAGGGTGGTAAAAACCACTTTCGTATAAAAAGATGATGATGACGGGAGAGGGGAAGCCTGAAGTGGTCCTGAAGCCTCCCGGCAGATCATCCCAGGAGCACTGTGTGTTACGGAGCGGGGACCCGCTCACTCACCAGAATCTCTTACTCAGGTTACGTAATCCTTATCTTCTCCAAACCAGCCTTTAAACACGTGAGAGAACGAGCTCAACTGTGATATCTGATTCTCAACAGTGGATGCATTCAAGTTCACTGACACACACTTTCAAGTAAAACGCTTAAATTTTCTGTTTTCTGAAGTAATAATACAAAAGATATATTCAGGTACTTATAATCAGATTCCAGTGAGTGGAACTCAATCTGTTGAATACAGTCTTCCTTATTTTAAGCTCATCGGATCTGCCTTTTAACATACGCCAAAGTATGCAAGACGAATTCTTCTCCACCTTCATGGGGGGAGCAAGAATCAGAAATAAGGTACCTGGGACTTCAAGGGCCCCACGTGAACAACGTCAGATCATGATCATTGGCGCTATCTGGGCTTTAGATTCATCAGTCATCCACACGCCACACATGGCTCATCTTCCTGATCTGGACTGCAGGGCAAAAACTGGACAAAGAGACTAGTCAGGTTCTAAACCTGCCATTAGAACCATTAATGGTGCTGCCATTAATTTGATGCACCACTGGGTTTCCATTTTCTCATCTGCAAAATAAAGACGCTCAGCAGGCGGCCTCTGAGTTCTCTTTCAACCCTACCCTCCCACAGTCCATAATCTTAATTCTGAGCATGGCTCTTTGCTGCTCAAAAATGTGCAAGAACTCCCACGGTCCATGCTTGAACTTCCTAGAACACGTGCTTCCCATTTCTGAGAGTGTTTCACCCTGTGAACTCAGCCTGCAACAGTCTCCTTTTCTTCACCTGCTGAAATCTGAGGTGTTCTTAAGGGTCAGAGGCCAGTATTTCCTTGAAGTCTTCCTAATTCCTAAACTTGAAACTGACCGTTCTCTCCCATGAACATCCAAATAATCTGTTTACATATATATATATATATATATTTATTTTTATTTTTTTTTGCGGTACGCGGGCCTCTCACTGTTGCAGCCTCTCCCGTAGAGGAGCACAGTCTCCGGATGCGCAGGCTCAGAGGCCATGGCTCACGGGCCCAGCCGCCCCGCGGCATGTGGGATCTTCCCGGACCGGGGCACGAATCCGTGTCCCCTGCATCGGCAGGCGGACTCTCAACCACTGCGCCACCAGGGAAGCCCTGTTTACATATTTTAACACATCTATCTATCATCTATCCTCTCACTATCTCTGGATATGTTTCATCTCTTCCACTAAACTGTGAACTCCTCCAGGGAAGAAAAGCCTCCCTTGTGTGACCACACAGTCACTCCCACTCTCCAGACCAGTCCCTCCCTATTTCTCCCCCATCTGCCTGATCTAAGAAGGTGTCTGTGGTTTTCTTCCTCTGCTCCCGGGTGGCTTTGACACCCGCCTTCCTGAGCAACGTCCCAGCCTCAAACCTCACCACTTCCGGGATCCAAGGAGGGACGACAAATAGGGCAAAAAACCACAATTTGGGCCACCCTGAAGACCTGTTCGTTGGGGGGAATCACAAGAGCCATTAGGACAATCTAGGGGCCGTGGGCAGGGTGACCACACAACTAATTATCTAAACAGGGACACTGTTAAGGGTTAAAGGGAGAACTATTAATAATTATGCTGGGACAACAGGTGTACAAGCAGGGTCTGTCCCAGGCAAATGGGGCTGCAGGCCACCCTGAGCGTGGGCCCTCTTTCCTAGCCACCACACCGCCTTACACAGTGTCCACATTTCCACAATCAGCTCCTTCCCTGCACTCTCCTTTTTCAAAAAGACACTGGCATATTTCAGCTACAACTCGTTTATTAATAAGAGTTTAGACAGAAAAATAGTCACAATCTTGACAGCATAAATACATATCTGTACACTCTTAGGAGATACCGCAATCCTGTCCTCACTGGAGGGCAACTTCAGCAGTGCAGACTCGCAGTAACACAGGACTTTGTGGGGAGGGGTGGATTTCTCAAACTACGCTTACTTCTCATTTGGAGTCTGCAAACTATAAATGGGAAGTCAGTGAAATGAAATAAGATCTTATTTCGAAGGCTAATTTTGGGTTAAGCTCAGTATAACAAACGTTACAAAAATAAAGGCTATCCAGGACCTTATGACGTTTCCCATCAGTATTTCATCTATTCTTTAGCTAGCTTTAATAAATTAGTTGTCAGAAGGTGAGAAATAATTAAGTCACTAATAAATGGACTATAAAATATTACAAGAGCTATAATATTGCCGTAGCAATATGACAACCTTTAAAATGCAAATTATAAACATTTGAATTTAATTTTAAGTACTTTATAGCTTAGTTTAGCAGGTGGAATGAAAAAGAGAGCAAATCAATAAAGCTAGGGGTATGACGCAGCCCAGCTATGTCAATCAGACATTATGTAAGACTAATTTCACAACTTTAAAAACTTAAGCAAGCCAACTGTCTTATCATTTCTACAACAACACAATTATAAAGTTATATGTAGATAAGAGTTACATAGTAAATGTTATCATCTTCCAGCCCAGGGAGAGGAAGGGGCGGGGGAAGTGATATGGTGGGCACTGTGTCCACCCAGCTATGGTCTCACTCCCGCTGTGGGCTCAGCCTGGACTAGCGCCTGGGTACCGACCCTTCCAGTTAACACCTCCCTGGGGCACCACCACATCCCACTCTCAGGAAGGTCCTGTTAAAAAGGTTACCATGAAGAAATGTCACTGCGTGACCGGTAACACACCTGAGCCGGTAAGTCATCTTAGATGTTGGTCAATGACGTGGGTCTGCAAAATGTCTAACGATTTTATTTGTGGCTTAAGTTTAAAAAGCATTTACAAATATCAGCCACTTCTTTGGGCTTCTTCTCATGAAACCAACTAGGTAGCCTGAGGCACAGCATGCAAGAGCTCTTCAGACTTTTCCATTTAACCTCTTTTTCCTGTCTTTCCATCTTTTCCCCCCAAAGGAATCTCAGCATAAGCTTCTTGGTTTTGTTCCCCAGCTGCCATCCTAGCAGACTGGATGGCTCCCTGAGGACAGGGACCCCTTATGCTCATGCCTGTGGCCCCTCCAGCACCCAGCACAGCGCTCCCCCAGCCCATGTTTACAGACGCATTTGCCCCTGGCCGTCCTTCTTTCTGAAGGGTGACTGTCACTCCCTGCAGTTTGTCTGCAGTGTCCAGTGTTCCGTCCTTATTTATCTTACATCACCGTGAACTCTAAGCTGGAAAGAGCAGGGAATAATAAGCACCTGCTACAACGTGTGGTTATTGCATTGGAACTCAGGAAAAAGATCAAATACCACTTCTTCTTAAGGTAATGAACTGATAAGCTGTTTAAAATACTGCACTCTTATGATAGGTGGGAATGTAAATTTGTATAGCTACTAGGGAAAACAGCACGGAAGATCCTCAAAGAGTTAAAAACAGGACTACCATATGATGCAGCAATTCCGCTTTTCAGAATATACCCTAAGGTAATAAAAACACTAACTCAAAAAGATACATGCACCCCCATGTTCATAGCAGCATTATTTACAATAGCCAAGATATGGAAACAACCTAAATGTCTATGGATAGATAAAGAAGTTGTGAGATATACATATATATATATTAAAATATGAGGAGATCCTACCATTTGCTACAACACAGATGAACCCTGAAGGTATTATGCTAAGTGTAATGAGTCAGAGAAAGACAAATACTGTATGACCCACTTATATGTGGAAACTAAAACAAAACAAAACAAAAACAAAAAACCAAACTCATAGAAAAAGAGATCAGATTTGTGGTTACCAGAGGTGAAGGGTGCAGACAGTGAGAACTGAAGGAAGGTGGTCAAAAGGTAGACATTTCCAGTTATAAGATAAATAAGTCCTAGGAATGTAATATATACCATGATGACTGATACACAGAAAACTTAAGAAAATAAATCCTAAGACCTCTTATCACAAGAATTTTTTTTTTCCTTTCCTCTCTTCTTCCTTCTTTTTATATGAGAAGATGGATGTCAGCTGAACCCACTGTGGTAATCATTTCACAATATGCATAAATCAAACCATCATGCTGTATGCCTTAAACTTATACATGAGTGTCAACTATTTCTCAATAAAACTGGGGGAAAGAAAGAGCAAAAGAAAAAAAAAAGCTGCATGCTTCTGACTTGGACTTCCAGGTCTTATGCACCCAAAGATTTGGGTGAACAAGGCTAAGACGTGAAGAAGATTAAGAACAAAAATCCTTCCAAACTTTTGTTTTTGGAAATAGTACCCACTGGTCAAGACAATTTGTCAAATAGGGCATACTATGTCCATCACCCTTTGGAAAGCCACTGCCGGCAAACAAAAGGCCCCACACAGTCCTGCAGTGAAGACATCTGATTAATTTTGCTCAAACCAGTATTTCCCTAAATTATTTCAACATGGAACCCTTTCTCCCATGTGACACTTATTAATATTCTAAGAAACCAAGGTTCCTCAGCAGACACTGTGGGAAATGCTGACCTAAAGCATTTTTTTCTTTCCTGGAAATTGTATAAATCCCTCTGAATTGCAGTTTTCAGGTCAACTTACAGAATAGTAAAAGAAATATATTGCTGTAAGGTTTACAATGCCACTCCTGATTTGTCTTAGACCACAGCAGGCTACCTGAGAAGCAGCCTTGAGTTTTGTGGTCTGAGCTCCTGCTTCTCGTGTGGAGGAGGTGGTGGGTGAGGCCTCTTACCTCTGAGCACCCGGCTGGTACAGGCTGACAGCCTCGCCCATCTGGGAGGGGAGTGTCCAGCACCACCCTTAACCCTGACCGCAGGGGAGGACCTGCGGTGCTCACTGGCGTTTTGACAACTTCAGCTACACTGCGAGCTTGAAACGGTGTTGTTCACTAACTCATCCCTCAGAGTTACGATAAATCAAAAAGTAGAGCGAGAGCAGGAAGCGATTAGGAAAACGCAAGATAGACCTTAAGGGCAAAAATGCAATATTCTAGGTGTCCTGAGGATTCCTCATTAACGCTAAGCTGATTACCAATCACAGGGGTCACAGAGCAGCTGCTATAAGGAAGGAAAACTTTGCACAATATAGAGTCATGTAGTGGAAGCACCTGCCTCTGATGGTATTTAAAGTGTATTTTTGGAAAAAAAAAAACTAAATTTCTCACCTTTACCAGTTTGAAAACAAAATAAAAATGAGTGACTCAATGGCTGACTACAGGGAAAGGTTAAAAAAATTCCCTCCTATATATATGTGGAAAATAGGGTATGCTTTAGAAGTCAATTCAGATACATTCTTGAAAAGCTGTCTGAATCCTGCTTTCTAAAATAGCAACAACAAAACACTAAAGTCTTTCAAATACAGCAAGGTCAGGGGAATAACTTTTCCAGCACAGGTAAAGGAAGCCTGAACTAGGAAAGCACACTTCAGCAAGAGCTCCTAAGCATGTCGGGGTACTGTCCTAAGACACCTCCCTCCCCTGGGCTCCATAAAAGTGCAAAGAGCCACTCACCATGTCGTAAGTTGTTACGATCTTTTTCAGAACCTCGGGCACGATTCCCTGCAACTCCATGGTGGGATACTGCTCGCTGAGATTCAGGACCACCAGGGGCGTGTTATCAGGTCCCAGGAAGCGGGGAGACACCGCCAGCATGCACTGCATGAGGTTGGCTACGGAGGAGAGGCCACACAGCTCCTTGAAGGACACCACTGCATTCTGCTCAATGGAAAGAAGAAGGCGCTTTGTAATTCACCAGGGTTTTAATTTCTCGGGGATGTTATACTCAATATACTTGGTTATCCTTGGACTGCCTGGTACAACAGTTACTAGCAGTTTTATGACAGACATGGTTAATGATTATCTTATCCTGGGAAAAATGGCTACTTTCCAAAGTAAACATAGTTATAGATATTTGTAATACCAATTTATCAAAAGTATGGAAAAGGCAAATAAGTTAAATTCTTTCGAAGGGCAAAGCTACTCTTCAGATCAAAGTTCACAGCAGTGCTAATGCTGATATGTAATTATGAACAAACCAAAAAGAAGGCTTCTGCATTCAAAAAGGTAAAGATTCAGAAAAAAAAAATCGGGCTTAAAATAAGTATCAAATATGCCAGCCATCCAAAAAAAAAAAAAAAAAGAGGAATATTTGCAAGATAGAAACTTGAGTCTCTCTCACCTGTTCATACCAGCTGGTTCCAAAGCTAAAGGAACTTGGAGGATGCCGCAGTTTCCGTGGAGATGTGCCCGGTGGGAGACCTTCCTGCCCGGTACCACAGCCTTCCCTTCCCCTAGTCCCGTCTCCATGCTGCTTCTCCTGTTCTCAATGCTCTTTTTTACTAATCACCAGAGGTGCCATTAAAATCCCCATTAAAGGAAACCCTTCCATACTGTAAAAAGCCACGAGTCGGTGTTCTCTGAGCACCGTGTGCAAGGCATAGGTAATATACATGACCCCATCTGATCCTCTCAACCAGCCACGCTGGGCCCGAGCCTCAGCTGTGGCCTGTCTCTGTTGTCTACCTGAGGTCACACAGCTAGCAGGTGAAGGGGTCAGGATTTTACCTGAAGTCTGCTGAGGATGAGGCCTCTGCTCTTAATCACTGTGCTGCCAGAACAGGTACATTCCAACCGAAAAATGAGTCACCCCAGGCACACCTGGGTCCTGACCTGGGCTGAGCATGGCGACCATAGGGGAGGGATCTGGGCCCCCCAAGTCCTGTGCCTTCTGTTCTCAAACACCCCCGTCCTTGGAAATGAGCCGCACGTTGGTTTTAAATTTAAACATTTTCTTTTTATTAATATTGCTTTAAATATGGGCATCAAGCTGTGTATCATTTTGTCCAAAATCACTTGGATGTTGACTGCTCATAACAATAAATCCTTACTGAGAGCTCTAAGGGGGGCCCCCAGTCACACCATCACACTCCCCAGTTACTTCTTCTTCACCTGCCGTTGTCCTATTTGTTTATTATCTGCTGCCCAGCCCCAACTAAAATCTGCTGTTTCCTGCTGCATCCCTGGCCCGACCGCCCGGGTGTGGCAGGGGCATCACACAGCGCCGATTGCAGTGTGGGTTCAGCACAGACACGCGGCCCTGGAAGGACGGCGCTCGGCTTCATGTGCATGACAGCTGCTGTAGGGCAGGGACGTGCAGGCTGCTCAGAGCTGAGGTCCACCAACCATGGCACCCTCAGAGATAGGGAGACACCCTCCACATTTACTTTGAGACAAGAAATAAAACAAAATGTCTCCATTGTGGGAAGGTCTTTTAATTTTACTTGCTGCTGGCATTCTGCTCATAATAGTTATAAAGATTATATATATATACACGTGTGTGTGTGTGTGTGTGTGTGTGTGTGTGTGTATGTATCTTTTTTTTTTATCGTTTCTAAACACACTGAGCGGTGATCCATCACACGCTGGGATGGGCTGGGGTAGGTGTGTGTGTGAGGTAGCCCTCACAGCCTCCTTCTGCATCACTGGTAGCCCCAATATCCTGCTAGACACGTGGACAATCCTTAATTACATACCTAACCCTGACTGATTGCTTTTCGCCACTACGCGGTTCAGAGGTAATTATTATCTCAGACATCTAATAAATACAGGTGTCACGTGTCTTTTACTTACACAATTAGATAGCTGCACTGCAGAGTCAAGAGCAGGCTCAATACATAAACCCACGGGCTGTGTACAGGCTCCCCATTCCCGCAGCATGACGGCCCCACAAGAAAGGACCGGAACGTGTCCCTCTAGTTTGATGGGCTTGACGTCAGTGTGTTCCAGCTAAGGAATATTCAGAAATACCAGATTCCCACGTGCGCTTTTAGAGAAGACGGGGGGCTGTTCCCTAGTGATTAACAGGGACCAGGTCGGGTGTGGACTCAGCAGCAAGGCTGTCTCATTCCCATAGAGTGTGTTCAATACCAGCTGCCGTTTTGGAAATTCACAATGATAAAAAAAAACGAGATCGGTGGTAAACATTCTTACAAGCGATGGGAATTTACAAAGTATTTAAGATGGGAAATACGACTATTTAAAGAAACCCTCCAAAAGACTCTTACACCGCGTGCAGTCGCACACGAGCCCGCGCGCAGGCGCACACAAGCCCCCGCGCCGTACCTGCATGTTCTCTCTCAGGTCGGTGGCGTCCCGAATTGGGGACTGGGCATTCTTGAAGACCTCGTCCACAGTTTTAATCCACAGTGTTCTCAGGGACGCATATTCCCTGGACTTCTTCCCTTTCCTCACAGAGAGGCCCCTCTTGTGAGGCTTCCCGCCTCCTCTCCGGTTCGTGATGGCCACGTGCACGAACAGAGAAGCGTGGGCGAGGACCTCGCCGGTGAGCGACTGCAGCGGCACGTGGCGGTAGCCCGTCTGCAGACACTCGAAGGGAATCGTGTACTGGCCGATGAACTCATCCCCGATGTAGTCGTCGTCCAGGACCACAAAGCGCACCATGGCCAGTTCGGGCAGGTTGATCTGGAACTCAAAGCTTTCGTCGAAGATGGGAGCGTCTCCGTTCTGGTGCACTGTTTTCGTCCTCTGTTCTGCACAGTCAGCGGGGATCCCGTGGATCTCAACGTAGACGTAAGGGTCCACCACGTCGCCTTTAGCACCCGATCCTTTGGGTTTGGGGAAGTTCTGCCCGCTGATGATCTTGATGTGAAGGAGCTGGGGTGAGACTCCTGGGACGGAGTCTTTGGTGTTGGCGCTGAAGAAGGAGACCTCCTCCCTCATGATGGCCGGCCGCAGCACGTAGCCGCAGTTCCCGTTCTGCCTAAACCAGCCAATGTTCAGGTCCATCATCAGTCCCGGGGTCTGAAAGTTCATGGCCACGATCTGACAACCACATTTCCAAAAATCTTGAGGGTTCATGTTGCTGGAGTCAATTCTCATGGGGCTGGGAAAAACCCTGGCGAGAAAGCGCTTGTTATAATTGACAAAGTCCCCTGCATTCTCGTTGGCGTATTTGCTGGCAAGCACTTCGTTGAATGAGCAGACTTCCCAGTACTTCTGAACCTGAAAGGACACCTGGAACTCTTTGAACTGCACCGACTTGCAGATGCTCACCAGCTCGGACAGCTCTTTGCAGAGCTGGAAGCGCTTGGCAGGCACGTGGTTGGGCAGCTCTGCGTTCTCCTTGCCCATCCTCTGAGACATCTCTGCCCCTTCATCCTCATCAGTAACATCGCCCTCTACTCCAGAGCAGTTGGAAGACAGCTTCTTTGCCTTAATGAGTATCTTCCCTTTCAGGACATCTGGGGATGGCAAGTAAGATTCCTCAGCACTGGGTGAGGTTGTGTACAGCTTGTCTCCTAAAATTTTCTTCATGTGTTGAACCATGACCTTCTGTTGTTTAATAGAACAGTGATTTTCCAAACACAGGATGAGAGGGTACTCTGAAGCAAAGAATGCATACTTGTTAATAATGTCAATGACACTGCGGAAGACGATCTGCGAGGTCATGGTGTGGCCTGTGTAAATCACAGGTTCGTTATCCGGCCCGTCCCATACATCCAATTCAACACTCCGGCAACCCATTTTAAGAGCTCGGATGTATCCTGTGATATCAGAGGGACCTCGGAACTGATCCTCTATTAAGTACGTATTATGAGATGAGTTTATAAAGTAATGAGACAAGGGTTGCTTCATGTCCTGACAGACCTTCTTATGCTCTGGATCAAATATGTAACAGTCAGATGACACAAGGTAATTAGTGAACCCGTCTATGGAAAGCCAGCCCTTTTCCTGACCCTCTTTGGATGGCTCATATTTGTGAATAATTTCAAGGCTTATTTCCTCATTTATATGTGCCACACCCTGCTCTGCCTCCAGAAACATCATAAGGTCCTTGGTATCAAGGAATTCTTTATTGCTTGAGAACTGAACTAAAAGGAAATAAATTTCAGGTCTAGTACAAAGCTCGTGGAAAACCTCAACAAATTCCTCCTTTGTGACTTCAGTACCAGCTTTGTCCTTGGACTTGTGCAATTCTTTGAACTTAAGCTCAATTTTGCTCGTTTTTAAACCAGGATTGAGGTTTCTGATACACTGCACGGCGCTGCACAGAGTTATACGTCCCAGGTTATCTACATCAATTTCACTAAACATTTGTGAGACCCAAGAAGTCCTCATGTTGTCTTGGCTACTCTCTAACATATCGAGTGTATGTTTCCCATAAGAAATTAGGTACCGCAGTCCCGTGACCCAGATGTTCGCAACATCTGCGGAGTTGGCAACCAAATCAAGTGACTCGTAATTCTCTCCGTAGATGACTGAAAACGCACAGTCTTCAGATATCTGGTCAGAAATGCCATTGCTGCGGAATATGTCTGTATTTTTTCCTGTTCTCACTTCCTTGATGGATTTAATATCAATCTTGGCTTTCTCAGAATCCTTCTTGGATGGCTCCCACCTCAGGCTCTGCATGTCAGCGTCCAGTAAAAAATACCTGTGGTAAATTCTAGAGTTGGAGCGAACCTTTTTGAGTTCCGAACCCTCCACCATGGAATTGATACAATCACTTGCACTGCTGATCTTTTTCTCCGTGGGCATACTGCTGAAGGAGACCGTCTTTTTCCGCTCTCTTTTCTGTTTTGTACCATCCTAGGAGAAAAAAATCATAGTGTATTAGGGTAACACAAACATAGGTTTCTATGTTCAAGACTAGGAATAAAAATTTAATTTCCTTGGGGAAAAAAATCATACTCTTAGGATTTCCAATTGTATGTTCTATAATGAATGATACTCATTCACTTCTAAAGCTTAGAAGTGGTCTTGGCATTTACAGCCTAATACAGACAGGTAAAAAAAAAAAAAATCATTATTGAATTATTGCAACCCATGAGGATCAAGAAACACAATTCCAGGAATACATAATAAAAGTTCACATAGAGAATTGGCCACACAATTTGCAGGGCCCGGGGGAAAGTGAAAATGCAGGGGAAAATGAACCACCTCATTCAGAAATTAAGAATTTTAAGAAGGTCATGGAAGAGCGTTAAGCCAGCTACATGGCCTTTCTGAGTATGGGGCCTGTACAATGCACTGGTAGTACACCCATGAAGCAGGCCCTGCTGGGTATACACCTCCTGCACCAGTGTTTCCCGAAAGGTTGTCACTAAAGCACTTTCCTCAGAATCCCCTGGGTTACCTGGGTAAAATGCAGATTCCTAGGCTCATGGAATCAGCTTTCCAGGGGGTGGTGCCCAGGAATTTACATTTTAGGCAGCACTCTAGGTGATGGGAATGTACAATAAAGTTTAAAACCACTTTCTAACCACTGGGACTCACTAAGCTGTCTGGGGCTATTTCTGGAAACTAAGTATGAACCATTAAATTATGTGTTACGTGAGTAGAAACTGAAATTCCAGTGGCAATTCTTGGCTTTTCAGAGCCTCATATTAGATTAGTCATGGTCCTAAACACTTCAAATAGATATGGTTTTACTTCTGTCATTGTATTAAGTCTGGGTGGGAGGCCCAGATTTCAGCTAGAGGTGCTTCTAAAATTCTGGGGTTGGATTTATTAAAGCCTGCTCCCATGCACCAGGCGAATGTTTAGAACAAGTCACCTAAGTCCTTCCAATGTTAACAGACAAGTAACACTACCAAATGATCAGGCAACATCTACTTCTACAGCAGTCTGCATCACCAGTAATGCACTCCTCAACTTTCCTGCATGATGTAGCAGGCGATCACCTCAAGGAGCTGATGCCACATCTATGTGTGCATTTAAGTTCTTTCCCTGTATAGATTGCCTTTACTATTATTATTATTATAAATGGCCTCACAACATCTTTCACAATTTTAACCTAAAACTCGACATTGCCTTTCAGGAGGCATATGAAACTTGTGATAAATTTTCAGTAAGTCATTATATTCATAAATAAGAAATAGAGGTTGGGATTATATGACTTTCACGCAATAAAGAAAGAGCATGCAAAATATTGTACAAAGGCATTCTAACTTTCCTGCTCTGAGAGAATCTTTTTTTTTTTTTTTCTGGCCGTGTCACGCAGCATGTGGGGTCTTAGTTCCCTGACCAGGGATCGAACCTGCGTCCCCTGCAGTGGAAACATGGAGTCTTAACCACTGGACTGCCAGGGAAGTCCCCAAGAGAATCTATCTTGAATAAAACCTCTACATTTAAAAAAGTGTTTATGCTATTCTCTGCCTCTGAAATTTAAAACTACTTTTACTTTTTGACTACCTATACTTCCAAAAGCAATTTGCAGAAGGCAATTAAACTTAAACTTTGACTCATACAGGTATCATTTCCCTCAAAGTTTCAAAATGAACCAAAGAGGCTTTTGTGATCTGAATGCCAACATGAAACATAAAAGCCACAAGGCAGAGTATTTCTTTATAATTGTATCCTCCAAGCAATAAAGTGCAAAAGACATTAAAGCTGTGGTAATGGTATCTGTAAGATACATTGTATTGAATACTACAGCTCTTCCAATCCCTAAAACTTAGATTGTCTATTCAAGCAAGTTGGCATGAAATTAAATTTGTAATCAGCCATGTATAAGGGTATGAAACAAATGCATGAATTTCCTATTTTTCAGAATGAGGGTTGTCTTTACCTTTAAAAATAATATTTACCTTTAATAAAGACAGCATACTAATTAAGGGAATTTTATAATTTTTATAAATTATATCTCAAAGCTGCCACTAGTAAAAGGAATCACAAAGATTAATGGAGGTGCCTATCCATTTATTCACTGAAATATATACAGCATTTTCTCAACAGTGTAATCTTTTATTCTGTCATTCTCAACATACTGATTAATACTGGACTACCACTTTAGCACATGGAGGCCTGAATGAAAAGGTCTGTCTCTCCTTCTCTGCTAGCAGAAAAAGCTATTAGAAAACATCAAAAGAGAAGCGTGCTTGCTTAGAGACCAACAGAGCAGGCGGGAGCTGGCCCCCATCACCGGATGGACCAGAATCCTGGCTGGAAGCAACAGGTGGATGTGAAGGCAAGCTGGTCCCCCACAGCCCAGAGGAAAGGAAGAGGAAGGCAGATGGAGGGAGAACTGGGCTTCCTCAGCAGGAGACCCAAGCCCCCAACCTGCCTTTGTCCCAGAATCTCTATCCCATCCTACATATTTCCACCTAGCCTTCACTTTTTAGCCCAGCAGTGATCACGTACGCGCATAAGCTAAGCAGCCCGTCGGCAGCAGAGTTGGAATCTATTTTCTGTGTTGCGTCTTAATGTTAGTTAGTTTACATTTAAAATTAAAAAGTGATCAAACTATATGTGCTACACATACAGTTTTTTTTTTTAACTAAAGGAAAACTAATGTGTATAACTTACATGCACTCATCACCTAAAACCAGAAGAAAAAAACGTAAGTTTCTGCTGAGATGGAGATGCCTCCAAATACTTTAAAAAATTGTACAGATGATGTTTCAGAACTAGCTCTTAATGTTGTAAGTACTCGTCACCTAAAGCTTCCGAGTGGTGGAAACCACAACATGTAGATAAACTTGGTCCACCGGTGCATTTCTGCTGCACTATCAACACTTCTTAATACCAAGAGAAGAAACACAAAAGTTACGTCCAGTCTGGAAGAAAACCAGCTTCCAAAAGAACCCACCTCTATA
Source organism: Neophocaena asiaeorientalis asiaeorientalis (assembly GCF_003031525.2). NCBI lineage: Eukaryota > Metazoa > Chordata > Mammalia > Artiodactyla > Phocoenidae > Neophocaena > Neophocaena asiaeorientalis. The sequence continues at coordinate 862,346 of NW_020171988.1, forward strand.
TCAACCCTGAAATTCTGAATTCTAGATAAAGCATCATAAAATTTTGAACGGGACAGAAGCTTAAAGATTCATTTATATGTTTAACCAATGCTTATTTACAGAATAACATTTTTGTATCAGGAATAATTTTGTGAAAGCAGTGACCTAGCAAGAGGCTAAGTGAGCTTTTCTGCATCACAGCAAACTCAGGAAGAACAAAAATGTTTATAGAACTTATATGTAACAATAAAAACGGAAGTAGCCTCATTGAACCCAATGGAAAAACATACCTATTTCTAACAAGACTGCCTACTTTATTTAACAGAAGTTTGTCACTACATTTTGGCCTCTAAAATGACCATCTGGGGTATTTCAGAGGTAGCAGTTCATAAATGGGCATGAGCAATTTCATAAATTCTCATCCTGAAATGAGGTGACAAATAGGTGGGCCTCATTTCTTTGCCGGCAACAAGGTGCTTGAGTCTGATGCAACCACCGTAGCACCTTCTAGAGAAGAGGAAACCCGTCTGAGGAGTCGGAGTCTGGTCTCAAGGCCCAGGATTTGATGTCCTGCTGGGACAGCATGGCCTGCTGGGTCCTACTGCATTCCTGTTGTATTTCTAAACTGATTTGTTTCCATTTTCTGTTTGACTATTTCTCAATATACACCACGAGAAAATGACGAATCAACCTCCAGATTCAACACGCTGGCAGAAACTGACACGGCGCCCTAACAATGGGGATGGAGCGTGAAGACAGAGCAGCCGTTTATCCTTCTGGTTTGTTTTGAGTCCAGTTATTTACTCTGATGTATAAGTAACATTAAAGAAGAGTATGAGATCTTTATGTTTATTGAAGGGAGTCTGGGATGAAAGAGTTTGGAAACACTGGTTAAAGAAATTTCTATCCTTGTAAAGCAGTTATATTCCAATAAAGATGTTAAAAAAAAAAAAAGGAAAAGAAATTTCTATCCTTAACAAAACAAAAAACCCCAGAAACAACTTGAGGCCTATTAAACAAGCACAGCAAGGCCTGACCTTTCTTCAGCTCAGTAACAATAGCTCTGAGTTGAAGGAATAAGTCATGCCGGGCACATCAGGGTTACCTTGCAAGGTTTTTTCATACATCTTTAAAGCTTTGATGTGCTCTCCAAGATGAGCAAAAAGGAAAAAAGAAAAGAAAAAAAAAAGGATCTGGAGCAAAAACAGTCACTCTGAAGTTCATTTTATAAAATCAGATGAATTGAAAATAACTTGAAGAAAAGCTAGATATGGTCAAACGCTGCTTCCTCCTCACATGGAAGGGCCCTTTACTGCAAGTAACAGAAAGCTGCTTGGCCTGAGGGTGCTCTCCTCACGGATCTGCTAATGGCTTGGGAACCTATGGGTGATCGGACGGTCCCAAACGTGGGCAAGTCCAGTTCAGATGACAGCTTATGCAGAAAGCCGAGAGAACATCACTCCCACTTAACAAGAAAAAGCCAGACTGTCAATAATATCACAACTTTTCTTATACCCATCAAAGAACTGTGATCACAAGGGAGCTGAATTCCAAGGAGTGAAAAACCCCTCCAAGAAGAGAGAAGACGCAGACACTGTTTCACAGTTTGTAGAGCACGGAAGGAAGAGTCTACCATGGAAGCACATAAAAGAAATCAGTTAAGGGACTTCCCTGGCAGTCCAGCGGTTAAGACTCCGTGCTCCCGGTGCAGGGGGCCCCAGTTCGACCCCTGGTTGGGGGATTACGATCCCACATACCACAACTACTGAGCTCGCACACCACAATGAAGAGGCTGTGTGCCACAATGAAGACCCAACACAGCCACAATAAATAAATAAATAAATAAAATTAAAAAAAAAAGAAATCAGTTAAAATTGTAAGGAAATCCTAAAGGCCAAGTGTGGGCTACTGTATCAGCTTGGAGCAACTGGGTACCCCAGACACAGGGAGAGTTTGTATTCACATGAAAGGCTTCACAGGTTGCTCCTGAGAAAGACTGGGGCCAGAGCAGGAGAGAGCCCCTCTCCAGGACACAGGCATGCAGCAGGTGATGGGGACACCATGAAACTCTGCTACTTCCCCGACCCTCCTCTCAGACGAAGCAAAAGCCTTAAGCCACTGGGGGAATGGCAGCAAGCCCGCTTTCTCCCTGGGCTACAGGAGGATGGGTAGAAGAAAAATCCATCTCCTTCCACAGCCAAGCAAAGATCTACTGGCCCTTGGACTCAGGAGCCTGTACCAATAAAGCAGAACTCTACTACCACCAGGAGAGGGGCAGAAACTCACCACAGATATAGGCAGAGTCTGGCTGCCTCGGGGAGCAGGTCAGGAATGCCCAGAAGGTCCCACCCTTGAGGCCCAGGTGCACAGGTCTGCCTAGGATTGAAACTAGACCAGGAGGACTAAGAAATCCCCGCTCCAGCAGACGCTGGGCACCAAGAGCAGGCAGCGTACCACAGAGGAGGCATAAGACCGTGGAAAGAGAGCCCCTTCTGACACAGGCCTTTGCAGGTGAAAGCAGATGGCAAGGACAGGAACCATGAGTAAACCCTCCAGGACCCCAGTGCCCACCTAGACACATGGTTATGGTGGCCCACAGGGAGAGGAATTGGAAGCCAGCAGTACACTGAAGGTAACAACGGCAACTCAAAACATAAACCCAGATCAATTACTGACTACATTGACTCAACTTCCCCAAAAGTTAATGACCTAGAAGAAGAGCTCAGTCTCTATTAAGCGTGATGTTTAGCATTCAATAAAAATTACAGTGTGCGCATGCACACACACACACAGACACACACAAAATGTAAGGGAAAACCCCACCGTCAAGAGACAAAACAATCCATAGAGCCAGACTCAGAGGTGACCTAGACCTATCACACAGGAACTTTAAAACAACTATTATTAATATACAAAATAATCTGGGGGTGGGGAGTAGACAATATTCATGATCAAATGGGCTATTTCAGCAGAAAGATGGAAATTATAAAAAAAAGAGTCCAATGGAAATGCTATTTAAAAACCCTAACTATCAGAAGTGGTGAATTCCTTTGATAGGCTTATAAGCAGACTGAACATAGCCAAGAAAAGATTCAGTGAACTTGAAGAGGTGTCCATAAAAATTATCCAAACTAAAACACAAAAAGATTTAAAAAGTGAAAAAATATAAAACAGTGCATCCCAGAGCGGCTGTAGAACATATGCGAAAATTGAGTCCCAGCAGGATAAGAGAGAGAGAATATGGCAGAAGAAGAAATAATGTCCTAGAATTTTCCAAAATTAGATCCAAGAAACTCAAGCACAATCACACACACACACACACTCCTAGACCTATATTATCATAGAGAAATTGCTGAAAAAATAAATACAAAGAGAAAAGCTTTAAGGTAGCCAGAGTAAAAAAGAAAGTGAGACACAAAGGAATGTAGGTAAGAGCTACAGTTCAAATGGATTACAGGTGATGTACTTACATCTAACCACAGGTTGTCTACTTGACCCAGCTTAATAGTTTAATGGGAAAAGTGATTCTCTTTTAAAGGACTGTATTCCCTAAATTTCCCTCTGCTTCCCCAGATGAAGGTGTCCCTAACGTAGATGTAGGTCTTCAAGGGGTCACAGGTGAGTTTCAGAGGCTCCATAAAACTGTGATTGGATTCTGAAAGTAATTTGTAAACCCATTCTAAGAAGTTTAGAATCCTGGCTTTACTAACATAAATTTTAGAAGGCAAAGAAAAAGGTTTATCATTTCCTAAGAATGTCAGCCTTAAGTGTTAGAGGCAAAGGATAAATGTTTTACAGGGTTGTAAAGGAACTTTTAAGGCTATCCAAAAGAGAAATGACAAACTGAGAGAGGGGAAAGAGAAAACGACATCATTTATGGATATATAATGGAGTTTTGCTAATAAAAACAGCAAAATCAATCAATCACAGAAAGAGCTCTTATTTATAACTGTGAAATGGTTTTCTTTATTCCAAGGTAGAACAAAATAATCCAGCAGTTCATAAACTTTCTAGTTTAGGAATCACCCATGGAAATGCTATGGGCCACAAGATGTAAGCTAGTATTGCATGTTCTCTATGCCTCAGTTTTCCCACCTATAAAATAGAGATTAAAAAAACACCCACACCCCCCATATGTTATTTATAGTCCCTGCTTCATAGGGTTGTTATAATATGAGCTCATATTGGGAAAGTGTTCTAAATGCTGCCTGAAGTTTTATACACCCTACGTTAGACACTGTTCAGTAAATACATTTCAGACTGAAATGATTTCTTCATGAAAGAAGAATAAAAAGAAACACTGTCATAAATATGTAGATGCAATACTCTCATCACTCAGGATTTATGGAAAGTTAGCCCCATTCCAGAAGAAATAGAATGAACATCACGCTCTTTGGGTCTTTTTTAACTGAGGCCACTACTTAATGCTACCATAGAACTTTTGAGCATGACCAAATGGATGTGATGCCCAAGACACCTTGAGAACCTGTCAAAAATAGCCAGATGCCCTCTCAAAATAAAGCTTCAGAAGGCTGCATCCCCATGTCGAGAAAGAACAAAGAAGTAAACCATTTCTTAAAGTCATTTGTTAATTTTAAATCCCATCAATTTAGTGACAATTACAATTTAACTCATGTATAAGTATTCACATATAAAAAATTTTGAGGCAATGATCCCCATAATAGTTTTCTCTAAAAAATAACCAAATGACTACTCAGGGCACTCTCTGATCAGAATTATTCAGATGATTCCTTCTACTTCATACTCCCATATTATTTCCTACAGTGTTCAAAACAACTGCATGTAAAGAAAACAAATTTCCAGTTCCTGTAAAATGAAGTTTTCAAGGTCAGGTTAAAGCTTCCAAGTCACTTGATGTAATGGGTTACACCTGCCTTTAAAACACTGGGGTCTTTAATTATAAAATCAGAGGACCATAATAGAATATAATACTTTCATAACCACACTCTTTTGGTGATACACTTTCACTACTACTGAGATATTTATTCAAAGTAAATTTACAAAACCATCATCTACATCTGTGTCCAATGTAAACTGCAATAAAATTCATTGGTTTTCTCCAGTAATAAAAAACTTAAGGGTGGGGCTTCCCTGGTGGCGCAGTGGTAGAGAGTCCGCCTGCCGATGCAGGGGACACGGGTTCGTGCCCCGGTCCGGGAAGATCCCACGTGCCACCGAGCGGCTGGGGCCGGGAGCCATGGCCGCTGAGCCTGCGCGTCTAGAGCCTGTTCTCCGCAATGGGAGAGGCCACAACAGTGAGAGGCCCGCGTACCGCAAAAAAAAAAAAAAAAAAAAAAAAACTTAAGGGTGAGCACTGAGCCCCTACAAACTACACCAGCGCTACTTTACATTCCAGTAAAAATACTGATGCTAATGAATTTTATTTTATCATCCATAATAATGGTACTTAAGTGGTCCGCTTTGGGGTGAAAGCTGTAAGTGTTTCTCAACTGTGTATATGGTAATTCCTTATTTGGCACTTTCTAAAGCCTCTCGACTTCCTATACTGCAGAGCTGTTTTGAGATACGGTTACATAACCTAATTGTTAATAACTGTCTGGTAAATCATACCTAATTTTAAAAGGTATGCAAGTCAAATTACATAATGTGAATTTGAATTCTTAGCTACAAATACAATCAATTCTAAGAGTACCTTCTCAATCACAATTTTCCCCCTAAATTGTACTGGTTCTTCACTACTTCAGAGTAGCTTAGGAGGAAGAATTTATTTTCCTCAATTTTAATCCTTAAATCTGTCACTGCATTGAGAGGAAAATGATGGTAGTTCAGGGATAGTCAAGAGTCAAAAGAAAAGCTTCCATAGAGATCCACACACAGGCAAAGCTACCGCCGTGGGCTATATCCACCATAAAAAAGAAACAACAGTAGATCTTTCAGTCAGGAATTTTAATATTTCCACAGTTATTTTAAAATTAAAATTTTAAAGGAAAATTGCTTCACCAACAGTATTTTCTATCATCCTCTTATTTATTATTTTCTTTCTATCTTGTTTGGTAGGGAGAAAAAAAAAACCTTCCAAGGGGCTTTTTTTAACCCAGTGGTTTATTTGCATATGAAATTAGTGGGAGGTGGGCAAATATCAGAAAAAAAGAGAAACAATTCATATGAAAGGAAAACTCAGCTTTCTACAAAATATTCTTTTAAGTCCCAAGCCATTCATGTGCCTGCACTAGTCCAGCCCTCAATGTTATCTCTTCTCCAAACTTGTACAGTATTTATAGTCTTTACCCTATAATTTAACACTTAATTATAGTCTTATTCAGATCTCCAATTGTTTTATATGGGTTAGCCTTATCTCCTCAAGTGGAAAGTAAAAGTTTTGAAGGAATGGGCCAAATCTTATATTCTATATGGCTGGCTGGACCAATTCAAGCAGTCAGAACAGTAACTCCTTCTGATGAATCTGTATCTCAGTGATAAAGGGGTATTCCCAACAAGAGGATGCGACACTGTAAATATGTATGCACCCAACACTGGAGCACCTAAATATATAAAGAAAGTATTAACAGACCCAAAAGACAGAAATATACAGCCACAGAATAATAGTAAGGGACTTTAATACTCCACATTCACCAATGGTTAGGTCATCCAGACAGAAAATCAATAAAGAAACACTGGTCTTAAATGACATGTTAGACCAGATGGACTTAACAGATATGTACAGAACATTCCATCCAAAAGCAACAGAATATACATTCTTCTCAACTATATGTCGAACATTCTCCAGGACGGATCACATGCTAGGCCACAAAACAATCCTTGATAAATTTAATAGTGAAATCATATCAAATATCTTTTCCAACACAATGGTATGAAACTAAAAATCAATTACAGGAAGAAAACTGGAAATTTACAAATATGCAGAGATTAAACAATATACCACTGAACAATTAATGGGTCAAAGATGAAATAAATACCTGACACAAATGAAAATGGAAACACAAAATACCAAAATTTATGGGATGCAACAAAAGCAGTTTTACAAGGGAACTTCATAACAATAAACGGCTACATTAAGAAACAAGAGGACTTCCCTGGTGGTACAGTGGTTAAGAATCCGCCTGCCAATGCAGAGGACACGGGTTCGAGCCCTGGTCTGGGAAGATCCCACATGCCGCAGAGCAACTAAGCCTGTGTGCCACAACTACTAAGCTTGTGCTCTAGAGTGCAAGTGCCACTACTGAAGTCCTCATGCTTAGAGCCCGTGCTCCGCGACAAGAGAAGCTACCGCAATAAGAAGCCCATGCACTGCAAAGAACAGTAGCCCCCACTCTCCACAAATAGAGAAAGTCTGCGCACAGCAACAAAGACCCAGCACAGCCAATAAATAAATAAATTTATAAAACAATAAAATAAACAAGAAAGATTAAAAATAAACAACCTAACTTTACAGCTCAAGGAACTAGAAGAAGAAGAGCAAACTAAGCCCAAAGTTGGTAGAAAGAAAGAAATAACAAAGATCAGAGTGGAAATAAATGAAATAGAGACTAAAAAACAATAGAGAAGATCAATGAAACTAAGCGCTGTTCTTTTTTTTTTTAAAGGTTAAAATGACAAACCCTTAGCTAGACTCACCAAGAAAAAAAGAGAGAAAGAGAGAACTCAAATAAATAAAATCAGAAATGAAAGAGGAAATGTTACATCTGATACCACAGAAATACAAAGGATGAGTTTGAGGAGGTAGTTGGGACCACAGTGGTCACAACAGAGATGGAGAGAGGTAGATGGCTTCAAGATAATATAAATGACAGAACTGACAACATTTGCTGATGGATTGACACAGCACATGACAGAAATGGAGGAATCTAAGATAACTGCCAAGTTTCTGCCTTGATTAAATGGCACATAATGGTGCCATTTATTTACATGGGGAAGATTAAGGAATCGTTTTTGGGGGGATAAAATCGGTAGTTTTATTTTGAGTACGATAAGTTTGAGATGCCTCTAGATATCTAAGTGGAGATGTCACGTAGGCAGTTAAATATATGAATGTGGAAATCTGGAGAGAGGTCAAGCCTACAGATGTAAATTTGGAAGCCACAGCACCTTGGTGGCCACATGGGATTACCTAGTGAAGGACGAGAGACAGAAAAGATGGCCTAGCATTTATTCTGGTGCATCCCAATATTTTAGGTTGGGTAGAGAAAGAGGGACTAGCAAAAGAGGCAAGAAAGCAGAAACCAGAAATGTAATAGTGACTCCAGAATATTGTGGTATTGCAGCAGCCATGAAATAAAGTGTTTAAATAAGAACAGTCACTGATGCTTCTGAGAGGTAAGGTCAGGAAAGTAAATCATGCTTAATATTAGCACAGCCTCTCCAGCTTTCTTATGGTTGCCGTTTGCACGATGTATCTTCTCCCACCTTGCTGTTTTCAACATATTTGTATTGAATCTTTGAATCAAAAGTGTAGAGAGCATATAGTTGGATCTTTTTTAAAAAAAAAAAATCCAGTCTGACAATCTCTGCCTTTGATTATAGATTATTTAATCCATTCACATTTAATGTTATCATTGATACAGCTGGATTGGCATCTGCCACGTTACTTTTTCTTTTCTATATGTCCCATGTCTTTTCATTTCTTTATTCCCTTTTTAATGCATTCTTTGATGTAAGTTAGTGATATATGTTTGAGAGTTGGCAGAGTTCTTTGGTGACCCTGGCAAGAGCAGTTTCAGGGTAGTAGCAAAGGCCAGAAGGCCTCCTGGGATGAGCTGGAGACAAAGATTAATGAGACATGGAGACAGTGACTGCAGTTAACTCTGTGAAGGAGGAGCCAGGGAAAGGAATTGGTAGTTAGAGTGTGTGTTTCTTTTTTCATTCAGATTGGAGACATTAGAGCAGGTTCCATGCTGAAGGGATTTGTCCCGTGAAGAAGGGAAACTAATGACACAGGAGAAGGGAACAGATCTCTGAAGAAGCAAAGTCCTTGGAAAAGCAAGAGGAGATGGGACCCCAAGGGGTGACTGTGAGCTGGATCCTGACGGAAATGTAAAGGAAGGGAAGTTTAATCAGAAGGAACAGCATATGCAAAGACATGAACCTCCTCTGGGTGCAGCGTGTGCTCCTGAGCCACAGACGGAGAAATACCATTGTGTACAAAGCTGATAATCAAGTGCACTTTTCCTGTGTGTGCAAATACAACTCACAACCTGTTTTAAAAGGTCAACAAATAAAAAAGGCCTCATTTGTTTTATAACGAGAATCAACAGCCCATTCATGTAGGTATTTCTGCCTTCACAGCCTAATAAAACTGAGCTAAAGGATAACAACACTTAAATATTTATTAACCTCCCTAAATAAATGAATGAGCTCAAAGATTACCACTTAAAGGCTCACCATTTCAAACACCATATAGAAACCTGTATCCTTTTAAAAGAACTCTTTAAACAGTTACGATTATCTCAAAATGTTACAGTATACATTGTCATAGTCCAAATTTTTTCCTTCCAGTTTTATTGAGATTTAATTGACATCCAGCACTGTAAAAGTTTAAGGTATACAACATAATGATTTCACTTATATACATCATGAAATGATTACCACAGTAAGTTTTTAAAAATTGTTTTATTATTGAAATTTTTTATTTATTGAAAAATTTTTAAGTTATAGTCAATTTCCAACCCACCACTTTTCTACACAGAGGTGTTATATACAAATACAAGATTTTCTAACAGAAACACCTGCTGAAGTGCCACAAATATGCCCTCCATTTTCTTAAAATTAAAAGCTACACTTTGGTTAAGAAATCAATAAAAATGCCAATGCCCACATGGCAGGAATCCATAAGACTCAAGCGATTAAGCGAGAGCGTTTGGAAAACAGAGCAATGCCAGTTTGGATGGCAGAAAGTCCAGTCCTGCCATTCTCCTGAATCAGCGTATATATACTCTTTTAAAACCACGAGTCCCTTCCAAATTAATTAGCTCATCAAACTGAAATGAAAAGCAGTGTTAAAACCCAGCAAAATCTCATCATTAATGCATTTTTAAATGGCCTATGCCGCCATTGACTAAAGCAATTGAACTGCTTCAGTGAAATCTTGTGTCACCATTTTAGCCCTCATTGCTGTAAGCCCCAACCACTGAGAGACATGACAGGATACCAAGTGCACAATTAGTTCACGCAGCAGGTACAAAACTCATCCTAAATACAGCTTCCTGAACCTGATTCATGTTTTAAATAATACAACACAGAACACACTATTAACAAGGGTTTCTGCATTCGTATAGATTACAAAACCAAGAAGCTAGAGCCATCCTACAAAGTACATGCTGCAGACTTTAGTTTTGAGATTTGGAACTAGAAGGGCTTTTTATTAATAGGCTTCAGGATACTGGTGTGAGAATGAAGTACAGGCATTTATCAGGCACGACTAGATTTTACATGAGTTAATACAAGCTAAAAATGCCACATTTAATTATACTGTATTTTATTTCATTAAAGTTATCCAGGAGTAATAACAAGGACTAATTCTAGGTCTACTTGCAGACAAATCCCCAAAAGCCCTTACTAAGCAAGATGTGGTCCTTACTCCAAGAATCTGGCTGCGACACTACCAGAGCTACCACTTCTAAACATTGCTTTGATTTCTGAGTTTCGCAGGTGACCCTCCCATTTTGCAACCCTGCACTGAGTCCCTAAGGCCCCGGCTCTTACGGCGAAGACTCCAGAGAGAAGGCGCTGGGAAACGAAGCAGTGCCCGACGGATCCCACAGGAGGGGGCAGCACCCACGGGCCACAGGGATGGTCGGAACCACCAGCAACTGCTGGACTCTATTTCCCCATGGTGCAGTAACATCAAACTGGGGCACTTCTGGGTGATCATGGGAATTATTAATAAATATGTCACCACAACAGGGGCTGTCCTGGGCAAAGTGAAACATGCGTTCACCCTCCTTGAAAGCGACCTTATTAAAAAAAAGTGTGACATCCTGGCTAAGTGCTGGGCACTGGAGATTCGGGTGTAACCAAAGTCCAATCTCAGCTTCAGGGATGGCTGGAAGGCAGGCGGGCAGGCTGCCAGTTGGGTCTGTCTGGACATGTCTCTGTCCAGTCTGAGAGCCCATGATACCAGGCTGGGGACCCAGCTCTACCTGTGGTGAGGGCTGGTTTAATCTTGCTGCCTTGAATCAGTGGGAGGGTAGCCATGTGCACCTTTGGGCGTGGTGGCCTAGTCTTCATGGCTGCTGCTTATTTATTTCCAGAGGCTTCTACAGTTCTCCCCACCCTCCGCCCCTTTGTGGGGATGGGCCCTTAGCCCCATCCCCGGCTTGCCTGCCTGGCCCTTAGTCCTTGCCCAGCTCCCAGCTGGGGCTCCCCTTGATCTGGGGGCACAATCAGACCAGCTGTTATTAGCCATGCAGAGCCCTGCTCTCCCATGACTCTCACTGGCCCAGGCCTTCCTGCAAACCTCACGGCAGGCCCCGTGCAGCCCCCAAAAGGGGAAGCAAGACACAAATGGGAATTACAATCTGCTAGATGTGATGAACGGAGGGGTGGGTGAGCGCTGTGGAGAGCGGGCAATGGCAGGGCAGCCTTCACAAAGGGGATACAGTTGTTAGAAGGGCGTATGGGAGGTGGATGGAGCAGGGGCCCTCGGAGCTGCTGCAAGGCAGGGTGAGGGGGCTGATGACTGTGCTATTCCAACCAACCATGTCAACAGACCACAGATCAGCTCTTCTAGGGATCACATATGCCCCCCCTGCCCCCCAACAAATGCATGTGCATTGTAGCTCTCACTTTAAATCAAAACATGATGTATTATACACATACGACGTCATCACTGCGATATGTGTCACCATCAACAATCTAGGACTCTCTACCCTGCGGTCACCTCAAAACCCAACTCTCCAGGTGCAGAAATGTAAAGCTGCTGAGTTAGTCTGTGGCTTGCGGCACATGAGAAATGCATCTAAAAATTAGATTAGCTAAAAGTTTACCTTTTAATCTGATTTGATGCATCTCCCCTCCTCCTCCAAACCAAACAGGATGTAAAATCCACTTGGGTTTACTGTAAATTATAATAGCAACACAGAAATCGCATTCTGTTCTCTGGAATGAGCTGGAGTTTTAGCTGAACCACGTTTATTCCAATTATAAATTTGTTTTTCAAGTAATTTAGTTGTGCTTTTAAAAGCGTTACTGTAGAGAAGTTTTTAATTTAGTAAGACTAAAACTTGAGACCAAGGGCTTTTCCAAATAAGACAGGATTAGGAATGTGGGAAAATCAACCCTCTACACAGCCTGGACCAGCCTGCCTGAGCAGTCCTCACTCTTGTAGCCCCCCACTCCTGGACAACAGCAGAAGTGTCCTTGAGTTAGGTAATGCAGCAGATGTTTTAAGAATTGATGTTCTTTATGAATTAATTGAGAAGGGAGAAAATTTCAAAACGAATGAAGAGTGAAGTAAGGCTGGCGACTACAATGACCTGCGACCACACACGCAGTGGTCAGAGAGACCGTCAGGATCTAAGTCACTCTCATTTGTCACACACCTGAGCTTTGGGGCCACACGGCAACTACTGCCCACTCGAACTGCTGCCGTCCACAGGGGAAGGGAGGTGGGCTGACCTTTGCTGAGCCGCTATCATGCACGGTACTTTATAAACATGATCTCTTTGAGGACTCCACTCTGTGAGGCAGGACCCATCATCCCATTTCAGAGGCACAACAGTTCTCCCAGGCAGATGGCAAGCTTCCTAGCCCAAGCCCGCTCTGCCCTGTGTGGCAAAAAGCTGGTCCTCGTGGCAGGTCTCCTCAGCCCCCGAGTCAGCTGGGTACCTGCTGGGTGACACCCATGAGGCTCTGGCAGGGTCTGAGGCCAGCCAGGCAAGAGGGGCGAAGCTGGCTGGTTCTCCCTCAACCCCCCTGCAGGCGAGAGGCCAGCAGAGGCCGTGTCTGCTCTGCGTCCCCAGGGCCTCTGGGCTTAGCGCCGAGCCGCTCCGGGTCCCTCCACCTTCACGTTAGGATGGTTTTCTGCACTTACTCACCTCTGGGTGGCCTTGTTTGCCCCTTTGGCCTCGTGGTTCTTCCAGCAGCTGTAACACCTCCCTAGATTAAATACTCAAGGAAAGTCCTGTTTGTCTGTCTTGACCCTGAGGGATTAAGTGCTTGAAGCTGTAGCTGCTCAGGACCTGGCTGTGCACAGCTTCTAGGCCCTGAGGCCGCGTGGCCTGTCCCTCCCTCTCCCAGGCTGAGCTGCTCCGCCAGCCACCGCTGAGTCCCCCCACATCCCAGGGGACCGGCTGTGACCTTGGGAAGGTCCGTAAACCTCCTGAAACCTCAGCCGCTACTTTTATCAAATGAGGAAAGTATTTACTTGCCCTCAATTGCTTGAAACGGCTTGGCAAGGCACGAAGGGGAAAATAAATGTGAAAGCACCGCGGAGGCCGACGTTCCTAAGACTTTTCCATTACCTTATGTGTCTTCAGGTCTTACTTACTGGGATTACTGGTCAGTGCAAAAGAAGCTCACCCCAATTAAACTCATGGACCTAAATGGGTACAAATTATACAAAGCTTCCTCCTAAGGGCTCTCTGGGAGCTCACGAATGTGTCTCTCTCCTACAGCAAAAGGGAAGGGGGCTGGCCAAAGGTCCCCGTGGTATCTGCACATGGCGTGGCTGCCTCGCCTGCGGCTGACTTCACCGCGACTCCCCGTGTAGGTAACCCTGGCCTGGGGCTTTAGAAAGAGTGCCCGCCGCCTAGGACTTCTGTGTTAAACTGGAGAGGGCAGACGTGCCTGCGGAAGCCCTCCATGCCCTAAGTCAATGGACTTCATGTGGTGATCTTATCACTACTATTGGTATTAGCATCACCGCTGTTCCCTCCTACAGTGAGCATTTTATGAGGCTTTGGTCAGAGCCTTCTCTTCTGCCGGAGTCCTCCCCAGACAAGTGGCCGCCTGGACCTCGCTCCCTACAGGCTGCCAGCACCACACCAGGATGGCTCTCTGGCCCCTCCCCCCCTTTCATGCTTTTATTTCAGTTCTAAGCAGATGGGAATCTTGGTTTCGTGTTTACTACCATTTTTTTTTTATCATACTTGTGAAAGAAAAAACTGTGCTATCTCACCACATATTTACATAATCGTGGGCTAATTAAAGAGCTACTGAGAAATATATGCTCTGATTTCCTATCCTGTTATACTCTGACTGCTATTGTTTGTTGTGGTTACAAACATGAGTATTTATGGGGAAAACACTGAGTGATCTTTGGGCAGATGGACACTTTCCCTTGGTGACATCACTGGAAAGAGGCAGAGACACTGTCTCTCTTAGGAGCGGCCAAAAAGTACGAGAGTCATGTGTAATTAAAATTTTTCTAGTAGCCACCTTAAAAATGCAGAAACAGAAGAAATAAACTTTCATAATTCATTTTCTTTAACCCCAAATACTATCATTTCCACATGTAATCAATATAAAAATTAAAATCGTTTGCCTTTACTGAGCCTCTGAAAGTGAGCACGGGACACGCTTAGAGCCCAGCTCAATTCTGACCGACCACACAGCAGTGCCCACTAACCACCAGGCTCCCAGGCTAACAGATAGGACAGAACATGTCTAGGTGACAAGCTCCTTGATGGGAGGGCCTAGTCATATTTTAACTCCAAAGCCCCACGCCCCAGGCTTCCAGGACATTTCTAGTGCGGGCGGGGCTTTGCCCAAAGCAAGCCCTCAGCAAATTTCCTCACTGAACTCAGGAATGAATGGCTGGAAAGACGGGCTGTCACTCACAAAAGCAAGCAAGCAAGGCCAGTATAAGCTTCTTGGAATAACATTTTGTGGGTCTTATACTTTAAAAAATTACAAGTGAACATCATTGCTAAAAAATCCCACAGTGTTCACTCACCCTCATATCGCCCCCAAAGCCACACTATACACAGAGAGAAAAGCAAGGTTAACTGTCCTCCAAAAGAGAAAAAAGGGGGCTGGGAAGAGAGAAATCAATAACGGTCCTAATGAGATCTCCATAATAAATGACCACAATGAATCATCCAATACTATTTAAATGACCTCATAGGCTTGATATTATGTAAGAAGTTGTGATGTATGCTAAGACACAGACATAACTTGAAAAGGAATTAAAAGCTAAGATTTCAGCCAAGTAGTCTGTAGAAAATGATGACTTTTTCCCCCTCAGGCTTACTAAAAGCATATTTTACTTGGCGGTTTAGAGGCTTAATAAATGCAAATTACATTTGCCTTTCACCTAGCTGATACAAATGAACTTTGCTCAGTCGAGATAACCACTTAAAAATAATTTGTAGCTTCTGAAACCACAACATTGAACTATTTATAGAACTAATATGCAATACAGATCAGCCCAAGGAAAGACGGTAGCTCCTTCCAACGTGTGGTACAGAAATCATAAACATCAAGTTCCTTGTGACACCAACGCTGTCATCCCCTGAAAGACGACCCAGACTGCAGCCACTTGTCAGCCACTGCAAACTACCTGGTGTATCTTCATTAAGACTGTGAAATGAACTTCTAAGGAACAGTCAACTAGCGCTAAAGGAAGGCACTTATTTGGAAGGGTGCTTTCTCTAGGAAAGAAAAAGAAAAAGCGTTTTCCTTTACTGTGATAGGATTGGCTTTTGCTAGTTCTAAATACGCTTTGACCAAATGGATTCAAAGGAAAAGGCATCTCACTGTACCAGCTCTCCTGTTACAGCTCCTGTCTGTCGGGGTAGGGGGAACTGAGGTGATTCAACCAACTGTAATAGCTCCATGGCCATAGTAATTGCCTTTTTACCTTTAGTGAAAAATCCTCAGTTAAACAAAACTTGGTTTAGTCAACCTAGCAGAATTTCCAACACATCCCAGGCTTGATGAATCCATGGGTCTCTGGTCACGAATTAAAATACCAGCATTCAGCTAGCCCTTTACAAGCTTCTTACAAAACATACAGCTAAGAGCTTCATTTATTTGGCCAAGAACTGGTACAGTATATTTAGTTCTTAAATTATTACATTTACTTTTCTATCTGATTGAAAGCTGTTTGTGCTGTCTTTTACATGCAAATACATAGTGCTTTTAAACATCTCCAAAATGGCAACTTTTGAACATTTAAACTTGGGAGAAAAGAAGTGGAGAATACATGAATCGAAATTTATATCATTACTTTTTAAAAGGTTATTTTTAGGTTTATCAGTTTACTTTTCTCCAGAGGCAGCATGTGCCTCTTTAGTCATCTGAAAAACTGTTGACATCTTTTGAGTTTTATTTAGTGTCAGTTTTTCAGACACTGTCCAATTCTAAACACAGATCTTTAAACAGAGTGGAGCCTATGTTAATACGTGTCACATATTTTTCAGTAATTTGACAATGCTGATGACAAATTTCATATGGCTGACAACCTGTCACTTGCTAAAATAATTCGTTTTGTACCTTAACTTGTGACTTTCATTCACTCAGTAAATCTTTGCAGAGTCTGCCCTGTGCCAGCATGGCTGGGCCCTGGGTCCCATGGAGCCTGCAGCCCGGCCTCCCAGACGCTCACGGTGCCGAGGGGCTGCTGTCCTGCCGTTGAAACCTCTCCCTCCAGGCGGCCTTTCTGCATTTCAGATAAAGAGCACCGGCATTAACACCTGCAGACCTGGGTTCAAATTCTGACCCTGCCTCCTAGCTGCTCATGACCTTAGGCTACTAGATTCGTCCTCTGCCTTAATCTTCTCATCCCTTACACAAGGATGACAATTTATTCCACAGAGTTGCTGTGAGTCAAATGAAACCGGAGGGAAACGGAAAGAATCTGGCACTCAGAAGCCCCACAAATGTCAGCCTCCTTCCTCCAATTCCCCTTAAAAACACATGGCTTTTTACACTAAATGGACACTCCAGTGTCCAGTTTTGAAGCAAAGAGGTAGAGGAACTGGAAATCTTAAACATGTATTGCTGTGAAAAATAACTGGGAGTTATATGTAATAAGGGCTGTTGTAACCTGAAAGTCTATCACCAGCTTGGGCCCCCAGCCCAAGTTTCTCTAACACGTGACCCTTTTTTGGTCGACTGTTAGGTTATTATTTGGTCTTCCCTATTAGATCTTTGAAAACAGTTCTACCATGCCTAAAACAGGAGCTAAAGCACCAGAGGGGCAGAGCTCTTCCATCTGTGGGTGATTCACTCTAGAAGAACTGCAAGGTCAGGAAGGAACTAACATAGTGGACAGTCAAGCACGTCGGGCCCAGTGCTGGTGAATCACGTGGACACCTCTTTAAAACCCACACCGCTCCAAGATGCAGATGTAATTGTCTTCTACCTTCTGCAAAGAAACCCAATGTTCAGGGAGGCTAGGAAAGCTGTCTGCAGTGACACAGGTATAAGCAGCTCAACATCATTTCCCATAACTTCTCTCTTGACTTGCGGGGTCATTCAACTCCTCAGCTTGGCAGATGTCTGGCTGGGTCCTCCCTCCAGCTCCTCTGCTGTCCCTGTGGTCGGACAAGGCCCCTCTCCTGCGGGTTGGGATTCCCGGTGTCTCGGCTCCGCTGACGGCTCCGATCAACATCTCCAGGGTTGCTCAGACTCATGGACCGCTCAGGATGTCATAATTCCATGGATCATCTCAGTCTTTGTTCTCCTCCTCCTGGTATCTCTAAGGGGTGACCAGGAGTAGTGAGTACTGTCCCTCAATGTTGATGACCAGCTCTGTTTCTTCTGCAAAGCCCTCAGAAATTGCCGCTCCAAACGGGCTAACACTCTCCTGTGTCTCACTGCCATGTGGATGCTGCCCACACGTGCCTCTGCACTGAGAGCGAGTTCATTTAAAGTGCCTTCCGGGGCACCGCAGAGTAGCTGTTTTCACTCTTGGCGTTGCCCACACACAGGTCATATAGACGCCACAACCCTAAATCCTTTTCACACATTCCCTGTGTGGGACAACAGCACACGGAGTATGCAAATTTAGCACAGATACCACTGTATCACTCGGTTCCCTACGGAAATAAACAAAAAGTGACACCGGAGTAGAGCAATTAAGCCAAAAGTCTCCCTCATGATCACCCTTCAATGTTTCAATGTGTGTAATAACGGAATAGTATACTCATCAAGTATATTTTTATGCTTTTTCTTTTGGCTTTTAGCTTAGTTCAGTTCAACAAACAATAATTAAAGCCTCATGAGGCAGCTACAGTGGAAGTACTAAAAAACCTCACAGTCAAGTGGAGATGGCAGAAATAACAATTCAGAAGTCCGTGATTAGAAGGTAATACAGAAGCACACCCAGGGAGCTGTGGGCACCCAGCGTGGAGCCACCATTCCCAGCCTACAGGTCCAGAGAAGGCTTCCCAGGACTCCTGAGCCTTAAAATAACCAAAATACACACAGCCACAGTTACTGCATCCTCTACTGAAGAGAAGTAAACTAAAGAAATTCCATGAAAAGTTATCTTTGTAAAAGAGACAATCCGACATCTAAAAATTAGGAATGAACCCAGTTGCACTTCTGCTTCACGAAAGCAATCCATCTTAGCCTCTTTTAAGTAACCTATTTATCCCTGAAATTGCTAGGGATGGCCTGATTTTTAAATCAGAACTCTTTTTTTTTCCCCTTATTGGTGACACCCTCTTCTTTCTGACTTTCCATGTCAATTATGAATTGTCATTATGTTCCAATGTATGGAGATCAGAAGCCAAGAAGATTATCCAAAGAGGTAAACCCTGAAAGGATTCACATAGAAACAGCAATCTCTAACGTTCCTGTCCACAAAGAAAGGCTTACAATCAGATAACCAGGCAAATGATTTATTATCTAATAAAACCTTATTTTCCCCAAATTTCAGTACTTTACAACCAATTACATGTCTACTAAGCAAAATCAATGGGTGAAATAGAAAGGAAGAGCCAGTGAAAACAGCTAGTGGTAAGTTATTTTTATTCTTAGAATTATTAGACCTTTATTTCTTCTTTAAAAAAACTGTAACCTTAAAAAAAATCAGCTGCTTATACAATTCCTCATTTCTTTTAAAAACAAGTCTCAACACCTGTCAATAGGGCCTTATTATTTAAGCTTTACATATTAGAAAAGAAATAACCCTCCACACATTTAGGTATGAAGAGAAATAATAAAATGGCTTTTGGCAGAAACCATAGAATTATCCCATTTCCTGTCTTGGTTGTAAATAACAATTTACCTAAATCGCTGAAAATAAATAGCTTTCACATTTTGACTAAGTGTCTTCATAGCATACAGAAAAAAATGGAGTTTGCTGCTGACCTACAATGAAGTACAAAATCATTGCATTTGAATATGTGACTCCAAAATGCAGCAGAAGCCTTAGACATATTTCATGATAATTAAGGAATAAGAATTTGCTCAAATGATATCTTATAAATGTTTTAGAATACTTTTCTGGATAAAGTAGAAAAAGTCTTTACAATGAAAATTTCTCTGTCCTTATTAAAATCATTGCAGTTCAGTCCTTACTAGCATTATAAAATGAGTGGCCAGTAGTGGACAATTCTGGTCACCTCATTTGCTTAGAGCATAGTCTACAGATGCTGAAGCTCTTATCCCACATGGACCATTTTATTCTCACAGGAGTCACTTAGCTCTGCTTTGAACCATGGCTGCAAATCGTAGACGTTCTTTTTAATGTGGTTGGGCCTTTGTAAATCCTAATGACAGTAGGTAGATTAGAGACTGGATCATGACAAGTCAAACCCTGAACAAAACAGAAAGCATCCTTTAACAACATCTATGTTGTTACATAGATACGTGCACACCTGGAAGGCAATATGCAAGAGTGAAAATAGCTGTGTGGGAGGGCTGAGACCTAGAGGGATTGTTTTTCAAAATGTTCTTTAATATATGCTTTAGATCATCTTTAAATTAATACCAAACATTTAATGACATAAAAAAAAATGCCACTGCTACGGAAAAACAACCCAAAGGCCCGCTAATGACAGGCTATCAGATTAGTATCTACACAGAATACAGAAATGTAGAAATGGGTGAAGATAGAGTTCTATCGAACTAAAAATATATTCACAGATTAAGTTTATTTTTGTCATAGAATAAGGAAGAATGGATTTCATTTTTAGAAACCTCCACGACGGCTTTCTTCTTTTCTTTTTTTTTGATTTTCTGGTAAGAGAATATGCAGCTGTGGAGTAGCTTCTCTCCTTTGAGGAAAGGAAAGAGGAGAAAGATTGTCAACGGAGGGGGGGCATCAACCCTGTGGATAAAGGAAGTCACTTCTCCCTGCTCCAAGGGGCTCACAGGTAACAGGGAAAGACAAGACACAACCAACAGACACCAGACGCTGACTTACACCAGGCAGGTCCGGCCACCCTGCCCCAGGCCCTGCCTCCAACACCTGCTCTTCACTTCAAGATGCCTGGAAACCCTCTGCCCAGAAGTGTGCATTTCTGTCTTGACTTTGGGCCACATTCCTGGGTTTTGATAAATACGGTAGATCCCAACTGCTGCCTTTATGGTAACAAACATCATCCCGTCCACCAAAGACACATCTACCCCAAAGTAGGAAAAGGAAACGAGAACAGAGAGCCCTGCGAACACCGTATCTCGGAAGCACCCGCAGGATTCTCAGGGCGATAATAATGTTTCCTAAAAACTTGCAAAAGCCTAAATCAACTGGTAAAATGAAAAAGAGGTCAGAGGCTGGATGAAGACAGAAAGGCACCAGTGGAGACCGGGTCTTAATTTTACAGTCTGGGGAGAGATCTAGCATGTGGTATAGCCCCCTGAATCCACAGGGATTCCCGGAGCACCTTCCAGGTGCTGGAACTTTCTAATGAACATGAAGCAAATGCATTCTCTGCCTCAGATGTTCCTCCTTGAAACTGTTAACGAGAAAACATATTTTTAGAAATGAGTAGCTGGCCTACTCACAAATCTGAAGTGGCCTAAGTTTATAGCAAAATATAAAAGAGGATGATTTGGGGTGAAGAAAATAGAACATCTAAAAGAAGCTTTAAGATACGATGTCACCACACACCTGAAGTGAATAAACTGCTATAGTGCGATAATAAATTTCTGTGACAGAAAATTCACAAATGGCAATTCACGGGGTTACACATATGTACTGTCCAACAAAATTTAGCAAGCAAAAGTCCTTGCTAAGAATAACTTTCACAAACTAAATTCAAGATGCGGTTCGTCACATATTTCTTGTATAAAAAGCACTGGGAAATAAAGTAGATGGCAACTACTCTTCTACTCAGGAAAGAGAACCTCTAAGATGTGAAAGTTAACAACTAAATTAACCTTCAGGTATGATCTCTGGCCATGCTGCAAACAAAATATAAATCTTTCAGAAGATGTACCTACGTTTGAACCAAATAACCAAACTCGTAGAAAACTTCCTTACTCTTTTATTTTTTTTTAATTTTTTTTTCCTTCACTCTTTTAAATTCCAGATAATGCCCCACTAATACTGAAACTACTCATTTCTCATAGACAGTGAAAATGAGGATGGAGTCACAATTTTAATCATAAGATTCTTGTTGGCTTTCTTTTTCCAAACACTCAATATAAAATTTCAAAGTATATTATTTTTTAAAAAACTAACTGATACAAAATTTGCTTAAATTAAAATGGAAAGTAAACTGGGGGTGGGGGAAGCATGCTATTTTCATCTTTGCTACTTGATCTGTATATTATCAATATTATATTATTTAAATAAATGTATTTCCAGCAAATACAAATCGTGACAACTATAGTTCAGATGGGTTTGATAAAGTTTACGTTTTCAAAGTTGTAGTCCAAACCAAATGTCAAATAGAGATCATATGTGCGAAACCCCCTGGGAGGAGGGCAATATACACACACAAGCTAAGAGAAACAGGAGTTCACGCCTTAGACTTAACTGAGGCTTTTAATCACAAAATGAATGTGGCTTGTGTGCCCTATAGTTTATAAATCACATAATCAGGTGATTCTGAAATGTCAGTCAAATTTATAAATTCCTATTTGGGCTTGTGATGGTCCAGAGGCATACCAGCCAAAAGTAAACAAGGCAACAACAAAAACAATTGCTGACGCCGTGAAAAAGTAAACATTCCAAAAACAAGACTTCATCGTTCCTTAGAATTACATTTTCTTGACAGTTATTCTCTTTGGGCAAGCATCCTTGCATCAGCTAAAAGTTCTAACAGAACAGCAAGGGCTGACCGAAAGAAAATTATACACGAGTTTTCCTGTGCTTTGGCAAAGGGCACAATCTGCTTTCTTCTCTGCCAACAAAACCTCCTAATGTGAAAAGAGTCATTTTCAATAAATTTCCAGCATTTAAAAATGTTGCTAGGATTCTGGGCTTGTTGCACTGACACGATGTTGTCTGGCATCTGGGCACACCAATGCCTCTGTGCTGAGAAAACTAACGAGCTTGGAAGGCCGTCCTTACATCGTCACATCCCTGAGAACCTCGCGGCTGTCTTCTCCACAGTGAGGACGTTTTCCTCCCTTCGGTGGTGATATCTAGGCTGGACCTAAAGCACTGAACTGCAAAGAAAGGAAGGCAGGCCTCTGCCCATCCCCCTTCTCTACGGCCCCATTAGACCCTCTCCCTTCTCTCTCCTCTCATCTTACCAGACTGAGAGTTTCCAAGTGGCAACTAAGTATGAGTCATAAGAAAAATGAAGCTTCAGCTTGCTGTCACTGGCTGCCATGGCAAAGCATCATTAACTAATTTGTGTGAGTTGATGGAAGTGAGGCCCCCTGATAAAGAAGTCAGAAATCATTTTCAAGCTGTCTTGCAGCCATTCATTTTAAACCTTCAAATGAGTGTGGCTGTTTTTGGTTAACTACCCTCTTAAGCAGCAATAAAAAACGCAGGATCTTCATTCCTTCTTCTGTCCTCTGACTACATTCCAAATACGAGAAGAAAAGCAATGTCTGAGATCGTCCAGGAACTGGATAATCAGCTCAAAATAATCTTGCACTGGCTGAACAGATTCCTAACACATGTGTCAAACAAAACACAAGGGCTGCTGGGGGCCGCCGTGACCTGCTTCATTCAGGCCTGCAGAGTGCCAGGTACTGGGCAGGGATACGATGTACAATATGGAATGAGACACAGCTTTCAACACAGAGGCTGGAAGAAATACCTAGGTGCTAAGTATGGGAAGAGAGGTCTACGAAGGGGCCGTGATGCTCTGAATACAGGGAGGCTCCTGAGCTCACGTCTATTGGATAATGGATCTGAATGGGTAAAACTGGAAGGAACTGGCAAGAAAGGACATTTCAGGTGAAAGGAACACCGTAAGAGTGGAAAGGGTCTCGGGATGCCCGTGAAGGGCACCTAGTTTGCGTGGCCGGAGTGAAGGCTGGGGGATAAACAGTTAGAGCTTAGGTAGAAAGGTGATCTCAGGAAACACGAGCACCAGCCCAGGAGAAAGGACTAACAGGACGGTGTTCTATGATACACTAGTTTGAAGTCATTCCCCTCTAATCAGGGAAAAAAGGAAATACGAATCATAGCATAAAGTGATGTGAAATAATTCAATCAATAAATACATATTCGATGGCTATTCTAATACCTAGTACAGTGCCTTGGGCTTGGAAGACGTGAAACCTTTTTGAATAAATGTTGTCCATCCTGTATGAGGCTGGGCACCAAGACACCAGACACCACAGGGCTCCCATGATGCCCAAACATGGATGCTACCCTTAAGGTGCTTCCCTCTATTATAGATGGGCCCATCAAGAACCAAGAGGCTGCGACTCTGCCTGGTACCAGTGACAGTAACCATTTTAGAAGGAAGTAATCTATGATAAGTCAGCCCCCCAAATACCACCGTAGTGGGGGCCAATGGAAGATAGAGTTCAAGAAGGAGCTAAAGGGCTTCCCTGGTGGCGCAGTGGTTGAGAGTCCGCCTGCCGATGCAGCGGACACGGGTTCGAGCCCTGGTCTAGGAAGATCCCACATGCCACGGAGCAACAGGGCCCGTGAGCCACAGCTACTGAGCCTGCGCGTCTGGAGCCTGTGCTCCGCAACAAGAGAGGCCGCGATAGTGAGAGGCCCGCGCACCGCGATGAAGAGTGGCCCCCGCTCGCCGCAACTAGAGAAAGCCCTCACACAGAAACGAAGACCCAACACAGCCAAAAATTAAAAAAAAGTAAATTAATTAATAAAAATTTAAAAAAAAAGAAGGAGCTAAAGGCTGAAATAAATAAACCACACAAATAAGGACAGTACTTTCCTCTCCTCCACCTTCCCACTCTCTGTCGAAGGGGAAACGGTTACCTAATGACCTTCGTTCCTTTGAGAGATGACAGCATTCCCTGGGCATTGTGGTGACGGTTAATTTATGTGTTAAGTTGGGTAGAACAAGTGTTGTCCAACACTAGTGTAGATGAGATTAGTGTTTACAGTCAGTTGACTTGAAGTAGAGCTGATTAGCCTCACAATGTGGATGGGCCTCATCCAGTCGGCTGAGGTCTTAAAAGCAAAGACAGGTTTCCTGAGAACAAGGAATTCTGCATCCAGATGGCAGCAAGGAAAATCTGACCTCAGACCCAAGACTGCAACATCAAGTCTTCCTGAATCTCCAGCCTGCTGCTGGCTGGCTCTGCGGATTTCAGACAGGCCAGCCCAACAATCGCTCAAGCCAGCTCCTTAAAATCCATCTCTCTCTCTCTCTCTCTCTCTCTCTCTCTCTCTCTCTCTCACACACACACACACACACACACACACACCCTATTGGTCCTGTTTCTCTGGGGAACCCGGACTAACACAACTGCGATCTGACTGTGGCCTCTTTCACAGCCACCCCCAGTTCCCCCACAGCCCTTGGAGAGGTCCATGTTGCCCCTTCTCCACTTGGTTTTCCGAGGCAGCCACCTGGATGGCAAGATTCCATCTGCCCTCTCCAACGAGCTCATCCTAAGATGGGCCTCAATGCACTGTCAGGTACGGCTGCTCGAGCCCACCCAAGCCACACCAGCCCCGGGGGGAGGAGAGCCAGGCCTTCCGAGGGACTGGCAGTGGCTTTCCCGCTGGCGAGCGGGGTTTGGAAAGAGGCCAGCTGCCCCCAGGCAGGGCACGGTGCCTAGAAGAACTTGCCCTATCCGCTGAGAGCACCTCAGTTCAATGGCTTCCTTTTCCCCATCAGTCACCCCAGACGTCTGACCAACCAGTCTCCAGCCGCTCAGTTACGGGCATGTCCTCCAGCCACCCCTACCCCTGGCACCTGGGAGAAGCTCCATGGACTCCAGAGCGTTGACTGTGTCTGAGTAACGCACAGCCGAGAAGCCCCTCTGACAAACCCCACCCTACCCAGGCCTCTAGGACTCTTCTGCCAGTGTGAACGGTCCAGAGAGCCACACCCTCTGGACTCTGTGACCCGGGAACCTGATCTTCACAGGGGTCCAAAACTATTACAAGGAAAGCTCCCAGTAAGCACCACACTGGATACGGCAAAGCAGCCGAATGCACTGCCTAAGAGCACAAGGGGCTGAAATCTGAGCACTTCTTCACTGAGCGCGACGCCTTGATGGAGTGAGTGAGGGACTGAATCCCAGCCTCCATCTCCCCTCATTACTAAGGGAGAGCCACCAGGACCCCCTGATGAGCCCACCTCCGACAGGCCCCGTGAAAGGTCTGTGTGTTCATTCAGTGTAATCTGAGGCTCGGGAGAAGAGCCTGTTTTGTCCTCTGAGACCTTCTGGAGGCAGGGAGCGCTCTCAGAGCCCAGGTCGAGATGCTCCATGACGCACTGCCCACCCCCCCGAAGCGCCCTTTCCTCCACGTGAGCTGATCTCCCCACATGAGAAATTGTAATCAGAGAAGGGCCAGCACTGGAAGTGGACCCAGACAGAAGCAGGGGCCTCTGGAGCAACGCCAAGTGCCCCACTGCAGACCTCAGCCCTTTCCCTCTCCACGCGCTCAGAGCCTCGTGAGGACAATTGCTAACATTATTCAATACGCATCTATTATGCAAAGTGAGACACAACTGCATTTTCAAAGGTTATTAAATCTTAGTGCTATGGGGCAAGGACTTTTGGACTTAGATTTCACTTAGTAAACAATATAAGGCTGACCCCAAACAGGAACTCTTAATGGCAGTCACAAGAGGCACAAAGTCCTGTGGGAACTCAGGGCTGGCGGGCGGGGGGGGACCACGGCCTTCGGGTGACGACAGTCTGGAGATCTCAGGAGCACCTGACGTGCAGGTCCAGCTGCTTCCCAGACATTTCTTCTTGGTGGTCTCACAGGCACCTCAAGCTCAGCATGTGGCAAACTGGACCCAGTTGGTCCTCCAGCGATGCTCCCTCCTCAGCAAGGGTTTCACCCCCTCAAGGTCAGAAGCTCAGGACCCATCCACACTTCCTCCTGTTCTTCCTGTCCATGTCGCCTCCTAAATCCCACTCTGACCCATCTGCTTCCTTCCTCTCCACACCATTACTATGCCTCTGGACATGACGGCCTCCCAGCCTGCCACGGTCACCCAGTCCTGCCCTCTAGCCCACTGTCCACTGCAGCTGTGGGATGTGGTCTTGACACCGCCTACTCAAAACCCTTTGACACGTCCCTTCCCTCTCTGGATAGAGATAAGGCTCCTTAAAGAGGCCCACAGGCTCTGCAGGTGTCCAGTCTTGCCCTCGCTCCCACCCTCTCTGATACCCCCAACCTCCATCATCTGCTGGGCTTTGCCTTTGCTGTTCCATTGGCCTAGAAAGCTCTTCCCCCCTCCTCCCCTCTCTGCTTAGTTTAACTCCTAGAGAGTCTTCAGATTTCAAAACAGCGGTCACTTCCTGGATCTCCAGGATTAAGTCCCATTCTCTTATTATATGTTCTCTCAGTGCCACGGACCTTGCCTGTCCAACACCTGTCATCATCACAATTTTATATTTATTGTCTCATTACATGATGAATGTCTGTCTCTCCCACTAGACTCTAAGCTCCTTGAGAGTAAGCTAAGTGCTAGATGTTGTGCCCAAGTGTCCAGCCCAGGGGCAGAAACTTAGCAGACCCTGAGTAAAAATGTACTGATTGATGAGTATATGAAACTCATTCGGGCCCAGGTCACAGACAGCAGTGACAGCAGCAGAAACAGCAGCTGCGTGGGGCCTCTTCTCACTCCCACGTGACTCTTCTTTTTTTTTTTTTTTTTTTTAGAACTTTAAGGATCTTCTAGGACAGGGTCACGAACCCGTGTCCCCTGCATCGGCAGGCGGACTCTAAACCACTGCGCCACCAGGGAAGCCCCGACGTGACTCTTCTTGATCACACTGCAGGGTTCTCAGTATTTGTAGAAACAATGCTCTTTAAATTCATTGTTTCTTTTCACTATCTTAAACATAATTTTAAAATACTTAAGAGATACATAGATTTCTGGCAATTTATGTAGTTAAAAAATTCATTCACTACATATGGGTAAACTTAAATATTGTAACTTTTTTGTTCTTTCCGTCAAACACTTTCATTGACTAACTACAATGTTTCCGCACAGTGCTAGGCATTAGGAATATAAAAATGAGTAACACGTCCCCTGCCCTGTATATTATGTGGGCTTTGGAGCCCCAGCACCCAGGTTCATTTGATTACTTTTTTGAGTACCTGCTGGAGACAGAGTTCAATAAGACTGCTCTCTACTTTTAAAGAATTCACAGTCAAAAGGTCAAGTAAATGATTAGTAAAAAAAATAACTTTAACATAGAGTCAGACAGGCTGTACCCAGGTACATAGAGGTTGCTGGCACAGGCTTTGAACCTGCCATTTTATTATCTGATTTTATTATCTATTCATGAACTAATAAAACACAATTTACTCTTCTCTCGAGATAAGCTGTTTTTTTCATCTTCATGATTAGGATGGCCTGTTCCTTTTTTCCAAAGTTCGATAAGATATATTGCCTCAAATACTTAAATATGTGTGTACATACAAATGTGTACGTGTGTGACTGTACACACATATATTCTTTACTTTTTACTACTAGATCCAATTATCTTTAGGAATCAAGAAGAGGGAGATTTTAATACTTCGAGGCATTGCTTTTCAAATCTCTTATTCACTATTTCTTCAGCTTAGAAAGGTCCCCAGTAATTCCTTTCCATGTCAGCTGTTCTTGGTTTTATTTTTCCAAGCAGTTTTAATTGCTTTTGCTCTCTTCACCATTGCATTTCTTTGCATAAAACTTCGCAGTATCGAGTTTGATCAGTAGTGGGCAACGCCACAGGGCAGGGTGAGGGTTATGAAAATATCACTGAGTAGATCCATGCCTTTAATTCTCTTCACTGGTTACTTATAGCTAGGTTATTAAAGTCAATTGACTCTGAATTATTCATACTTAAGAACTGTAATAGCGTAAGAGTCAAACATGAAAGGTCCGGGGAAGAAAGATCCTAGGTGGGGCTGCTTGTGATTGCGATGAGCACCCAGAGGACCTAACACTGGGTCCCCAGTGAGCAGCTGGGGTCCGCCCTCACTCAAGGATGGAGATGCCGCGCCCTGACCCGCCCTCCTCACGAGTAGGTCTCTGCTGGCCGAGCGCTGCACTTCAAGTCTAAATTAACTGACCATACCGTTCAAAATAAATCTTTTTTGTGTGTTATTTATTTTTGGCTGCGTTGGGTCTTTGCTGCTGCATGTGGGCTTTCTCTAGTTGCGGCGAGCGGGGTGGGCTTAGGTGCTCCGCAGCATGTGGGATCTTCCTGGACCAGGGCTTAGAACCCGTGTCCCTTGCATTGGCAGGCGGATTCTCAACCACTGCGCCACCAGGGAAGTCCTATAGTCTCTCCTCTAACATCCTTTCCCTTCCATTCCTTCAGCTGACTTTCTACGCCTTCTACATCAACTGCCACAAAAGGAAAATGTCTCCTTTGTGGGCACCACTCTTGTCTGTCTCCAGCATCGTCCCGGGACTGCCCAGGACCCACACAGATGTCGGATCATCCCTACAGAACCACCGCTCACCACGCCCATCATCTGAGTTTCCTCCCAGCAGGAGCGGACCCTGGGCACCTGGACACTGCAGCATCAGAGGGCTCGACTCCTGCCTAGAAAACCCCGTACCCACCTAGTGGTGGGCCTCTGCGGGGCAGCCGTGAGGGCTGCCTCAGGCCTTTGCCCTTCCCCACCTCTTCCCTTCCTGGGCTTTAGATGACTGCCCCCGACATGCCTGAGCGAGTCAGGACTGGCACTTGCTCAGGGGGCTTCACCTGTTCTTCCTTCTCCTCCCTACTGCCCTCCCCTCCTCTCAGCCAAAGGCCGGGGCGCCTGATGGGCACGCATCCCCAGCTTCCATTCTCCTTCTCTGACTCCAGTCTGGTTGGAAGTGCCACCCTCTCTGCTCTGAGGCTTTGCCCCCACCTGTGCTCTGGACCCTGTTCCCTTCACACACCTTCAAAGGGACATCAACTGTACCAGTTACCCTGCCACCAAACCTTCAGGCTTTCCCCTGCCATTGGCACTTTCCCTCAGCATTAAGCTTCCTCAAATCCTAACCATATTAGAACAACACAGACCAAAAAATGTTTCTTCCACCTCGCGTCCCACTGCATTTCCACTTGACATTGAGTCATCTGTCTCCTCCGGTAGACTGTGCTCTCTGAGGGCAGGGACTGCGTCTTATTCTTAGTCACATTTCATAGCTAGGCAGGGACTGACACACAGTAGGCCCTCACTAAGCATGTGCTGAGTGAATAAACGAGTGATTGGAACATACGGAAATGTGCAGTGGAGAGGTCTCTGGACCTAAGAACACCAGCCTCTAGTCCCAGCCTCGACGTTTGCTGGTGGTATCAGCTGTCCCTAAGTTTCTGTTGGCTTCGATTGTGAAAAGAGAAAGTCCTGCCAAGACGCTCTCTGAGGCCCCTTCTGGCATCAGCCTTCTCCGACTCCAGCACCTTCCAGCCCGAGATGGTTTTCTGTTGTAAATGTTAGAAGGTGACCCTAAGAAAAGGGGCAGGCTCTCCACTGAAACAAGCGGGCAGACACTCTTGATAGCAAGCATTTCGTCTAGAAAACATTTTTTTAAATTCCAAGAATGTTAGGCCCTGGCATATGTTACTACCAGAAACTTTTGGTATTTCACTGAATATAGATGATGGGATTATTTGAAATCTTAAGTATTCAAACTGTGATGCTCAACAATTAATCAATAAGTCAGTAGTTACTGAAACTTCCCTCTGTTATAAAAGCGGTCACCAGAGAGGACAGAGGAGGGGATGAGGTCTATTCCTACCCTCAAGAAGCTTATATATAGTACAGTTGGGAAACTATGACTCAAATGTGTTTTCAGAAATGGTAGAAAATGGAAAGGCTTCAGAAAAAGGGAAGGTGAGGTTTATGCCCAGGGGGTTGCTTATTTATCCACCTAGAGGGAAAATGAACAATATTTGATTCAACTGCGGGGTACTGACTTTGGACCTAGATTCACAGAGATGCTGGCGGTCCCCGACAGCTAGGCAGGACCTGGGATGGCACGACGCAGACAGTCCTAACAGGATGACAGTGAGGCTGAGGCCTGAATGAGAGACCGTGGCCCATCCAACATCAAGTGGGAGACTGGGAGAGGGGCAAACTCCCAAGGGTCCTGAGAGTCAGGGCCAGGAGCTAAAACTAGCATCCCATGAAGAAGGGACCGCTTGATGACGAGCAGCTTGACTACAGGGGTGTCTAGGAAGTGCCATCAGATGGTGATGACCCTGAAGAGGAATTACTGTTGGGAGGCCGGGCAAGGTGAGACAGACCAGGGTACTGGCTCTGTGCTGGGGAACTGCCATCAATCAGCTCACGACCCCATAAAGGATAACGGGGTGGGCTGATTTAAGAGACTGCTAGACTTTTCAGCTGAATCGCTAGTAAAGGTGGTGCCATTTACAGAGAGCAGAATAATGATAGTGCTTTGTTGAAACAAAGAATTTTTATGAACAAACTAGTTTTATGGAGAAGATGATTCTTTTCACTCAAAGAATCACAGGTCCTCAAGTTGGAAAGGACATTATAGTGGAACATCTAAATGAAAAGTTCTGAACACAGGTGGCTATGGTATTGGTAGCCAGGCAAGTGGGAGCCTATCAGGGATGGGACTGTACTAAGAAAGACTTCAGTGTAGAAGCAATACCTGCTGCTGTGAGAGCTCTCCAAGGGGGGAACATCCACAGGGGAGAGTGCAGACTGGAGGGCAGAGCCGTGATGAATGCCCACAGCCAGACAAAGAAAGCAACAGCAAAGCCAGCCGGGAAGAACTGGCTATCAAGGCAGGAGAACAATTATGATGGATAATGTGAGAATGACCAGAGGTAAAAAAATGTCTCGAAGGGCACAGTCAGCAGCATCAGCGTTGTGGAAAGGCCAAAATGAGAAATAATGAACAGGAGACCTTTGGATTTTGCAACATAAAGATCAAGGGCAGCACAGAAGAAAGAAGTTGCTTGGTAGGGTGTGGAAACAAAAATCAGCTGGGAGAGGCCAGGAGACAGTGGGCACCAGCCTCCCATTCAGTGTGTTTTGTAGTAAAAAGGAGCAAAAAGAGAAGATGCATCAAAAAGCGCAAATAGGGCTTCCCAGGTGGCGCAGTGGTTGAGAGTCCACCTGCCGACGCAGGGGACACGGGTTCGTGTCCCGGTCCGGGAAGATCCCACGTGCCGCGGAGCGGCTGGGCCCGTGAGCCATGGCCGCTGAGCCTGCGCGTCCGGAGCCTGTGCTCCGCAACGGGAGAGGCCACAACAGTGAGAGGCCCGCGTACTGCAAAAAAAAAAAAAAAGAGGCGCAAATATGACAGAGGTGGCGAGGTGTGGGGCTGGATCCAGAGGGATGGAAGGAAGATCCTAGAAACAGTGGGGAAAGCGTGGCAGCAAGAGCTGCAGTGGGTGAGGGTGATGCCCTCAGGCTCAGGCGCAGCACTGAAGCAGGGCAGCCTTTCCCTGCATGTGAATGGGAAGCTGGAAGGAGATATAACGGCAGGGGGACTCAACCACTGCGCCACCAGGGAAGCCCTAAAAGCTACTTTTTTAAAAAATATTTATTTATTTATTTGGCTGCGCCGGCATGCCATCTGCAGGATCTTTCGTTGCAGCATGGGAACTCTTAGTTTTGCCATGTGGGATGTAGTTCCCTGACCAGGGATGGAGCCTGGGTCCCCTGCATTGGGAGCATGGAGTCTTAGCCACTGGACCACCAGGGAAGTCCCCAAAAGGTATTTTAAAGTTCATCAGGTACATTAAATGAAAATGAAACATCAGCTAAAAATTTAAGCATTTGCACTGATCTTTTTAACTTTACATGATACTTGTGACCCATTATAAATAACAAATTCTTCTAAGACTTATTTCTAAGTCTACTATGAAAAAAACAATGGTGCAAACAGTGTAAGTTTTATTATGTTTAGCAGGAACTCCTATGGAGTTTTTTAAAGTCTGCGCTGATAATAATCTTACCCATACAATTCCTTTCTCAGACAAGTTAAATATCCACCTTGGAATTATCTGACCCACAGAAGATAAACATCCATGAAATTAGCACTAGTTCACTGAAGTAAGAAATGACTAAATTGTTACATATGGTGGCAAATGTGAACTAGACTTACGATGATCATTTTGCAATGTATATGAATACCAAATCATTACGTTGTACACCTGAAACTAACACGTATATGCCAATTATACCTCAATTTTTAAAATTAAAAAAGAAATTACTAAACTGTAATTATTGGACTTCTAGCAAATTAAATATATTACTACCCATTAAAAATAATTATATGAACGCTGTATACATGTGAAAAAGAGAATCTGTGGGCAAGCTCCTCCAGGGCGGTCATTCTATTTCACATGCTTGTTATACTGCTGGGCATACCACCAAACACAGAAAGGAAATATCAGTACAAAAACAGTATCTGAGGGTTTCCCTGGTGGCACAGGGGTTGAGAATCCGCCTGCTAATGCAGGGCACCCGGGTTCAGGCCCTGGTCCGGGAAGATCCCGCATGCCGCGGAGCAACTAAGCCCGTGAGCCACAACTCCTGAGCCCGCATGCTGTAACTACTGAAGCCCGCATGCCTAGAGCCCGTGCTCTGCAACAAGAGAAGCCACTGCAATGAGAAGCCCGCGCACCGCAACGAAGAGTAGCCCCTGCTCTCCACAACTAGAGAAAGCCCACTCGCAGCAACGAAGACCCAACACAGCCAAAAATAAACAAATTTATTTTTTAAAAAGTAGTATCTGATCACAGTGATAGCACTTTTTACCTTTTAAAATGTATTTTTATCAAAATTTGCTTAAAGGAATTCATGTTTATTGTAAAAATCCAAAATTATAATACATGAAGTGACATCACCCAGGTCTGCTCTTTGTTCACAGGCAGGTTAACTATTTCGTATGTACTTCTCCAAAAAAATTTTAATGTATGTAAATGTGTGTAAATGTGTACACACACATCCCATTCTTTACAGAAAATGGGATCATACTATACATAGTATTTGCAACTTGTTTCATTCACTTAAAAATGTGTCTTTGGGCTTCCCTGGTGGTGAAGTGGTTGAGAGTCCGCCTGCCGATGCAGGGGGCGCGGGTTCGTGCCCTGGTCCGGGAGGATCCCACGTGCCACGGAGCGGCTGGGCCCGTGAGCCATGGCCGCTGAGCCTGCGCGTCCGGAGCCTGTGCTCCCCAACGGGAGCGGCCACAGCAGTGAGAAGCCTGTGTACCGCAAAAAAAAAAAAAAAAAAAATGTGTCTTTGACATTTTTCGTGCCATTATCCGTAAATCGCCCCTTTCTTTTTAAGGCTTGTGAAATAATTCCCTTGTTTGGATATAACACAATTTATTTGGCTACTTCCATACTGATGGATATAAGGATTTTCTTCTTCCAATTTTTTCACTATTATAAACAGTACTCAGTGAAGTCCTTCAGTACTTTTTAAAAAAACTGCTGCAGAATTAATTCATAGCAGAGAACTTTCTGAATCAAAGAATATAAATATTCAGAATGTTAACACGCATTGCTAAATTGCCCATCACAAGTTGCCTACCACTGCTACCCGCAGCCGATTAGAATACCTAATCCCCCCTTGTTCTCTCCAACACAAAATGTATCCGTCGTTCTACTTTGTCCACTTGATATTATTTTAAACTTCATCGAGTACATTTTAGATTAAATCTGCCATAATCATTTAATGTACTTCTGCCTTTACAATTAGATATTTCAATATAAAATTTTAGCACTCACCTGACTTTGGGTTATATACATTCTAGACGAAAGAAATAATGTGGTGAGAGATGCTTCCAAAGGCATACATTTTATTATTAGATAAATCATCATTGTAAAAAATTTGAAAAAAAAGTCAAATATAAAGAATAAAATGAAATTGTGTCATCATTCAAGAGATACTGTTTTTATTCTATACATATATCTAATGCACATATATTGTTTTTCTCAAAAAGCAATAATAACATATACTATTTTATATGCTGATTTATTAAATTAACAGTAATAATCTCCCCCATAATCTCATAATCTTAAATAGTCTTTTGAAGAACATGATTTTTTTCTAAATTTGTTTATTTTATTTATACTTATTTTTGGCTGTGTTGGTTCTTTGTTGCTGCACGCAGGCTTTCTCTAGTTGCAGCGAGCGGGGGCTACTCTTCGTTGCAGCGCACGGGCTTCTCATTGTGGTGGCTTCTCTTGTTGCAGAGCATGGGCTCTAGGCACGCAGGCTTCAGTAGCTGTGGCTCATGGGCTCTGTAGTTGTGGCTCGCATGCTCTAGAGCGCAGGCTCAGTAGATGTGGCACACGGGCTTAGTTGCTCTGAGGCAATGTGGTATCTTCCCAGACCAGGGACCAAACCCGTGTCCCCAACATTGGCAGGCAGATTCTTCACCACTGCACCACCAGGGAAGCCCAAGAACATGATTTTTAAAGCCCACATAATATGTCTTC
This sequence comes from Neophocaena asiaeorientalis asiaeorientalis, assembly GCF_003031525.2. NCBI lineage: Eukaryota > Metazoa > Chordata > Mammalia > Artiodactyla > Phocoenidae > Neophocaena > Neophocaena asiaeorientalis. Next base: position 897,212 of record NW_020171988.1, read on the forward strand.
ATTTATTTAGCAGTTACTATTGGATTTTTACTTCTGATTTTTCATTATTATAAATTATGCAGAAAATTTTATTTGAGTACACCTCTGAGTATTCTGTGAGGTTACAGAGATTCCTAAGAGTGGCTAGAACAGGTTCTTTGTTTTAAAATAATGAACCATATCTTTGCGACATCAAGTCCTTAGGTTGTTATCATCTGTTAGATATAGCCCCATCTATGGAGGTGACTCCACTTTCTTAGGATAAGACAGGCACCGTGGCTGGGCTGAACTTTGTATTTATAAATTTTTTTTTTAATTTTTTGCAAAATTTTTCATGACTTTGAATACCAGTATATTTGACTGACAAAGCAGTAATCATGGAAAGACTTTTACCATACTTTTCTCAGAAATCATCAAATCAAGGACAGAAAACTAGGGATAAGAGCATCTGAAAAAACTTCTACAAGCATTAGTCTTTATTATATTCACAGAAGTGATCTTGAATTAGGCCACAAATGAGCACTCAAAAACATTCTCAACCCAGAAAACATCCAAGCAAAATAATCTGACAGATTTACATAACCAGAAGAATCCTATACATGTAGAAATTCTAAAACACATTTCCAAAAAACTTTTAGGTTAGAGAAAAAAATCAAAACGGAAATCAGTAGCTGTTCAAAAATGAACGATAAAACCATTAAGCTGCTGGAAAAATAACACTTAGGAAAGCTTACAGCCTTAACTGCCTGTTTAGAAAATAAGAACAATAAAAAATAAGTGGCCGAAATAGGCACACGAAAAGAGGCTCAACATCGCTAATTATTAAAGAAATGCAAATCAAAACTACAGTGAGGTACCACCCCACACCAGTCAGAATGGCCAGCACCAAAAAGTGTAAAAACAATAAATGCTAGAGAGGGTGTGGAGAAAAAGGAACCCTCCTACACTGCTGGTGGGAATGCACACTGGTACAGCTACTATGGAGAACAGTAGCGAGGTTCCTCAAAAAACTAAAAATAGAGTTACCACATGATCCTACAATCCCACTCCTGGGCATATGTCCAGAGAAAACTCTAATTTGAAAAGATACATACACCCCTATGTTTCTAGCAGCACTATTTACAATAGCCAAGACATGGAAACAACCTAAATGTCCATCAACAGATGAATGGATAAAGATGTGAGATACACACACACACACACACACACACACACACACACAGGAATATTACTCAGCCATAAAAAAGTATGAAATAATGCCATTTGCAGCAACATGGATGGACCTAGAGATTATCATACTAAGTGAGGTAAGCCAGACAGAGAAAGACAAATATCATATGATATCCACTTATATGTGGAATCTAAAAAAGAAAATACAAATGAACTTATGTACAAAACAGAAGCATACCCACAGACATAGAAAACAAATTTACGGTTACCGAAGGGGAAAGGTGGGAGGGATAAATTAGGAGTTTGGAATTAACAGATATACACAACAGATATATAAAACAGATAAACAACAAGGATTACTGTATAGCACAGGGAACTATATTCAATATTGTGTAATAAATGATAATAAAAAGAATCTGAAAAAAGGATATATATATACATATATATATCACATATATATGAATCACTTTGCTGTACACCAGAAACTAACACAACACTGTAAATCAACTATATTTCAATTAAAAAAAAATTAAGTGGCCTAAGTTTTCAATTCAAAAAAACTAGAAAAAAGAGAAACAAAACATATAGAAAAGAGCAGTTACTAAAGATATAAGAAGAGAGAGATGAATGAGAAATCAAAATTCAAAGAAAATAAACAAAAATTGTAGAGTTGATCAATAAAACCAAAATCTGCTAATTTTCAAGGACAAATGAAACAAATCTGTGGCAAAATAAATTTTAAAAAGACAAAGAATAGGACTATTATTTTTAAAATTCAGAAAAATGTAATCAATTTAATATGAATAGATTAGAAATAAACAAAATAGCCAATTTCCCAGGAAAATATAATTATCATAATTAGCTCAAGAAGAAGAAAACCACTGAGATCCACATTCTAGAAAAAACTGAAAATGTAGTCAAAGACCTAGACTTTTAAAAGGCACCAGGCTCAGGTCATTTTAGGTGAATTATACCAAATTTTCAAAGAATAGGTAAATGTTATGTTCTATAAACTATTAAGGAACTTAGGAAAAAAATAGAAAGCCACTCAGCTTATTTTATGAGTTGAGCACAAGCCTTCTTGAATTCAGGACTCCTGACATTTGGACAGGACCATTAACTGGGGGGAGAAGGAGGGGCTGCCCTGAGTATTGCATGGGTTAGCATGACCCTGATATTCAAGCCAGACAATAACAAATCAAAAAAAAAAAACACCCACAGATCTTTCACACTTATGAACAAAGAGTCAAAAGGCCTAAATAAAATAGTGGCTAATCAATTTATCAAGAACAGGCAGAATTTATTCCAGAAGTACAATGGTGGTTTCATAAGAGAAAATAATATGAAGATAATTACTGTATTAACAAAATAAAAGAGAAAAATCATATGATTGTGTTAATTACTGCAGAGAAAAGATTTGATAAAATGCAACACACATTCATGGTTAAGACTCTTAACAAACCAGAAATAGAAATTTTCCTTTACCTAAAAAAAGGAATCTATGAAAAACCAATGGGAAACTTTTTATTTAATGATGAAATGCTGGAAGCATCCCAATTGAAGAATAAGACTGTACAGCCAAAGCAGTATCTCAAGAAAAAGAATAATATAAGATATACACACTAGTAAACAAGATACAAAACAGTCATTATTTGCAGGTTTTTTAATTGTCTACATGAAGAGCGAAGATAGAATTAGAAATGAAAAAGGAGAAGTAACAACTGACACTGCAGAAATACAAAAGATCATGAGAGATTACTACATGCAACTCTATGCCAATAAAATGGACAACCTGGAAGAAATGGACAAATTCTTAGAAAGGCACAACCTGCCAAGACTGAATCAGGCAGAAATAGAAAATACGAACAGACCAATAACAAGCACTGAAATTGAAACTGTGATTAAAAATCTTCCAACAAAACTGAAGGACATAAAGTAATTAAAGCAGAGACATAGCTTGTCCCTGGGTGGGAAGGCTCAATATTATAAAGACTTCATTTTTTACCCCAAATTATTTATAAATTTTATGAAAGCCTTAATAAAATACTAAATAGAATTTGCAAGGAATTTGACATGCTGATACAGAAAATTGAAGCAAATGAATAAACATACAAGAAAGTTGAGGCAATCTTAAAAAGAAAGAACACTACTCTTGCACTACCAGATATCAAAAAAAACATTGTGAAGACACAGTAGTTAAAACAGCACAATACTGGTGCAGGAATAGATGACCAGATTCACAGAACAGAACACAGACTCCAGAGGCAATCCATTGAACACAAGGGAATTCAAAATATAATCAAAGTGGCATTCCAAATCATGGGAAGAGGACTAACTACTCAACAAACAGTGCTGAAATAATTTGCAAAAAGCACAAAATAAAAAAAAATAAAGTCTCTTCTTCACACAAGTGACACACACATAGATTCCAGAGTAATTAAAGACCTAATAAACCTAAAATAACATATTAGTAGGATCAACTACATAATTTGGGGGGCCCAGTACAAAACGAAATGCAAAGCTTTCAAGATGGCAACAGCTGAGATTCAAACAAAGTGATTTACCCCTCTGGACATTTCATATAACTGGAACCATAAATGTATGGCCTTTTGTAACTGGCTTCTTTCACTCAATGTATAACGTTTTCAAGGTTCATCCATGTGTGGCATATATCAGTACTTCATTTTTCTTTTATTGTTAAACAATATTCTATGGTATGGATGCACCACATTTTATTTATCCATTCACCAATTAATGAATATTTGGGTTGTTTCCACTTTTTGAGTATGATTAATAATGCTGCTATGAACATCCTTGTATAAGTCAAAAAGCGTTTTTAAAAAAACTGAACAACTCTATGTAAACGTGTGCTGGATGATTTAGAAAGTAGGATACTTAAAGTACATGTTTTTCTTTATTCAACCAAACGAGTAATCCTTAACGAATCAAATGAGCCGTTTTATAAAAATAATGAACAGGAAACAATCATTGGTACCCTACTAACCATAACTAACTTCCAAATTAATCTTCTCTTAGATGCTAAATATTAAGACATGAGTTTTTATAACTGGAGAAATACCCTTGACCAGCAATTAACTTACTGATGAGAATTTTCTGAAGAGAAAGGAATGAAACGGCACTCTGGACAGTGGCGGGGGTCGGGGGTTGTTTAAATCTTTCCAGTCACTGGAGTAACTGAACATTTTGGTGGCAAACATCCTTTGCACTATGATTTGGAGTGAATTTTTACAATTATTTGGAATAATAAAATAATTGGAGACAAAACCATTGAAAAGCAGAGGATACTCTGTTTTTAAAGCACTTCCTCCCCGTGGATGCAATGAATTGCCCTTCAAAAGTGCAAAGGTACCAGACAGGTGAGATGGGGCCACCCAAAGGCTTTGCAGATGGCCCCTGCCTTCCGCCTGTCTCAGTATAAACTGTTATTCCTTCAGCCCCATTTACTGTGTGAGCTTCCAGGGACAATGACACCAGCCCTCCTCCTAAGGAACTCGTACTATAAGTGCCCCGATCCCACCAAGGTGCGAATTTAAGGAAATCTTTATTTACCGCTCTTCTGGCAATTTTGTTTGAGCTCCCACAGAAAATAATGATGATTGGTAAGAAAAAAATCTTTAATCTTGTATTCATTCACTTATTCTGCTTATGTGGGAAAAAGAATATAAAAGAAAGGCTCTACCTGATTATCATCTGATTAAAAGACAGAGGAAAAAAACTATTAATCCTTTTTTTAAGAGTTACAATATAATAAGAAATTTGAAATCAAATTACTTATGACAGGACTTATAACCTGTTTTGACTCTTTGGTTAGCTGCATAGAGTACTATGGAATCAAAGGAAAAAAGCTACCCTGGGGCTTCCCTGGTGGCGCAGTGGTTGAGAGTCCGCCTGCTGATGCAGGGGACACGGGTTTGTGCCCCGGTCCGGGAAGATCCCACATGCCGCGGAGCGGCTGGGCCCGTGAGCCATGGCCGCTGAGCCTGCGCGTCCGGAGCCTGTGCTCCGCAACGGGAGAGGCCACAGCAGTGAGAGGCCCATGTACCGCAAAAAAAAAAAAAAAAAAAAAAAAAAAAAAAAGCTACCCTGGGCTCCACTTATAAACCAGGCAAGCAAAATGTGACACCCAAAGCTTCTGTGTAAGTCAGCTGTCTGCAGCTCCACATTCATTATCCCATAAAAACTATAATGGAAATATGCTTACAATCTCAGACCAACCCAGAAAAGCCTATTTAATCCACAATGTAGCTAAAATAATGTATACAGACCACATAAAAAGTGGGGAAATTACTCTGAAATCTTGGAATTAAACCAAGTGGAAAATAATTTAAACTCATTAAAAAATAAAATTTTAGCTTTTTCTTTGCTCCTCCTCAATCAAGTGCATGAAAAAAAGCGACCTTGCCTGAGCAGAACGAGGACCAGACACACCCTCCGCCGAGCTGCCCAAGGCCTTGGCACCCGGGAAGCTGCTGGACAGGACGGGGCTCTCTCCTCCCTGCTTCTCACCTCCCTCTACTTCACCCACCTCCCCTTCTCTTCTACCGAAACCCTGCTGATGTTCAGTCTTCAATCTCCATCGTTCTATCTCCACAGAGGCCCCTCCGTCGGAAAGGTCCTGACCTACAGGTGGATGCTACGAAGTGGCCAGATCACTGTGACTCATGGGCCACAGGACGGATTTGAGCTTTGATTCTGCATGAGTTGAGTTTAAGGAAAAAGAGTCATGTGATGTGACTTCACACCCTCTGGCTGCTGGAATAATCCAGTCTGGAGACGTGTGTGCATGGACCAAGGTGAGAGCAGGGGAAGGTGATAAGAAGTAGTCAGATGGCGACATACTTTGAAGGGGGAGCTGATGGGATTTGCTAATGGACTGAATGGAAGGTTGGGGGCTTAGACAACAAAAATTCCTTTTCTCACAGTTCATGGAGCTGGAAGGCTGAGGCCAAGGTGCCAACAGACAGCTTCGTCCTTCTCAGGCGTCTCTCCTTGTCTTGTAGACACCATGTTCTCTCTCCCTCCGTCTTCACATGGTCTCCCCTCTGTGAGTGTCTGTGTCCTAATCTCCTCTTCTTATAAGGACACCAGCCATGTTGGATTGGAGCCTAACCCAATGACCTCATTTAACCTTAACCAGCTCTTTACAGAGCCTATCTCCAAATACAGTCACAGAGGCACTGGGGGGCTTAAGACTTCAACACACCTATTTTGGGTAGGCACAGTTCCTCCCACAAGGGATGTGGTGTCAAGACGACTCCAAGGTTTTTGGCCTGACCAAGCGGAAAGGTAGAGAGTCACCTGAGCTCATCACTGAACGACGGGGTGGGCTTCTGATGCATGGAGAAGGGCATCAGCTTTGAAAATAGTAGAAATTAGTAGAAATCGTTATATAATAGTAAAAAGGTCAACTAACGTGGATCGGGTGCTTAGTACGTGTAAGACACCACGCTAAGCACATTACGTTCATTACTTCACTTATCCTCACAACACTGTAATGTCAGGATTACCATCTCCATTTACAAATCAGGAAGCCAAGGCTTAACAAGGTTACACAATATGCCCGAAGTCACGCAGCTAGTAGAGCGAATTTAAGGGATTTGGATCCAAGCACTCTAACTGCAGCAGGCATGCCCTTAACCACTGTCTGCACCTCCTCTGCCATAGAGAGCCACTAGGGAAGGCAGGAAACCATAAATATCACCATCAATGTGATCAAAACTAACCATAAGTATGACACCCAAGAGCTCATCAAGTTCAACTTATACTCTAGAAGTAAGCATAGATTCAAACGGTGATTAAATCATTTGTCCAATTCAAGCTACCCAGAAGAGACTTTAATTAGAATATTTTTTATTTTACACTACTAAAAAAATGGAAACAACCTAAATGAGTTTGTTAGAAAATTATGGAATAACCTTACAATAAAACACCATGCAACCATGAAACAGTGGTGAGCTACACGGATTACATGGATAGATATCTGTGTTACATTGTTGTTGTTGTTTTTTTAAAGCAGGGAATAAAATTACATTTTAGAATAATCTTTTAAAAATATCATAAGTATACGCAAAAATCTAGCTGAACATACACTAAAAAGGAGAGATAGTAAGAAAGTGGATAATTTTCACTTTCTTTTTTAAACTTTTCTACTCTGCCTGATTTTCTTCTAGAGTAAATATGCATTGTTTGTAAAATCAGAAAAACAATGCTATTGCCAATCTAGAAAGATTTTTTTCAAAGCGATTTCCTTTACACTTTGCTGCTCAAACTTCCCCCAAGCATGGGGGCTCTCAGGACAGGCTGGCGTCTGAGCCTTCTGGGAGTCACTTCTCTCCCGTGGCTCTGACGGCACCCAAAGCAACCCTCAGAAGCGACTTGTCAATGGAAGTGTTTGACAGCTGGCACAGGGGATAACTGTACTCACAGTTTACAACTCATTTAGACCCAGAGAATCAACGTTTCCCAAATGAAGTGTCTGACCTCAACAAGTGCAAGCATATTACTCGGCCGGTATTTTTTTAATAATATCAAATCTGTCAAGGTTGTCATTTACGTCAAAGTCATTTGAGGATTATAAAATAAAACACCAATAATAATGTTTAAGAGCAGGAGGCAGACAAGGGCGTGAAAGAGAGAGCAGGGGGAATGCTTAGGGGCAAGGCTTGATGGACACAGCACGTTCTTATTGAGTTCATCATTCTATGCACGCACCAGGCTATGCCCTACGAGGATAAAGGTAAAGAAGGTACAGCCCCTTAAGGACCACTGTCATTTTTAATCCGTGGCCTGTGACGCTATCACAAACTCCGTTCCCTCTATTAAGTGGAGGCGCCCCAACGACCTGGATGATATCTGTCATCTGATAACATCGCTCTTTTACAAGATTTGTCAATTGTTGTTTCTTTTTTTTTTTCTTTTAGATTCCATATATGTGTGTGTTAGCACACGGTATTTATTTTTCTCTTTCTGACTTACTTCACTCTGTATGACAGACTCGAGGTCCATCCACCTCACTACAAATACCTCAATTTCGTTTCTTTTTATGGCTGAGTAATATTCAATTGCTGTTTCTTTTATTCTTTGCTTCTGAGGATGTGGAGGGGAGGAATGGGATAAAATGAGGAAGACAAAGGCACAGGAAGAAGACAGGTGGTGAAAATATGAGAGGAAGCAATAAAAACGCTGAAAATGAACACTGAATTTGGAAGACAAGGTGCCTGAAAAAGAGGACAGAACAACCGAGCAGAGTGGAAAGATGGCGTGTGTTACAGAGCCATGTCCGGCCCTGCCAGGACGAGGAAGGCAGCCAAGGAACGCAGGGAGGGAAGCGTGGGGACACGGTGGAGGGGGGGCCTGGGAGGGAAGGATGCACCCCTCCTCCCCAGGGCGCGCTTCCTGGCTGACGGCAGGAAAATGTACAGGAAAGACTATGGAACCTTCCACCTGGCCACCCTTTCCTCCTCTGCTACCCTGGCTGCAGGGAAGCTCTTCTAGAGTCTCAGAGGGTAGGAGCCCTGCTTCTCTAAAGAGATAAAAGAGCTGCTTTTCCCCTGAATCATCACAGCGTCTGCTCATACGCAGGTAGACAGGAGGCCGAGGCATCTCCCCTGCAGACTCTCACGTGAGGATTCCTACACAGGACTCGATGGTCCGTGGGACGAGGAGCCCAGAGTCAGTAGCTCATTTAGATTCAGAAAAGCAACTTTTCACACAACCATTTATTTCATCCTAGGAATCCATGTGTTCCCCTATTCCCCTCACCTCTGCTCCTTTGAGAATCAGCAGATTCCATTTAACGAGCTTTTTATTTGACTACATACTTTGCTAAACATTAGGGCTAAAGAAGTTAAGATCAGGCCTTGCTCTTAAGGGATTTACAATCCACGGGGAAACACATAGGGAATTTCAGCAGCGCGTGACAAATCTGTTTTTCAAACTTTTTGTTGTGACCCTGAATAAAACCTACAGCTTATACAGCAATCCTTCGTATACTGACACACAAACATATGAAATAGCATTTTCTCTTCTAGTCCCTTCTGCTCTGTTTTATTTAATTTTTTTAAATGGGGTCACAATTATTGCCTGAGAAATAGACAGGGTGCAGTGGGAGGACAGGGGAGGGGCCCTGAGCCCAGCCAGGATCCAGAGAAGGCCGCAGGGAGAGGCAGTCTGGGCCGGGGATGGTCAAAGTGAGTTAAACCAAGAAAGGAGGACAGACATCCAGGCAGAGCAGATACCGTGAACCTGTGAGGCAAAGAAAGTGGACTTACTGGCCCCGGACATCACCAGACAGGTACCGTGATGCAGGGAAGAACGGTGACCGGGGTGCTGAGTGCACAGGGGCCAGGAGAGGGGGGTCTTGAGTGTCACGGTGCGGGGCTGTTAGCTTGTGCTGTGGGAACAGGGCTTGGCTGAAGGGTTTTTAACAGGGAATAATCTGAGTTGCCTTTTCCAGAAATCACTCTGCCTGCGTGACAACTAAATTTAAGGAAGGCAAAAACGGAAGGAGAAAGAAATGAAGAAGCTCACGCAACAGTGGAATTGAGCAGTGATGGGGTTTTTCACATGCTCTGAACGAAGGGGGTGCAGAGCATCTCAGTGACAATGTCAGCGGGCAACAGAGATAAACGGGGGGCGGGGTGGGGCCTTAAAAATGAGAAGACTGAGCACCGGGCAGCCACCTCCGCTTAGCACTGGGAAAAGGCCAAGGAGGCCACGAAGGAGACCGAAAGCTGCAGGCAGGCCAGAGCAAACCTACAGAGGACAAACGTGGAGCCAGGGGCCTGCGGCACCGCAACAGCCGCAGGTCTGGTAGCAGCAGCTGCAACGGCAGCTCCCCCGTCCCCAGCACTTCCTGCGGGCCTGCACACTGCATCACGTACATTACACACTGTATCACACTGATCTTTATAACAAAAGGTATTGGCATCCCATTTTATAACGTAAGGCTCGGAGAGGTTAAGTAACTTGCCTGATATCACACTTGATTCGTCTGGCAACTTAGTCGCGGCCTCTGTGAAAGCAAACACGAGATGACACAGCCGTGGGGGAAACGGGAGGAGAGACGGTGAAAAAGAGAGAGCAGACGTCTGTTGCAATAAAAGTGACGAGGAGGGAAACCAAACACAGGATGCCGCCCCTGAAAAGAGGGCTGGTTTAGGGTGTGAGCAAGGTAGGCAGGTTCGCAGGCTGCAAGGACAGCCAGGCCAGAGAAGGAAGAGGAGGCAGAGGCCCGAGGGCCAACGGGGACGGGAGGTGGTGGCCCTGGCCAAGGGACACTCTCCCACCTGTGCCCCCTGAGGCCAGAGGTGGGAGGGGCGCCGCCTAGGTCCCCTGCACAGGAAAGTCATCCAGATGCTCCCTGTCTCCCTGCCATTTACTGAGTCCCCTCTCGTCCTCTACGGTTTCCCTCAAACTCCACTCATTTGGGGTTTTGAACGCCACTGTCTCAAATACGGAAGTTTTTGGTTGAATAGCATCCATCTTTTTCTTTAGAGGGAAGGCCTCAGGTATCGTCCACCGCCCGCAGGCTTGGGTATCTCATCTGCTCCCCGTCTGCAGAACAGGAACATTTGCTCGGTTGGTTTCTTCTCCCTCTGTAACGTCTGGGAGCAAACATTTTCCTGAGGTTTTCTAAAATATGTCACTTTGCAGGGAAACAGATGGAGTGAAAATAATGAAAACATCGCCCCAATGTAAACTGTCCCCGATGGTCTGTGTAATGTAAATAGAATGACACCCTGGCCTTTTGTACATTCAGAGGCTCTGCAATTCTCCCATCATTTCTGTCCCACTGAGGCCTAATCCATCTTTATTGATTTTATTCTAGAAATAACTACCTTTTGATTGCTTCACCCAATTTTAACAATCCGTGGGCACTTATCTGATAGTTTTCTCAGGTATTTATATGTTTATGGTTTGAATTGCTTACTGGTGTGTGCCCAGCACAACAGACACTCACAAATATCTGTGGGATGAGAGGATTCTCTCTTTGAACACGGCCCCCTGGAGACCACCTCTTTGGAGGCCATACAATACAATCATGGAATCCGGCAAAGCTAAGTACTAAATGCTGAGCTCCAGCCTGTGACCTGAGCCCCAATAAATTCAACCAACAGACTTTTCTAAAATAAACATTTAAAAATAAAAATCCACAGGCTGAAGACTTACATTTGTTTCTAAATAAATAGATTAGAAACTCTGGAAGACTGAACACTAGTAGTTTGAATCTATCCAAACGCCAACAGCTATTAGACTATTGCCCTAAAAGAAGACATGACCAGAAAGACTGTGTGATTACCTTTCACCCTAGGTGCTGTCTACAGAGAGAATCGTATTTCCACCATTTGCACAAGCACGTATGGGCCTTGGTTGATTTGCAGGAAGCTGAAACATAAAGCATGGATTGACTGTGTTCCTGAAATGTCTATATTTAGACAGAGACACGGTCAGATGATTCAAACAAACTATATAGCTAGCTGCTTACAAGTTTTTCAAATTGAATAAGTTAGAGACAGGGCTAATATCCCCTCTCAAACACTTGTACACATTGTCCTCACCTTTCTGGTTTCTTCAGCTCTAATCTTTAGAGTGACAGTGTTAGCTGTCTCTCTTTGTTTCATGAACAAGTATAAACGCAGTAAACTGAATGTAAATCATCAACATAGAAAACTCGTGCCTGGGGGAGGCATTAACAGAAGGAGAAGAGGTCCAGGGAGAAGGGGCCTAAAGGCAACTCCTGTTCCCCCCGTTTCCAGGCAGGCATCCAGCTATGACGGCTCCTGGTGTCAGTCTCATTAAATGCTTCTAAATGCTACCTTTGCACTATATGTGCAACCAAAAGTGGGTTCCTATTTCCTGGTTCCGTATAGAAATATACTCTGACACGGGCCAGTCATAATCTGCTGAGAAAAAAACTGTGAATATGCTCTCTTCCAAAGTGGATTGCCGTCTCTGAGGCTTTTCCCTCCTACAGGTCAGGCAACTCCTACTGTAGACAGAACACTAAGTCTGGACAGAGAGACACTGTGGATGGCTAGGTTTCCTGTATTTCTTTCCGAATGCTTTCTCGGTTTCTATAACGCCTCTTCCTCCCTCTATTAGCAATCATCATTGAAGTGATCGTTGAAAGTTGACTATAATTCTAACTTCTAATTATTATTTTACTGTCCTTTAAAATGCATTAAAGGGCATTTTATACAGTGCAGAAACAGTTCATCTAGTTATCCAAAAGCTTTAAAAAATCATCAAAACTTCGTTAAAAAACAGATCCAAACATGATTTATTGCTTGTCCAGTATAAGCAAAGCAATGTTTTTGGCAAGAGATCTGTAACTCACTCCAATTAAGTAATTAATAAAAATACTTTTAGCAATGAGCTAATACATTGCATGATATAGGCAGTTATGCTTGAAAGTAGTACTAAAAATGATGTAAGCCAAGTAAATTTTAATGAGAAACATCAAATTGCACATCAATCGCCACCTTTCAGACCAATTTTTCATACAGTAATTATTGCATTATTAAGAAAAACCATAACCCGTTATCCAAACTTAATGCAGGTACAACACTCTCTTTTAGAGACTGAGTCTGTGACATGGCTCTTTGCCTTTTGTTTGATCTGTACTGTCAATGTTAATTTAAAAAGGAAGCATCTTTAAAAATCAGCAACAGTGAGAGGAGGGAAATTGAACCATATGTGAGGAAAACACAGGCCACTAAATCCTGGCCGAGTGTATAACCTGCAGTCATTAAAACACGTAGTCAAGCGAGGGTTTTGTTACAGGCTTTGGCTGACTTTCCAGATTTTCCCCAGCAGGTGGGTGTTTCATCTGAGTAGGTCAACCATCCACAGAAGGCCACAACCTGCAAATCCTGCACAGCCTAGAAGGGCAGGTGGATCTTTTAGGAAAGAAGCATCCTGATCTTTGGTTTATGCCATTAGCACAGCAAATAACTAAATTTCACAACCGTAAGTGATTCACCTCAGAAGTACCATATGATTCCTGCCTTCTGCTGGAGTGATTGAGACCCACATCAGATCAGTCTCTCCAGAAAACAACCTCCCAGAGTCTCCAGCCAGCCCTCAGGTCTCAGCTCACTGGTTTCACTTGCAATATGATAAATGCAGGCAGTGACTTTCAGTGCTGTGAAACGTAATTGTATTTCCACTGAAGTTTACATAAAGGTGCCTTCCAGGAGCCTGTTACTGCCCTGAAGATGTTAACCATCTGACCTGAAAGTAGACCATGGAAAAGTCAAACCTAAATCCTGATCTGACCATGCTCACCTTCTCACACAGGGACCAGATGCCCCCAAGGGGACATCTCACACAGTCTGGGGTGACATTTTTTAATTGTCACGGCTGGGGAGGGGTGGGGGACTCCTGTCATCTTGTGAGGAGAGACCAGGGATGTTGCTAAAAATCCTGTAATACAACGAACGGCCAGCCCCTCACAACAATGAATTATCCAGCCCAAATTCTCAAGGATGCTGAGTCTAGAAACCCTGAACTGCGAAGATAAGACGAAGGGTTCCACCTTCACCTGGACGACACAGAAACCCATGCCTAATAAACAAAATGATGCGTCCCACCCCTCACTCTTCTCGCCGTCTCTGACACGCCAAGGGTAGGCAGTTACAGCCTTGCTCTGTGAAAAAAATACTGCTTAGCCTGCTGAAATAAATGTATTACAAACTCATATATCCATTTTCGTAGTTAATATTCACAGCCTTAAAAGAAAAAAAAAAAAAAGACTAAATGCCCCCGAAGAAAATCTCCCCAGAGAGACAATCTTTTGTTCTTTTAGAAATGCAATTACAGTTACATTTTCCTTAAATTCATGTGAAATGATAAACACTTAACATAGTCTGTTTGCTTGCTTGCTTTTCTGTCTTTTTTTTTTTTTTTTTTTTAAACAGGGTGGCAGAAACACAGAGAATAGACAAACCACAGAGTTTATCAAACAGATACACATGGCACTCTGGGTGGCCTGAAAGCCACAGAACCCCACCTCAGGCTCTTACAAAGAGCACTGACTGAGAAGCCAGGCTTCACTGGGGAGCCAGGGGAACAGGCTGATGTGGACAACACAGCCTCAAGCCAAGCCCCTGTAAACAAACACTCCTGTCACCAGACTCATCCCAAAATTTCTACTAAACAGCCAGACCAGGACAGTGTTTTCTCTTAGGAAAAACCAATCAAGCTCCAGAATTTAAAAATAAAATAAATAAAAAATATTAGACTTCCATCAGGACCCTAAATTATTTCTAAAAGTTCAGGACACGTTTATCTTGCTGCCAAGATGATAAATGTCAGGGGCTGTGGCATTTTATCTCCTAAGACACATGGAGTCCTGCTGAGGCTCTGCTTTAGTCACCATGGGTCAGGACTCCACAATCTTTGGTCCCGTTCTGATTTCCTCTGCCGTAGGCAAGAGAAGGGGCTGTCTCGAATGTCCTGCGTGGAAAGGAACCTACGAACGTGTAAAGATTACAGTCACCGTCCACCTGAAAAGTCACTTCGATGTTTAAACTAATGTTTCAAAGAGGAAGGAAATTCGAGCTTTCAGTGAAATACAGGCTGTAACCACACAAACCATGAGCAATGTTTTATGACCTGAACTTTCCCATACACTCCTGATTTCAAACATTCTTTCACCCGTGTATATAACATCAAATGTCTTAGAAATGTAAATAGCTCTACATCTCATCTCTGAGACTGCCCCCCACACACAAATTGCATAAAAATTCTTTTAGGCTAGGTGTGTGTCCTGATTTTTTGGTTTCAGGAAAAAAAATTTTTTTTTTTTTTACTTTTCTTTTTAACTATTAGGAACTAGAAAGGTAGATTGCTACAACACATCTGACACCAGAAAAGTCCTGATTAAAGATTTAAAGGTAAAAAATGAAAATAAATGTGAATATTTATACAAATTCCAACACTTATATAACCCAGGGTTGAGGAAGTACTCTCTCAACACTAAACTGAAGACAGAAAGCACAGGAATTCCCTGGCAGTCCAGTGGTTAGGACTCCAGCTTTCACTGCCAGGGCCCGGATTCAATCCCCGGTCGGGGATTTAAGACTCTGCAAGCTGTGCAGCGCGACCAAGGAAAAAAAAAAAAAAAGACAAAGTATGAACAAAACATTTTATCACATTTTAGAAAAATTTTCCATATCAACAAAACAATATAAACAAAAGTAAGAACAATAACAAACTAGTGGAATGCTACAACAAACTACGGAAATACTGCAACAAGTACAAAAGACAAGGTGTTGAGCAACTAAATATTTATAGAGCCCTTAGAAATCAAAAAGATAAGGATAAATGGCTGAAGAGAAAAATAAGCAAAGATTATTTTTTGCATAAGCAAATATGCAATTGGTGGAAAACTAAACGTGAAAAAACTTCAACCTCTCCAGTACTCACAGAAACACAAATTAAAACAAAGAAAAGATACGTACTTTCTGCCTAGTAAATGGGTGTCAGTTCAGAGCGATGCTAACATGCAGTGAGGCTGAGGCTATGGGGAGCCAGTGGCTTCCTCGTGGCTCATGGGCCTGTAAACAAGTGAAGTTTTTACAGAGGCAATTTGATTTTAAAATGCTGTTTCCTTTGACTCAGCCACTCTACTTCCAGGGTTTATCCAAAAGAAACAACGTGAGACGTCCGTAAAGATGCATGTATTAAACGCAATGCTTACCATTTTAAGTGAACAACCAGGGCTGCACGCATCTGCCTCCACACCCGCTGACCCCACTGTCTAGAGGGGCCCCCACGCCCGCCTCTGCCCACCTGCACCCTTGTTACGTTGTTCAGGCCCCATCACCCTTCACTCAGGTGATCGCAACTGCTTTCTCAACAGCATCTGCCCCTTTTCCAGGTCGTTCTCCCTCCACCTGGCCATCAGAATGAGATTTTAAAAACACAGACCGGGTAACTTCATACCCCTGGCAAAAGCCTTCCAGGGCCTTCCATAGCCTGTTGTCCAAACTCCTCAGCCCTTGTAGAGCGCTGCGGCTCTCCTGAGTGCTTGGTCACCGCGCCAGCCTCCTACCCCCACCCCCAGGACACGCTCTGAAGGTCGTGCAATGGGCCAAGCTGGTCTCCACGCACGCTGCTGTGCCCCCATCGCTCCAGCCCTTGGCTGACCCGTCCTCCTCCAGAGCATCCTCAGCGCGCAGCGCGGCGGGCACTTCCTCCGGGGACCCTCTCCCCCTTTGAGCAGGTGTTGCCCCTCAGTGCTCCTGCCCACGTGCCTTGCAATTGTCCAGTCACAGCACTGACTGCGCTGGGTGGGAATTAGAGGTTTAATTGTGGGTTGCTTGGTTTGCAGGCAGCTCGGGTCACCTTTGTCACTGCTTGGCCCTCTCAGAGGACACAGATGCCTCTGCGTGCCCAGCAGCTCCCTCCCTCATTCACAGCCTGAGACCACGCGACCCTGGGCACAGGGGCTGGCACTGCACATCCTACAGGCCACTTGTGTGGTTCTTGGGTCCTTATTAAAGGAGAAATCCTTTAGGCCCTATCAACTGTGATTTGTGTTGTTCTGGAAACAGAGATCCCACATAGTTCCCGCTCTTCTTTTTTCTAGGATAAGCTGTTCATCATCTCAAGAGAGCACATTATAACATGACAGCTTTCACAAACCAAGGAGAGGATTTTTAAAATAGTTCCTTCCTTCTAGCACCTTTGGTGATAATCAAAGAGGAAAAGCAACCTAATGTCCCTCACGAGTTAACTGGTTAAATAAAGTATCCGTCAACACAGCGGAGGACGGTACCGCCATGAGAGTGAGAAAGTCTTTGCATGCGCATTCACTCGGAAACGTCGGGAAATAGCATAAAGTGGAAAAAAGCAACGCGATGAACCATAATGTAACAGTCTTCTACGTGTCTAAAAAGGGCAGGCACGTGCATATGTGTGCCGGCTTATGCACCGAATATCCCTGGGAGAACCCACCTGTGGGGAGGAAAACTGGGTGTCTGTCAGGGGCCAGGACGGGGAGGCAGACTTCACTCTGTATAAATCTCTCACTGTTCAGCCTCGTTAGTCTACTATGCATTTCAATGACAGCTTACTCCGGATTTTTACTTAACTAAGCAGGTATGAATGTCTGACAAAAGTCTTTATATGAGAAGCACAAAAGCTAATTTTAACAGCCCCTTTTCCCCCCAAAAAACCCCTTACAACTCCCAGTGCCCTTGGACAAGGCTGCCAGGTGGCAGCAGTGGCACAGCTTCCTTGCCAGGTCATTTAGGGGCGTCTCACGAGCCGGCTAGTGCCTTCGTTCCTGCATCTGCTTCACCCCTCTTTCTCAGCGCTCACCCTAGACCGTCCTGGGGAGCAGACGCTGCAAGACGCCCCGCTGTCTAACAACGGCAAAGGCACCCATCTCACCAGAGGCCTGTGACGCTAGGACGCTTTCCCCCCAGTAAGTGGTGCTGAAATCAGCCTTGAAGGAAAAGCAACACTCTGCATTTGTCAGCCAAACAAGCACACCCTACAAATTCTGCTTTGGGGGCCCATATTACTACAAAGAAAATGAATGGGTAAACTAAAGAAAACATGATGGAGAGACTAAAGAAAACCAGAAAAGGGAGAAAAAAAAGAGCTTTTCCTTTTCCTTTCCCTTGGTACAGCCAACACGGCAGGACAACAGGGTAGGCTGATTTCCTCTTGATTAGTATTGGGTTACAGATCCGGTCTGTAACTAATAAGTTGTAGCTCACACCTCAGATACGTTTTTCCTACATCTTAAAGATGTGTGCAAGGGAGAAATACGCTCTGGATCTCCTGTGTAAATCCCAGTGCCAACCGGGTACCATGCTCTCTCCATGTGACCAGCGTATGGCTATGGAGAGAAGGCCCTTTCCCAATGGAGGATTGCAATGGAGAGAAAATTCAGCAGAAACTCCAAACAAAATAACGATAACCACGAAACATCTTACTTCTTGTCTTCATACCAATATGAAAATAAATACCTCTAAAGCAGAACTGCTAAATTTAATTACCAAGTTTTAAAAAAAGACTCCATTAATTCAATATTATCCAAACATGGGAGGGAAATAAGGGGCATTACAAAAATTCTTAAATGAGAAGGAAAAATTCAGTCCAGTTGTCGTATGACACCATCAGTGGAAATGATATTCATTAGTTGTTGTTACCAAAAAGAGGATGTTACGAACCTGACATAAAGACAGATTTTGAAAATTTAGTCCTTGAGACATCACATATGCATACAGCTGATACTACGTAAACTAACTAGTACGATGACTGTCAAATCCAGGTCGAACAAATATATATAAATTCAAATCAAACTAAAAATTGAGTGAGAGCTTATTCTATGTCAGAACTTACTCTATGTCTCACCCCATAGAAGATGCTCTCATATCCAATGACTCACTGAATCCTTGACAGAACTTTGGGGGGTAGGTATTTTTCTTAATATTTTAATTTTATTGGAGTATCGCTGATTTACAATGTTGTTGGTTTCAGGTGTACAGCAAAGTGATTCAGTTATACGCATACATGCATTCATTCTCTTTTAGATTCTTTTCTCATATAGGTTATCACAGAATACTGAGTAGAGTTCCCTGTGCTGTACAGTATGTCCTTGTTGGTTATCTATCCCATATATAGTAGTGTGTGTATGTTGAGCCCAAGCTCCTGATGTATCCCTCCCCTCCACGTTTCCCCTTTGGTAAACATAAACTTTGTTTTTGATATCTGTAAGTCTGTTTCTGTTTTGTAAATAAGTTCATTTGTATCTTTTTAAAATTAGATTCCACAGACGACTGATATCACATGATCCTTGTCTTTGTCTGACCTACTTTACTTAGTAAGATAATCTCTAGGTCCATCCATGTTGCTGGCATTATTTCATTCTTTTTTATGACTGAGTAATAGTCCATTGTATTATATATATATATATATATATATATACCACATCTTCTTTATCCATTCCTTTGTTGAGGGACATTTAGGTTGCTTCCATGTTTTGGCTCTTGTAAACAGCGCTGCAATGAACACTGAGGTGCATGTATCCTTTCGGATTATGGTTTTCTCCAGATATATATGCCCAGGAGTGGGACTGCTGGATCATATGGTAATTCTTTTTTTTTTTTTTTAAGATTTCTTTATTTTATTTTATTTATTTTTGGCTGTGTCGTGTCTTAATTGCGGCACGCGGTCTTCTCTCTAGTTGTAACTTCCTGGTTTTCTCTCTCTAGTTGTGGTGCGCAGGCTCCAGGGTGCATGGACTCTGTAGCTGTGGCACGCGACTTCCAGAGCACGTGGGCTTTGTAGTTTGTGGCACGCAGCCTCTCTAGTTGAGGTGTGCAAGCTCAGTAGTTGCAGCACGTGGGCTTTGTTGCCCCGCGGCATGTGGGATCTTAGTTACGTGACCAGGGATCAAACCCACATTCCCTGCATTGGAAGGCAGATTCTTTACCACTGGACCACCAGGGAAGTCCCATGGATCATAGGGTAGCTCTATTTTAAGTTTTTTAAGGAACCTCCATACTGTTCTCCATAGTCGTTGTACCAATTTACATTCCCACCAATGTCAGGTAGATACTATTATTCTCATTTTGCAGAGGAGAAAACTGAACCTAAAAGACACTGTAGCCTTGCCTGGGTCACTCAGGTACTAAGTGTCAACAACAGGACTGAACCCGGGCCCTCAAGTTCTGAGACCAACGACTTTCCTTTATAAATACTATTGGTGAGGTTTTCTTTTCTGTTCCTTACTGTCAACAATGTCGATGTTAATTAAAATGCCTTTTGACAGAACACTGATACCTCGACCAGGTTATTCTATTTGCCCATATAGAACGTCTCTATTTAAACTGTTTTTATAGCGATGGAACTTTTCTTTGGTTTTATCTAAGTAAGAGAAGCAAATGGGGAGAAAAGAGAGAAAAAAAAAAGACTAAAAAGAGATCAAACAAGAAATAATAAGCATCATTTACGGGTTCCTTTTCTATTCCATATATCTTTTTCTAAATTCAAGTCAACTAAACTTAGCCACTAGTTTTTGTGCCGACGTGTGCCAGACACCGATCGAAGCACCAAAAGGGTCCCTACGCTCAAAAATCTCGTAATCTAGCAGGAGAGCCAGACCTGCAAATAAAAAATTGACTAAATAATTTCATGAGTATTAGAGTAAAAAAATTACATGGCAATCCAGAGGAAGAAGGGAATTAATGCATCTTCTGGGAAGGAGGTTGTGGCGGGAGGGTTCTGCTGAGGTGGTAGCATCTGGCAGAGGAATGGGAACTGGCCACGAAGAAGAGAATTCCAAGCAGAAGAGAATTCCAAGCAGAAGAAGAACGATATGGGCCCTACTCTACCACCTGCACTGATAGAGAAAAAAGTACAGAGAGACATCTCAGAGCATGGGGTGATCAAATGTACACAGGAGGTAAGCAAAAAAGGAGACAAAGGTGGCTCCACGGTTTCTTGCTTGGGTCATAAAAAGAAAAAAAAAAGCCATTAGGAATGCCATAGGAACTACTGCAGGAGAAGCAGACATAAGGAGAAAATCATGAATAGTATCTGGGACATGGTGAACTCCAGATGCTGTAAGAGATTCCATGAGGCTTAAGAAAATAAACCACTCAAGTTTAGAGGAGTGATGGGGTTCACAGATCTGAGGACAGTCCCTCAGGGAGTTTACAGAAGTATCACTTGTTTACCATTCTTGGTTCAATTTCTTAGAAGTGAACAGAGGGCTGAAGAAGGTTGCATCAAAAGAAAAAACACTGACTTGTGGTGAAAGCCCTGGAGTTTCAGAAAACACTACACCACGGCTTTCTTATTTATAGCAGTTTTGATCAAAACAAAGAGAGATGATCAGCAAAGGTCCTATTCATACATTTGTGGGACTGTAGATCTATAGACAGAATAAATAACAATTAGGAGACTTTCAAACACAGCTGTTCCCAGTGCTGGCTCTTCCCGCAGTGAGGGGAGGGCCGCTGCCTGCTCTCAGCCACAAGCACCAATGCCCGTGGAGCGCTCCCGCAGATTTGGGTGTTCTAGCTACTCGGGAAATCCTGCCTGTCTTCAAAATGAGAAAAACAAGAGTAGGAACCCATGAGGTTACTTCTTCAAGTTAAATGGAGAAATCATCAAAAGCATCCTCTAACCCACATTCCTTTTTAGACTAAAAGAAAAGGCAGTAAACTAGGGGTGTTCACCTCCGAAGAGCCTGTTCTAGGTTCTGGGAGAGAAGACACACCAGGCACATTCTGGCTGGGAGAACACAATCTGAACTAAGGGTCACGTGACTCTTCCGCATCCTTGGGCAAATGACCTCCTAGGATACATCTCCGTCTGTAAAGACAGGCCTCCTAAGAGCTCACCTGGAGGGTCTGGGAGAAGCTTGGACAGACAGCCCAGGTCACCTGTAGGCACCACACAGACGCTGGAACACACAGCAGCCATCCCCTCGCTCCTTCTGGGCTCAAGCAGGAAGCAGCCCCCTTCCGCTCAAGAAGCCCCCATGTCAGGAGGGAGAGTGCATCCTCCTCCCTTTAAGTTTCGGGAGGACTGGGCTTCCCCACTCCCCCAAGATTCGGGGATGGCGGGGATTCCTCCTGCTCGGGAGAGGAGACCCGGAAGGAGGAAGGGTCCGCGTTCCCTGGTCAGAAAAACACATCAACGGCCACCAGAGCAGGGGGAAACGCTGGCAGTCGTATCTGTACGATGCGGGACCAGCAGGAAAGAGCCGATGGCTGCAGTTCAATAGGGTGAGATTTGAGAGGCTCTTTTCTAAAGTTAAGCAAGACTACAAAGTGAGTCTGCACCCGCATGTCTGATGACTTTATCAAGCTGCTCCGTGTCCCGCCTTTCTTCTCAGGAGCCTTTTCTGGATTTGGAAATGTTATCTTTACGGTGCAGTACACCATGATTTTCAGGAACCTACACATCTCGTCCCAGATCTATCTAGATGCCCCGAAGTGAGTCCTGACAAAGGGCAGGTCTCCCCTGGTCCTATTCCCATGCCCCTGGCTCTCCTAACCCTAACCCTCAGCATTTAAATGTGCTCAAGCCTCTCCACCTGTCCTCAAAAATCCAGCTCCCCAAACCATTCACCACTAATCTTGAGAAATTTTCTGAACTCCAGCCCCTATTTTTTCACCTCCTACTCACCCCTCAACCTGTCACTCGTTGAAGTGGATGTTTACCAAGGCCACCCACAACCTCCACGATACTGGATGCAAGAGGGGTTTCTGGGTCCTGTCTTATCTGATAATCACAACGATGGCATCACCCACCGGTCCACTGAGCACTTCTTATACGCCACCTACGACCCTCCATACTGTGCGGACTTTATCTCATCTTCACTACAAGTCGATGAAGGACGCTTTACAAGCTGCCTGTCTCTGCGTTTTTTCCTCCCTCTTTTGGTCTCCATTTGGGGCTGCTCTTGGCTGGGGCCCCTTAAACACTGATGTCCCCCAGGCTCTAACCTTGGCTCCTCATCCCTGGGGTGCTCTCATCCAGTTTCTGGCCTCAATTATTATACACGGAAATCACAACCTGTCCCTCTGGCCAGGCTACTGACTGGTCTCTCCAACTGGTCCACTGTCACCCTCACAGATGTCTCAGGGTTAATGTGTCCACGGGGACCTCAGTTCCTCCCCCCTACCTGAATTAGGTCCTTCCTGTGCTCTCCCGGCATCCTGCACAGCCTCCTTCCTCGCCCTGACCACCCCACGCTGTAGTTGCCAGGTCTCTGCCTATCCTGAGTACTATCACTGTCCCCGGGGCCTAGCACTGGGCTACCGCGCATTAAGTGCTCACTCAGTGATTATGAAACTAATTAACACGGAGCCACAGAGTCTTTGGTCAGGCAGGTAACCTCCCTGGGCCTCAGCGTCCTCACCTGGAAAATGACAGCAATGAATCAGGAGCACAGAGGAGTGTTAACATTACATTCTGCAAGCTGCCCTTCCAAAAGGGTCTGTAGTCAAATAAGCTGAGACATTCTGCATGTCCCCCTCTCGCCATTAGAAAGCACAGGGAGTGCTCTGACAATCTTTTGTTGTTGTTTCAATAAGGATCCCCAAACTCATTTGACCACAGAATCTTCTTTTCCTGGAGTGTCTCAGACCCTCCGGAGTGAGCGGTGTACATGCTTTGGCAAATACCAGACCAGTGACTCTCAACGGGGAGCAATTTTGCCCCCAGAGGACTCTTGGCAAAGTCTGGAGACATTTTTAGTTGTCACAGAGGGGTGGGGGGGGAGGGGGAGAGGTGCTCCTGACATCTAGTGGGTAGCGACCAGGCATGCTGTTCAACACCCTGCAATGCACAGGACACAAATAATTATCAGCCCCAAATGTTTATGGTGCCCGGGCTGAGAAACCCTGAGCTAGACTGATCTTTATTATCCAAGTCTCTTCCAGCTCTAAAACTGCTGATGCTACTGAGCCACAGAAACATACGAAGATGCTTCACATGGAGATAATGGGACGTCCCATTTAGAACAGAGCCTGGGCCAAGATGCATTCCTTTTAAACTGACAAATAGGGTTTGATCAAAATGTTCACCAACCATTCCTGGCCATTTTCATTTATGTCTTCAACTGTTTACTTCACATGTGTATTTTCAATTTGTGCATTTTGTCAAGATTTTATTTGCACCGTACTAGTAGCATAGGATAGTGGGGCAACAACTGGAAAAATCACTTTGTTTACTTACTATAACAAGTAAAGCAAAATTAAAGAGAAATGTGACAGCTGACAACCTACTGTTCAATCAAATGTCTTGTAAACATTCTGCGAAGGATCTACCCTGTTCTGTCTTAAAGAATAACTTTAAAGTAGTGCAAAAAGGAATGATGGCTTTAATATGCCGTTTTAGCTAAAAAAAAATTTCTCTGCGTCTAAATTTCATTTGCTTCAGGAAAGAAGGAAAAGAAAAAACAAATTGCTTTAATTTTACATACATCGAAGGATAAAATGAATAACTACCAAAGAGCAATTTCAAATGGATTTTTTTCAGCTGCCCTCCCATTCTTCTCTCACCTTAAAAAGTTTTTGAGTATAAATTATTTTGTTTGCTAGAATGAAAGTCTGATCACGATTGTAAAGCAAGATTCATCCCCAAGTAGTTTCAGAGAGTATTTTAAAATATTATTTAATTTATTCTTCTAAAGAAAATCTTTGCATTTAAATAATCATATAATAGTAAAAATAAGTTTTACAATGGTTAACATTTATTGAGCACTTGGGAATTGCCAGGCAAGTGCTTTTCACACGTGATCTCATTCTCATACTTACAGGAACACCTAGAAATAGATACTATTATCAACCCCATTTTACAGAAGGGGGAAACTGAGGTTCAAGAAAGGGAATTATTCCCCAAAGTGACATTTGCTAGGAACCTAACAAAAGAGCCAGTCCTCACATGTGTCTGATTCTACAGTATTTGATTTTATGAATAATAGGCCTTGTTTTGTCTGTTTGTGAGCAATTCAAAGCTACGCAAGCAGAAATGTCAGCAAAAGACTTAATTCTGATGGGCATGGCAGTAACGTTTAGACATCCTGAACGAAGAGAGTGATCGAAAGAAAATAATTTTAACTGTTTTCATGCAGACACTCTCCCTGTAAATTATAAGCATTTGAAACATTTAGTTCATAGAACTGACAGCAAATATGACCAACGTTTTTGTTTTGTGAACTGGAAACAGTCACCTGGAAAGCAGACAGGATTGCTTTAGAAAACATCTGGTGGTTCCTCAAAAAAAATTAAACATAGATTTACCATCTGACCCATCAATTCCACACCTAGGTATACAGCCAAAGAGAAATGAAAACAACTGTCCACACAAAAAACTGCACACAAGTTTTCATAGCAGCATTATTCATAATAGCCAAAAGGTGAAAAGAACCCACATGTCCATCAACTAATAAGTGGACAAAGTGCAGTAGATGCATACAATGGAATATTATTCAGCCATAAAAAAAATAACAAAGTACTAATACTACATGCTATAACATGGAAGAACTTTGAAAACATTCTGCTTAAGTAAAAAAAAAGCCAGTGGCAAAAGGCCACGTATTGTATTATTCCATTTATATGAACGGTCCAGAACAGGCAAATTCAAAGAGATAGAAAGTAAATCAGTGGCTGCCAGGGCTAGTAGTGGCTGCTGATCGGCAAGGTGTTTTTTTCTGGGGAGATGAAAATGTTTTTGAATGAGATAGTGGTGATGGTTGCACAACTGTGAATATACTAAGAACCAATAAATTGTACACTTTAAAAGGGTATATTTTACATTATGTGAATTACATCCCAATAAAAAAGCAGATTGGATAACTGCAATAAACAAAATAAACAATAAGCTCATGTTTATAACTTGAATTGGCTCAGACAAATATGTGTACCAATAGGATTTTGGAATTTTAAGTGGACATGCTGATTAACCATAATGACTTAGGTCATTCATAGGGGAAAAAAAAAAAGCTCTGTAGATTTAAATTCCATATACATGAAATATAGCTGAATAAAATCTGAAATTCTGACCTAGAGGTATCTTCTAATACCTATTATCACGGTTACTCCCAGTCACTGACGTACGCTGAGCAAGGCTGGTAAACGACACTCCACCCAACGACTAGGAACAGCAGTGACCATTACAGAGCTGGGGAGTGGCGGGGTGGGGCAGGGGGGTATGGAATCTATCGTCCTCCCTTCATGCCAATGACCCTTAACTGGCACAGACAATCAGAGGCTGACAGTGGGTTGTGGAAAAGTTGGTTTCCTCATACAGCTGACAGTTCCAAAGCCTAGAATGCTAAAATTCTAGACTTCTCCTTTAGATTTCACTCTTTTTGTTAAACATATTAAATGATGTAAGAGCACTTTGTATTCATTTAAATACAAGGAAAAAAAAATTTGTCCTGACAGGTCCAACCGGAAATTATTAAAAGAGATGGGTCCTAGAGAATCTGGTTTTTGGTATTTTCTAAGTAAGCCACAAAAACTAAGGCTAAAACTCAGGAGACTTTCCTGTAACGCCATTATTCTACTTAACTCAATTTAAAGGTTTAGATGATTCAAGTAGTATAGGTCTACACTCTATAGTCTTCATCTAACAGCCTCTGTGTTTGTTCATTTATTCTGCAAATGTTTCTTGAGGACCTACTATGAGCCAGGCACCAGGCCTAGTGCTAGGGACACAAGATGAATAAAAAGAGATTATCTCTGCACTAGAGGGTTCTCGGTCCAGTGGGCAAGACCGTCATCAATCAAATAATAAAATACACATATAAAGGTGTGCATTGAACATTACTGATTTAGAAATTATACAAATTCTAGGAAAGCTGAATCTTATAGTATCTATTGGGATTCTCTAAGCTTTATGTTATTCACTGTCATGCAAGGGAATTTTATTTTATTAAAATAAGATATTAGACTTTAAATTTTTATTTTTATTATTTTTATTATTACATGTAATTTTTATTACATTACTTGGGAAAATCACCTTGATCTAGATGTGCTTATAGACCCTAGAGGGTTCCGGAAAGTGTAAAATTAAGAAAAGCAAATGCTGCCATATCGAATATATAAACAATAAAGAGTATATCCACTCATATATTTCAATGAAAAAGATTCATCAAGAAGTGCTGCGAGTTGGATGCTAAATTAAACAGCTACAGTTTGAAGTTAACAGCAGCCTATAAAACCAAAGTGAGATGCTAAGTGACATTAGTGAAAATGGCAGACTAGGACACTCTAAAAGTCCATTCCTCCACAAAAAATAAACTGGCAAAACTGTCTAAATCAACTTTTTTTGGCACTGTGGAAACAACTAAGAGATTGCAAAAACCAGGGGAACACTTAATCCATAAAAAACAGCTGAATCGCAGGAGGAACAGTCAGCTTTGTGGTATTATAACTTGCCCTGTTCCCATCCTCCACTCCCCAGCTAAGTGGAGGAGGGGAACCTAGAAGACAACAGCCCACATTCCCAGTTCACATACCATTAGCAGAAGAAGCAGAACAGAGCCTGTTTGGAAAGAATTGTGGTTGTTTGTTTTGATCTGGTTGTTTGGCTCAGCTCAGAGGGCTTGCCTCAATCTCTCCTAACTGAAACTCTAACAGTGTTAAGGTGGCAACCCTGGGCTTTTGTCAGAAACACTTAAATGCAAATATATTTGCTGCTGTTGCCTTGGAGCAATGGATAACGGTTGAGGTAAACAATAAATGAACCAAAAAGCTTGGGAAGAAAGGCTGGGGGATGAGATGCTTTGGCAAATAAGGACTTTGAAAAAGATCAGACATATTCCTGGGAATCTAGGCAGCTACATGCATGCATAGGGCTGAGTACATGCTCAGGAAAGTCCCCCGAGAGCCCAAAACTGTCACCTCTGGCTGACCTTCAGGTTCTGTGCAAGCAGGAAGTGAAGGCTAGGACAGAGTTGCCAATTTCAGTCTGATCTGAACTGGCTGACCACTAAGCTAACAAAATAGAGACATCAGAAGCCACACATGACAAAGAATATCAACTTCCCAAAATTAGTACAGAAAAGTCACGGAGCAAACAACAGGAACCACAACAAGCAGCAACAAACCCTGGGGAGTGGAGCCTTATTTCCAGAATTGCCACATTAAAATATTAAAAATGTCCAGTTTTCAACAACAAAAAATTACACAGCGTGCAAAGAAACAAGAAAGTATGGCCCATATACAGGAAGAAAAAAGGCAACTAATAGAAACTGTCCCTGAGGAGGCCTCACATTGGACTTATGAGAGAAAGACTTTAAATCAATTATTTTAAATATGCTCAAAGAACTGAAGGGAATCATGTACAAAGGACTAGAGGAAATCATGAGAATGATGTCTTATCAAATACAGATTATCAATAAATAGATAGAAATGATTTTTTTTTAAAAAAAGAAGCCAAATAGAAATTCTGGATTTCAAAAGTACTATCACTGAACTGAAATTTCCATGAGAGGGGCTCACTAGCAGATCTGAGCAGGCAGAAGAAAGAATCCACAAACATGAAAATAAGTCAACTGATATGATCCAGTCTGAAGAGCAGAAGGAAAAAAGAATGAAGAAAAATGAACAGAGACTAAGAGACCTCTGGGACAGCACTAGTCATAGAACATGTGCATGATGAGAATCCCAGAACAAGAAGAAAGACAGGAGGAGAGAGGAATAGTTAAAGAAATAATGGCTGAAAACTCCCCAAATTTGATGAAAAATAAGAACTGATGTTTACTCAAGGGCAAAATTAACAGAAGTGGTCACATGAGACGACTGAACCAAGCCACTGGGCATTTCTGACACAGGAAGAGCGAGAGTTTAATAGAAGAGAATGCCTTGTGAATGAAAATCCAGTGAGAGGTGAGTGGTGTGGTAGGTCTAAAAGCACTCCATGCTAAAGATCCTCCAGATAATGAGAGGAAGCGGCAGAGAGAAACCCGGGCCTCCATCCACGGTCCTGCCCGCTCCCTGCCCTCCTACCCCTTTTGTAGCTGTGAGCTGCTATGTCCAGGGTCTTCCCCACTCCTCACAGCCAGACTGCCCCATGCCTCCTGCAGACCTCCCCCCACAACTACCAAATCACCAGGGTTGGGGGCAGCCACTGTTATGAACTAAGACTGTCATCTCCCTTTGACAAGGGAGTCTGACTGCTGTGACCAGCAGAGAAGTCCAACACAAACCACATTTCAATCACTGGTTGGAGGAGGGGGCAGGAAGTGAGCTTATTTTGAGCACTTACAATATTTTATTATAGTTAGTGATCATTTAAATTCACTCTTAGAAAAAGGTTGTTATATTTTCAATATTTATTATGAAAGGGTTACTGTTTTCTCCAATGAACACTTTTCTACTTTTATGGCAAGTATCAATAGGGAAATCAGGGTTCCTTATGCAAAATTTTGCCTCCAGAAGCTTTTTGTTTGTCCAAAGTATTAATGGATGCCCTGATGGAGGAGGGATGAGAGAGAGATTATCTTCAATTAAACCCTGTACTTTACTTCTTTTTGAGGTAGCATATTTACCTGTCTCTAAAAGATTATTTTTCCCTAAAATATAATATTTTCGTTTTGATTATCATGGGTTAAGAAAAGATTCTGTGCCCATTCAAAGATGGAATGTTTCACTTGCCTATTGCCAATTATGATTTTTCTATGGACAGAAATATACCTTCAGGATATATTTCTTTTTTTTAATTTGAAGTATAGTTGATTTACAATATTGTGTTAGTTTCAGATGTACAGAAAAGTGAGTTATACACATTTTTTTTCAGGTTCTTTTCTATTATAGGTTATTACAAGATATTGAATATTGTTCCCTGTGCTATACGGTATATCCTTGCTATTTGTCTGTTTTATATATAGTGGCTTCTATCTGTTAATCTCATACTCCTAATTTATCTCTTACCCCTTTCCCCTTTGGTAACCATAAGTTTGTTTTCTATGTCTATGGGTCTGTTCCTATTTTGTAAATAAATTCAACTCTATTATTTTTTAGACTCCACATATAAGTGATATCATATAATATTTGTCTTTCTCTGTCTGACTGACTCCACTCAGTATGATATCTCTTGAAGAAATCAAATTGAATTCATTCCAGGGTCACAAGTATGGTTCAACACATGCAAATCAATCAATGTGATACACCACATCAACAAAAGAAGAGACAAAAATCAGAGGATCATCTCAATAGATGCAGAAAAAGCCTTTGGCAAAATTCAACATCCATTCATGATAAAAACTCTTACCAAAGTGGGTAGAGAGGGAACATAGCTCAACATAATAGAAGCCATTTATGACAAACCCACGGCTAATATAATACCCCAATGGTGAAAAGCTGAAGGCTTTTCCACTAAATTCTGGAACAAGACAAGGATGCCCTCTCTCACTTCTTCTTTTCAACATAGTATTGGAAGTCCTAGCCACAGCAATCAGACAAGAAAAAGAAACAAAAGGTATCCAAATTGGAAGGGAAGAGGTAAAACTGTCATTATATGCAGATGACATGATACTCTATATAGAAAACCCTAAAGACACCACACAAAAGCTATTAGAACTGATAAATGAATTCAGCAAGGTACCAAGATACAAGATTAAGACACAGAAATCTGTTGTGTTTCTTTACAATAACAGTGAAATATCAGGAAGTAAAAAAAAAAAAAAATCCTGTTTAAAATCACATCATAAAAATCAAACACCTAGGAATAAATCTACCTAAGGAGGTGAAAGACCTATATACTGAGAACTATAAAACACTGATAAAGGAAATTGAAGAAGATTTTAAAGAAATGGAAAGATATCCATACT
Source organism: Neophocaena asiaeorientalis asiaeorientalis (assembly GCF_003031525.2). Classification (NCBI taxonomy): domain Eukaryota; kingdom Metazoa; phylum Chordata; class Mammalia; order Artiodactyla; family Phocoenidae; genus Neophocaena; species Neophocaena asiaeorientalis. The sequence goes on from NW_020171988.1 coordinate 927,699, forward strand.
CTTAGATTGAAAGAATTAATATTGTTAAAATGGTCATACCACCCAAAGCAATCTACAGATTTAATGCAATTCCTATCAAATCACCCATGACATTTTTCACAGAAATAGAATGAATAATCCTAAAATTTACATGGAACCATAAAAGACCCAGAATTGCCAAAGCAATCCTGAGGGAAAAAACAAAGCTGGAAGCATACCATACCCTCCTACGCTTCAGTACTACAAAGCTACAGTAATCAAAAAAGTATGATATTGGCACAAAAACAGACATATGGATCAATGGAACAGAACAGAGAGTCCAGAAATAAACCCACACACCTATGGTCAATTAATCTTCAACAAAGACAGTCACTTCAACAAGTGGTGTTGGGAAAGCTAGACAGCCTCATGTAAATCAATGAAGGTAGAACACTCCCTCACACCATATACAAAATATGGTAATCTCTTGAAGAAAAGAGACAGGACCCAAATAAACAAAATAAGAAATGAAAGAGGAGAAATAATAATCGATACCACAGAAATACAAAAAATCATAAGAAAATATTATGCACAGATATATGCAAAAAATTGGACAGCCTAGAAGAAATGGACAAGTTTCTAGAAACATACAGCCTGCCAAACCTGAGTCAAGAAGAAACAGATAATTTAAGCAGTCTGATCACTAGAAGTGAAATAGAATCTGTAATTTTAAAACTCCCTGCAAAAAAAGTCCAGGACTGGATGGCTTCACTGGGGAATTCTACCAAACGTACAAAGAAGAACTTATACCAATCCTTCTCAAACTCTGCCAAAAGACTGAAGAGGAGAGAACACTCCCAAAGCTATTCTATGAAGCCACTATCACCCTGATACCAAAACCAGAGAAAGACACTACAAAAAAAAGAAAATTACAGGCCAATATCTTTGATGAATATAGATGCAAAAATCCTCAACAAAATATCAGCAAACTGAATCCAACAGCACATAAAAAGAATCATACTCCATGATCAAGTAGGATATATTTCAGTGGTACCTAATACCATAATTGCTAAGCCCTCTGTTAAACACATTGTACTATTAACACATACACGCATAGGAAGATTAATTGCCCAAATGTGGTCTTATTCATAGCCATACTTGGTGGCACTAGAAGATCTTAGGAATGATTTCTTTTGACAAAGAAAGTAACATTTTATGACAGTTAAGAGACACAATGCAGTATCAAAAAAAGTTCCATCCAGGGCTTCCCTGGTGGCACAGTGGTTGAGAGTCCGCCTGCCGATGCAGGGGACGCAGGTTCACGCATGCTGCGGAGCGGTAGGGCCCATGAGCCAGGGCCGCTGAGCCTGCGCGTCCGGAGCCTGTGCTCCGCAACGGGAGAGGCCACAACAGTGAGAGGCCCGCGTACCGCAAAAAAAAAAAAAAAAAAAAAAAAAAAAAAAAGAAAGTTCCATCCAGTGAGAAATGCATGAAAAGATTTCAAATCTTTAAAAGTCCCATTTTTAGACCATTTTAAAATTTCACAATTGCTTTAAAGTTTTGAGAGTGGTTATATGCTTAAAATAGGTTTGATTTCTATTACAAACTCTGAATTGCAGTGCTAAATTCTGAACACCAAAATTCTGCCTGAATAAGTTTTAACATAACAAAAACTGCAGAGTCAAATTCTAGCAGTAAAGATTCTACTTCGCAGGAATTAATTTTAAAAGTTCGTAACTATTAAAAAGCATAAAATTTCCTCTACCCTGCCACAGATTAAAAACAGCTTTTGTTGTATCATATTCTTTTTAAACAACTGCATGCAACTCTCTCTCTCTCTCTTTTTTTTTTTTGGTCCTGCTAAAAACATGCATAACTCAACCAACCTACTAAAATCAAAGCATCTTCAACTTTCGTTTTTCCCACAACTACCAGTTTCTTGGATGAGATTCTTCCACACAGCTATCTTAATATTTCCTGTGTTCTTATTTAAGGAGACTGTATTTCTATTTAGACCTTTCATAACCAAATTCTGTCTTCATGATTGCCTGTTTAATAGAAAGGGGCGATAGTAAAGATCATGCTAAAATGATCTGCACCTGTCTTTAGAAAACATTTTTGCACTTGTATATAAAAATGAATAGTGATGTTCTGGGAATTTTGAACCTTGTCCTTTCAAAGTTGACATCACATTTTTCTAAAATACAGGTGGCGAAACATCTCCTGCTTTTCTCATCCTCACTTGGGCTTTGAAGAATTCTGAAAGCCTGGTGAAACAGGATCTCCTCTCAGGGAAATCCGGGTGCTGTTTTCCTCAAAAGATTGTTCTCGGCTCCTGTGTTCAATGATCTTACCACTTACTAGATTTCATCAGCTTGCCAAGAATGGGTATGAGAATCACCAGTTCACAATTTGCCATTAAGCAGGTAAATGATCTTTCCAGTACATCAGTACTTTACCCCTTGGTCACTTTACTTAAAGCTTTTTTTTTTTTTTTTTGATAAAGGCAGGTGATTAAGTTAAAAATAAAACAATCCACTTGGGTTATCATTTTAAAGAAAGATTCTCTACAAAGGCAACTTCATTCTGGAATGGTCCATTTTTAAAGATATGATTAAAATAGCTGACTAGCATCTCTCTACCTACCAGGTAGCAGGTATTTGTTGCTAAAAATACATACATAAGAAGCAGAGGACCTGGTCTCCTGCCCTTGGAGAAATTTACCATATGGGCTAGATCCGCAAATAAAATAAAGTACATAATGCTTAAAGATGCTTTTAAGTCAAAATGTTAAGCACTTCTTTTAATGGTTTTGATCTGTTCTGTCCTTCTGAATGAAATTCCTAATTCAAACTTTAATTGAAGGTGAGATATAATTGTTATCATTTTAATGGCAGATACCACATACTAAATTTCTTCCAAGTGGCAAGGACAAAGGAAAACTATAAATGTGGGATAACTAAAAACACATTTATAGATTATGACTTGATGCTGAGGAATTAATATTCAAAATGTTTTGCTGTATTCTCATTTAGTAGTGGTTATAATACGATGGTTATCAATACAATAAACTATTTTTTTTCACAGTATTTGAGGAACTGGGTGGCCTCTGGTTAAATGAGAAGTAAATCTAGTTTTAAAATAAATAAAAACCCCACACAAGCACTGTCACACCTGCATATGTGGGCATGTCCTCCACAGAAGGCTGGCCCCTCTCTACCACACAAATAGCTAAGCCAGAGTGCAAGAGCCACTTACAAGTACCAGAGCACTTGCTTTCTTGCTCTCTCTCTGTTATCTACATATGTACTTTTTAATTTTGGATTGATCTTTCTAGTGGTTTAGATTCTCAATAAATAGAAGTTTATTACATACTCATATTAAATAATAAAATTAACTTATATTTATGTGGAATATTCTAGGGGTGAATACAATGCTATGTCATATCATCTATTAAAGAAGAAAAATATACAAGGATTAACAGTATATGTAATAAACACAGTTTTAAAAACTTAAGTGATATTCTAAAGCCAAGAAGTAATTTCCTCACTAGCCTTCTGAACAAGGACCCTTTCTGGAATCTAATCGAGTGATTCCAGTATCTGTGGCCACATTTCCCTGCTACAACATGGAAGAATTTTACAGACAATAAAGTAACAAAACTACAAACAGTACCATTAACAAAACATTATGGAAAAAATTCTTTTAATTTGTTTAAAAATGCACAGGCTCTTTGCCTCGTTGATTTTTTTTTACCCACAGAAGCAGAGAGGAAAAAAAAGTTGGGTTGGTTGGCAAGAGCATATTCTAGTGATTAAATTTTAGGCAGATGCTATATATATGGTATGAGTTATTTTATAATTTGAATGAATTTTCAATTGCTTTGCTTATTTTTATGCCACAGCTGCCAGAAAATACCATTTTGAAGTCCATATTCACATGATCTTTGCAATGAGAATTCCCTGGAATGGACACTTATTCATGTGCTGCTACCTAGGGTGACTCTTCCTTACTCTCAGGGAAGCACTTGCAGGAAAACAGATGCCCACCCCACCAGACTCCAAAAAAGGTCAGTCGTAAAACGTCCATATTTCCTGTAAGCCAACTACACAAGCCACAGAATTAACACCCTAAAGGAAGGCTAAACATTAGAGAGCCAAACATATAACTTTAAAAGTCAGAAAAATAGCAAAGAAAAAGAAATAATAAGGATAAAGGAAGTAATAAAAATAAAAGCAGAAATTAATGATACAGAAAAGGGATACAATAGAGCAATAGAGAAGATCAACAAAGCCACAAGTTGGTTTTTGAAAAAAAATATGAAACTGATAAACCACGGGCAAGCATGATCAAGAAGAAAGAAAGAACAAATAAACAATACTAGTAATGAAAAGAAGGACATAACTACAGACACAGGGGATTGTAGAAAGGTGAGAGAATATGATGAGTATTATGTCAATAAATTTGAAAACTTAGGCAAAATGGACAAATTCCTAAAATCACATAACCAAACACTTATAAAAACAATGCAGTGCCTAGACTTCAAAGTAGTTACTTGTATATACATAAAGGCACCGTTAAAGCCCAGAAAAACAAAACAAGCCCCAGAAACTTGACTGCACTATTTCCTATTAAACTGTTTTTTAGGAATTGAAATTTTGGCTCCAAATGACTGAGTTCAGGTTTCTGGTTCAAAGGAATAAAACAAAAAATTTCAACTAGAATATTTCATATTGATAATGATTCATAAGTGCTCAAATGTAAGAATGATGTCCATATCTTTTTAAACAATTGACCTAATCCAGAGTTTTCCCATAGTATTTGTATTTAACTTTCGGGATTAATTAATAAAAGTTTATATATGTTGCCAAGAGTTAAGTGATAAGGACTCAATAACTTTCTGGAACTTGACTGAATGACCCTTGTACTTCTGTATTTAATGTTAACTTTGACCTGCCATGTAACAGCCATATATTCCAGATGCTATGTAAGTGTAAGAACAATAAAGTCAAAGCATTCCACAGATAGAAGAGATCTCCACCCTTCACTTTACATATGACAAATCTGAGACCCACTGAGATGAAGTAAGTTGCCAGGTTGTTACATTAGCTTAGTCTTTTGCCTCCAACACAAAGCCATGATTCTGTACTCTGTGAAACATAATTCTGCCCCATTACCTTCACTACTAAGGTAATACACAGCTGTTGCTAAAGCCCCAGCATGTGTCTCTCTGTGACACGGTGTCTAGAATAAGCACAGCCATTAGAGGTAAGGGGGTTTGTCATACTTTATCCAGAAAGACAAAAAAATTCCATTGTTTTAACATTTCTCTCCTTCCGTCCTTCTGGTTGAAATGCCTCGTTGATTGTAAAGTTCACGGTGACAATTTGCCCCTCCCTATAGTAACCTGGCACAATCTCGTCATCTTATTTTAGTTTCTCAGATTAAGGGTATGAATTGAATCTGAGTTGAACAGTCCGCCTCCGATGCTGCAGTCATACAGAAGTTGTGTGTCAGATTCTAACACACACAGATATAAAGACGACTATTCAGGCAATCATCCAAATTTTTTTCTACATAATGCTAAAATTTCAAATGATGAGACATTTGAATGATTCGTGTAAGAAAACAGAAATCTGGCATTATGGAATCCAAATAACAAGATGCAGTTTTCCCTTTTGCATAAGTTCCCAAAGTGACAGCTACAATGTCCCTTATGCTCCATGCTCAGCTTCCATGAGACCTCACCTCTCCCCCACCAAGAAGTGGTCTCGGACTTCCCTGGTGGTGCAGTGGTTAAGAATCCGCTTGCCAATGCAGGGGACGTGGGTTCGAGCCCTGGGCGGGGAAGATCCCACATGCCGCGGAGCAACTAAGCCCGTGCGCCACACCTACTGAGCCCACATGCCACAACTACTGAAGCCCGCGTGCCTAGAGCCCGTGATCTGCAGCAAGAGAAGCCACTGCAATGAGAAGCCCGCGCACTGCAAAACAGAGTAGTCCCCTCTCCACACAACTAGAGAAAGCCCACGCGCAGCAACAAAGACCCAGTGCAGCCATAAATTAATTAATTAATTAATTTTTAAAAAGGAAGTGGTCTCTTCCCCTCTCCCTGAATCTGAGCCAGCCAATGATTCCCTTGTAACTAAAAGAATGCAGCACAAGTGACTCACCGTGACATCTGAGGCTAGGTCACACAAGATCGTGCAGCTTCCACCTGGTTCTTTTGGGAGGATTTCTCTGGGGTACATTCGACCACCTGAGACCACCACGTTGGAAGGGCCTCATGTAGGCACTCTTGTGGACGGTCCCAGCCGAGCCCAACCTCCCGTTATCCCCACCAAGGTGCTCACATGTGACGAAGAGAAGCATGTTGGCAGGGACCCTCCAGCCTCTGCCCCAGTGGTTTTGAGTCACCTGCCATTCACGTCTTCCCAAGTTGCGGCCTCAGACACCAGAGAGCAAAGATGAGCCATCCCTGATGTGTCCTGTCCAATTTGCTGACCCAAAGAATCCATGATCATAATAAAACGGTCATTGTTCCACGCCACTAAGTTTAAGGTGGTTTATTAAACAGTTGCAGCTAACCGGAAGGCTGTATTGTGGTCAAAGAACGAAAAACTAAAAAAACCTGAAAACGCTACACGACTGCTCAGCCTAGTTACAGGACTAATTCTTACATTTGTTAGCGAGGTAGACAGACCAGAAGGTCAAAAAGACCCTTCAGACCTGACCCTAACCGAAAGGAAGATCAACCCTCCGGTACACAGAGGATGTATGTCCTTCACAAAACAGGACCGTATCCTATGCACATCCGGACTGTGAAGAACTGAAAAGGCCTAAGTACCAGGAAATGGCTGGGCTGGGGAAGGAAGAGCCTTTTATAGCTCTTTCCAGCGTAGCTATCTCATTCTCCAGTCACTGCCAGGCAACCTCCTAAGGAAACTATGAGTCTCCAAGGGGCTCCTGAGACAAAGAACACAGGCAAGGGGAGAAGAGGGAGATACAGGACACACAAGCTGTCCCTTAACCCTGTGAGGTACAAGATGGCACATGGCTATTGTCTGACCACAAGAGAGAGAAGAAAGCCTAAAATATAATTACCAGACAGACCTGAACACCAAAGAGGGGGAAAAAGTATTTTAACGATCTTTACCTTTTATCCTTCAAAGTTCTTGTTGACAATATAATTACTTTTAAGTCTCTTTAGGTAATTTGTGTCATCATCAACCGTTTGGATTTTTCCTCTAAATAAAAAGATCTGATAGAGTTCTATGAAGCACATTCATGAGATGCCACAGTACCACTGACTCTTTTTACGGATGGTATTAATTTTCTTCTTTTAGGCTCTTCTCCTTAACAGACTGGATGTTCTTGGTGGAAAACTTTTACTGGAGTTTTGGCAATAGCAAATTCAAATGCCAATCTGTAGAATGTATTTTTCCAACAGAAATAGTTCAGGGAGAGACTACTTCCCTCTCAACCACTGTTCCGCCCTACAGACCATTTTTCTTACTTCAAAGCCCCAGGAAAGATACTTTCAGGAGATGAAAAATTAGTTCTCTACAGAAACCAGCAAAACCTAGAACCCAAAATAGGACATTTTCTTGATGAAGACATGAGAGAAACAACTAGCTTAAAAGCAAAATATTGGGTTATTCCTTGTCTTAAAAAGCTGAATAATCTTATATTCCATATTCCCCGTTCTCCCCCAAATTTGCCTATTCTGAGTATGGCAGGTTTACTGAGTCAACTGTACCTCTGTTAATTCTGGTGCCATAGTATTAAAATAGGCTATGATCTGCAAAAATACAAAACAAAACAAAACAAAAAACCAACAAGCCATTCAGTCAGACCAAAACACAACACGGAACGCTTTTCGAGATTATAGGGCCCTGCTAAGCATGCTTTGATTTAATTAATTAACAATAATGGGACTATTTTAGATACTGTGACTTACTTCCTGAGGTCTGAGCAGGTTGGGCCTGGATTTTCCTCATAATATTTGTTGCATCCCCGGCTGCGGAGTGAAGGCTGCATGGGCGACCTTCCTCTTCTCTCCAGCCTTTCACAAATCTGTAACTGGTACCCGGGTGAGCACAGAGTGGGCACTGTCCCTCCCCTACAGCAAACCTGGCTTGACCGAATAGTCTCCAAATAACCTTTTCAGAAATAATCGGTTTCCCAAGTTCAAATGATGAATTTAAAAGGAAAAACAGCATAAACAGAATAAATCAATGGGAAGCAATTTCCTAATGACAGAGATGAAACACTATCTGAATAAAAAGAGGAAAAAGTCATAAAATTAAAGGAAACACATTAGAGCAGCAAACAAACCTACCTACACAACCAGAGAATATGTTTAAACTTCAGGGAATTAACTGTTTCCAATGCCTTGAACACCTATGAATCATGGAGCATGGAAAACTCTAACACGAAATGCTCACTAAAAAATTTCAGCGATTCTCACAGCAAATACATGCTGACTTTCTCTATGTCAGGGTTTGGGTAATAGTAGCATAAAGTGAATGTGTGGACATTATTACTCAGAACTCTCACCTTAAAAATAAAAAAAGCAAGGTTGAAAATAACATGGAGATTACAATGAAGTCTTAAGCAGCTTGTAGGCCTCGAATCAAAGCATTAACCTCATAGAGAAAAGAATGTTCACTATGCATTGTTTGGTTTATTTTCTTTTTTCTTTACCACATTATAGGAGATATGTTTTATTTGATTTATTCTCTAACATCCACTAATACAGCTTTTATAAGCAGATGAAATCTTTGTTCCCGTAAATCAAAAGTATTGTGTTACAAAATTAAGGGAGTTTTTTGAATTTAACTTTAAATCTTTAAACCACACATATCCTCTGAATCCTGTAACAGGACGACTCTCTAACAAACTCTGTAAGAATTTTTAATCATTCATTTCTACTATCGTGTAATTTCGTGAAAACTAAGATCTATCAAACTCTATTCAAAAAGTACAGATACCCACATATTTTAACCCAGTAAAATTAGACCACCAAGGGGGAAAAAGCTTGAAAATTCAATTTTAATTTATCATGTAAGTACACTAATATTTTAATTAATAAGTTCACAATTAAATTCAATATGCTAAGTTTACTGATGGGTGAACTTAAGCAATGTATTTTTTGAACCCTTGTCTTTCTTCCAGATAATATTAGTGCTTAAGAAAATTCAGATGAATTAGTATGCTTCTCTAACATACACTAATGCAGCCTCTGTGTTTCCCTAATTCCTCCCCTCACTGTTAATATATATTTCTCCATACACAAAATGCACTTTATTACTCTCATGAAAACTTTACGGACTATATTAAGATCTATGTTAGAGTCGCCTTAATTTTCTCTCCAATGACTTTCTCTGCTCACAACTAAAACAATTTCTCATAAGGAATGGCACACACCAGAAGTTCTACATTAAACGAGAAGAAAGAAAAAGTTGAATATCGATGAAATACAAGCTGAACTGCATTTGTAGTTACCAAATTTAAAACATTATGACAATACATACTACGGTTGTTAAAGATGCCTGGTGTCAGAGGAGTGTGGCAAGTCATACATCATAGGGTACTGAAGAAAACATTTTAAAAAAGAACAACACTAATGCAGCCTCTGTGTTTCCATAATCAAAATATGAGTCTTCTTTTACTTTTTTTAACAGGAACAAAATCTACAAGCAGATCACTTTTACTTCCCCAAAATAAATCTCTAAACCCAACACCTCAAGCATTCTATTAAAAAATGATTATGAGGGTTTTTTTTAGCAACACACTGTCATAAAAATGACTTCATGAGAGCTAAGTTTTATACATATATACACACAAATAATTTATATATTCATATTCTATTAAGTAAGTGGATTTAATTTCCCATTCTCAAAGCAAAGTCACTTTACATTTCACAAAATCTTGGGCTAAATTTAAATATCTGTTGTCCCTTACAGCCAAATTAAAATGGTATGATTTCAAGTAAACATACAAGAAAGCAATAAACCATTAAAATATAAATTTATACATTTATTAGTCATAACAGAATCTCAGCAATAACCTGATAATGTGATTAAGAAAAATTTAATACCACATCCCATATGAGGAAGTGATCCTACTTTCTAGGTGAAGACAAGAGTAAACCCGCAGGAGAAGCTTAGAGTATCAAAGACATAGCACAGCCCTACAATCAAAATTCAACCAATGAGTGAGAAGTGCCCCTAGACAAGGGCTGGGCTGGCTAACCAAGAGGAGGGGAAGGGTACTTCCGGAATAGGACACAGAATACAAGACTAAAGGGATGTAAAGTGGCTGCAGTCTGTGAGACCCCATCTGGCTAGAATGGGGGTTGGCGAGAAGCAGGAAGGGATCCTGGAGAAACACCACGGTCAAAAAGCGGGGGTGGTCCTGAGAACCAAGGTGAAGGCCAGGGCTCCCATCTAAAAGCAAAGGGCATCCACAGAACTGTTGAGTAAGAAGTTTACAAAGTAGTGTTATGGAGCATTTATCTGGAAACTATCTGGAAAAAGATGTCGGGGAAAGGGAGAGGAACAGGACGAAGGGAGATTAATCCCTGTAATGGTCCAAGCGTATGGGGACATGAGCCTGGTACCAGCATGAGAAATGATGGGACAGGTACGGGGGATAATGAGAACACGTCAACCGGCAGGAGGAGCCCATCTGCCGACACCAGCATCTCAAGAGGGGTTTTGTTTTTGTTTTTGTTTTTGCAGTACACGGGCCTCTCACTGTTGTGGCCTCTCCCGTCGCGGAGCACAGGCTCTAGAGCGCAGGCTCAGTGGCCATGGCTCACGGGCCCAGCCGCTCCGCGGCATGTGGGATCTTCCCGGACCGGGGCACGAACCCGTGTCCCCTGCATCGGCAGGCCGACTCTCAACCACTGCGTCACCAGGGAAGCCCTCAAGAGGGGTTTTATTTGGATGGCTGACTTGGTTTGGTGAGGAGAGGAAGTGCCTTTTTATAGATCTAACTAGGATTCCTCTCAGTCATTACTTATCCAGTATTGTCCATTAATAATTTTTTAAAGCAAAGAAAGCAGAATAACTCAGGGGAGAGCACCTGGTCTCAGTCAGGAGCCCACAAGTCTATTTTTGGCTTTTTGAGCAATGCTGCTCATCACCTTGTACAACCAAAGGGGTCTCAGTTCCCTTCGAGGAAAAATGGCAGAGCAAACGGATACAACGCGTGAGCTGTCACGGGGGGTAACAAGCTCGGATCTGTGAAATAAAGAGCTTGGGAGGAAAACTACCGTACAAACGTTAAACCACTACCAAGTAATACTTTCTAAAAAATACCAGATAGACCTTCAATTTTACCAAACTGGATGCTTTTTTTGTTTGTTTACTGTGATGAGGGCGCTGATGTCCAAACACATCAATACTAAAATTCACCATTTCACCTACTTATGATCATCCTTGCATGTCTGTTTTTTGCTTCTAAGGTTGAAGATCAATCACAATTGAGATACAATTTTGAAATACTACATGGATATTTTTAAAAATTGACCAACAAAATGTTTCCACAAATTCAAATCCAAATCAAATATTTAAAACCAAAATCATTTAACGGTTACACTAAGCCACTGGGCGGGCTGTCTAGGAGGCAAGGCGTTCATACGGTATTCATGACCACAAAGGGACAAATAAATGGTAATTTTCATTTTGCATGAAGACTGATCACAAGGGACACTGAACAGTCACTGGAGACAGTCAGGTTTCCCCCATCCACTCAGGCTGATGGCACCAGCTCTGAGAGCCGAGCTCCATCATAACAAAAGTGAAGCTTACAGGTTATTAGCTAGCTGGAGAAGGAGGTTCTCAACTCCTGTTTCTTGAAGACCTGGGTTTGTTCAGAAGAAAGCATAGTCTAATACATGAGTTAGATTTAAATCTCCTTGAACTAGGGAGACAAAGGAAGTGAATTCTAAAGATACCCTGGAATATTCTTTTCCTGCCCTTTAGTGCTGAATGGTCTCCCTACTCTCCCATTAAGCTGTGACATTTAAAAAATTATGCAAGTAGGTACTTCCCTGGTGGTGCAGTGATTGAGAATCCACCTGCCAATGCAGGGGACACAGGTTCAAGCCCTCGTCTGGGAAGATCCCACACGCCCCGGAGCAACTAAGCCCGTGTGCCACAACTACTGAGCCTGTGCTCTAGAGCCCGTGAGCCACAAATACTGGGCCCACGCGCCACAACTACTGAAGCCCACGCACCACAACTACTGAAGCCCACGCACCTAGAGCCCGTGCTCCACAACAAGAGAAGCCACCGCAATGAGAAGCCCGCTTGCCACAACTAGAGAAAGCCCACACGCAGCAACGAAGACCCAACGCAGGCGAAAATAAAATTTTTTAAAAAACTATGCAAATAGAAAATAAAAAATATAATAACGCAAAATAACAGTGAAATCTTTGGAGCCTCACAGACCTGTGGTCAAATCAGAGCTGCACCTATCACTTCCTCTATAACAGGGATAATACTCTTATATTCTGGATATATTTTGAAGATAGAGCCAAAAGAATTTGTTGATAGACAGGACGTGGTGTATGAGAGACAGAAGAGTCAGAGAGACCCCACAGTGTGGACAACCAGAAGGCTGCCATCACACTGAGACGGGCTGGGGGCACAGGCGCTGCAGAAGGAAAGGAAACAGCAGAACTGTGTTATGATGTGGTCAGTGGAGACGTCTAGGAGGCAGTTGGACGTACAAGCTCGAGTACAGAGAGACACTGGGCTAAAGAGAGAAATTTGGGGGTGGTTGAATTATAGATGGCACTTCAGGCCAGGAGACAGGATGAGATCATCAAAGGAGCGTAAACAGAAAAGAATAGAGAGAAAAAGACTGAAATCACTACAACATTTCGAGGTTGTAGAGGAGGCGTCAGCCAAGGGGACGGAAAAGACTGATGAGTGATACAGGAGGAAGCCTGGGAGAGTGGGGAGCCCTGGACGCCAGTGAGTGAGGGAAGCAAGGCGGCGAACGAGGGACCAAGTCCTACGCTACTGATGGGAGAGTGAAGGGAGGACTGAGGCCCATGACCTTGACCAGAGCAGCTGTGGTGAGCAGTGAGGCTGAGAACCTGAAGGGAGGGGCCTTAGGAAAAAAATAGGAGCCGGGAATTGGAGACGGTGAGCACAGACAGGTCTGCAAGTTGTCTGGCTGCAAGAGAGGCAAAGAACTTGGGCAGCGGCTGGCAGAGAAGCGGCATCATGAGAACACGGGACAAATACCAAACTAACTGATGCTCGCGGAAGTGACCCGGGAGACAGAGAACTGACTCCACAGGGGAGTAGGGATGAGGTGAGCAGGCGAGAGGGCTGAGATCCTCTGCCCGCGTGAAGAGGCTGGCCTCCGCTATTCTGTAAGTTAGTAGAAGAGCAGTCACTAATACTTATTAAAGGTTAAGCATTACATGCATGACCTCAAACAATTCTCCCAAAAATCCAGGGACGCCGATCTCATTATATGTACGTATGTTAGAGATGAGGAAACTAAAACGAGTAGTTGACCCCCGCCTGGACTCACACCCAAGCCAGCTGACACCATAGCCTAAGTAATGAGCCTTCCTTCCAAAGCAGTGCTCTGTGGAGCTGGCACCACCAACACCCTATGCCTTGCTGTAGAGTTGACAAAGCAATAACGTTTGGGCAAAGGGTCCTGACAGGGGTGGACGTTTTCCAGCGCCTGACTAGTAACACGCGTGATGCCACCGGGCTGCCCTCCTGGCGGTCGTGGCTTTGCATGAAGCTGTGCACTCCTCCACGGTGCTTACAATCCGCAGCACACGGGATGGGCTCGTCTGGTCAACACGCAGCCCTGTGAGGTTGTGTCCTTCCTGGGGGATAAGCCGGCACAAGAACGAAATTCATCATCTAGACCCTTTTGAACACAGTGGCCAGATCAGTAGCCAGAGGTTATCGTGAATAACACAGCAACATTTAAAACTATCAACTGGCAAGTTTTAAAAGCATAATCATTAGTAAAACCCACAATTTCAAAATTTCCTTTCACGGGACAGTGCTTAGATCATAAACAGAGAGGCGGATGATAAGGAACCCAAAACTAAACTAACGTAAAAGTCAAACTCATTTTTAGACAACAGCACGTGAAAATAATTCATCTGAGCTGCCAAAGGAAGGAAACAGGATTCAGAAGTTAAAAGGACGATCTCTTCCCTCAACTCTACAACAGGGGGAAGAAAGAGAAAAAAACACCTTCCAAGTCACCACTGACCTTCCCCAAGCCTGCAACCGCATGGCTATGTTTTAGACTGGGTGGAGTAGAGAGCAAATAAACACAGCTGCTATTTGTAGCACACTTTTCCTGGCCACTCTGAAATTTCCAAGTCACAAATTATTGCTTGTTATCTTTTCAAGTAGATTTTTGCTCAAAGAATTCATAGACGGCTTCTCAGAATCAGGAGGAGACATATGTAAGTTCCTCTATAAAGCTGACTTATTTTAGAAAATAATTTATTATGTAGAATGTATTATATATTCATAAAGCAAACTAGAAAGAATGCTTAAAATATTTTCCATTGCATACGCTCAAAAGAGTAAATCTTCCTAAATTCTGTAGAATATTAATTACTGAAGTTAATACAGTAAATTTTTAAAACTCAAATTTTACTAAAATTTTGAAAATGAACTCCTTCGCCAAAATTAACAGTACGATAAACCTAGATCGAAGATGCAAGTTACGTATTCACTGATGCAAACTTCTCTGCAAAACTTAAATTCACAACACGCTCAATGTCTTCTCTGAACTTTACTCAAGAATAACAGATAGGAAGTAAAAAACAGCATATTTATTTGGATATTCCACTTCTATATACTTCAGAAAGAAAATCGGGGCCAACTTATCCACTGGACAGTAGGGACAATGCTTAAGACCCATATTCTTAAGAAGCCCACAAAAAAAGGTTTACTTTTATTTTAAAACCAGAAAGAATAAAAAGAAACTTTAAAATGCTTTCATATATAACATGAATAGATTTGTCTTTACACCAATACAGGTGCAAAAGATAATTTTAAAAAAATTTTTTAATGGAGGAAGGAGCCCACATAAAGAAAAGGGCCTGGACCCATGTAAGTCAACACGCAGCCCTGCTACGTACACACCCTTCCTGTCCCAGAAGCCTTTCTCTGTGGACCTGGATTTTGTTCCTCAAAGCAGAAGATGGTTAGCGGCGCCCTGGCTGGGCCCAGAAAGTCGTGGGCACCAGTCAGCAACCATCCCTCCATGTGCAGGGACCCCCTCCCATCTCCAACCTCTTCCAAAGATGGGGGCACCGAACTAACAGGCTCCCCATACGCTGCCTATACCCTGATGAGGCTTAAACAGTAAGCTGGAGCCACAACAGCACAATCTCACTCTGAATCAACTGTTTGGCTGCTTTTTTAAAATTTCAGATGCCTTTGAAAACTGACAAAAACTTCTCAGAAACAGAGGCACATACCCACAGATTCTGCATACAACTGATTGCACCATTGGAAATTCACTACCTTCACATAGAAGATTTTTTTAATTTTGTAAATAATACTTCCCAATCTCATTTTAAATACAAAATTAACTGGTTGCTTCCAAAAAAAATGGAAATAAATCTAAACAGTGCATATGAAACCGAAAGTACACTATATTCTAAAAGAAAATTCCAACTAGAAGGCAGCTACTTTGCTTTGGTACTGAAGTTGAAATTGGGTCCTAATCTTTGACAGTCAATGTGCTTTGACTTCTAGTTTCCGTGTTAATCATAAAAGGTGTGCGGTGCCAGGCGGAATCACAGCCTACTCTGCCAGCAAGCTAGGAAAGGCGTGTGTGAAGGAGTGTGAAAATCCCCCAAACCTCCCAGCTCCATTCACTCTGCATCACTCTCTGTGCCCACACACCACGGGGCCGATGCTGTCCCTGTCACGAAGCAGAGGATTCAGTCCGCATTTTAATGTAAAACCAAAATAACCTTCAAAAGCATTCTGTGCTGCTTCCTTAAGAGCCTGCCCCAGCTGTGTCCCTGACTCTGGCCAGCAGACCTCCTTGTTTATCTGCTCCCAGGCTGGCCTGGGGGCCAAAGCACTCCTAGTTTTCCACCAGCATCCATCCTGGTGATGGCAAAGCCTTGAGCTGAAAGACGGGCCTCATTCAAAGGGCCAGATCACCACCAAATAAGCCAACCCACCAGGAAACTCCTCCCATGAAAACAGGCATTTCCCTTTTTAACAAAAAACGTGCGCGTTCTGACACACACACACTCTGCTCACGGCTTGTCCTCTGTGTTAACCAGGGGATTTTACAGTCTGCTCACATCTTTGTCAAGATCTCTTTAAAAGGTTAGGAGTGAAAGTCATGGCCTGGCTCTGGCCAAACGGACAACTTTGCAGGCCTCGAATGTGTTTTAGGGATCCTGGCTGGCAGGCTTGACAAAACCGAGCAGGGACACAGAAAGCTACATGTTCCCGGGACACATGGGACCTTTACCACCCAGCAGCCAAGCCAGATTAGCTGCCCCGTGTCCAGGTGCTCCCAAGGTTTTCTTACTGTCACAGTTCTACAGATCAGAGATCTCCGTGGCCACTGCACTTCCCACAAAGAGATCACAAAAGATGAATTCTTTGAAACGCCACCCACGCGTAAGCCATGAACACCGTATCAGGTGGCTGGAGTAAAGGATGCCCGTGGGCTCGCCCAGGTGCAGCCGGAAGGGACCCGTCCTGCCAAAGCCCGCTGTGAAACATCAGAAATGTCAGCAGCCTTGGGCACGCGGCACCTCGGTAAGGAGACCGCTTCAACTCTTTTCTCTGTACTCAGCCACAAACCCAACCACACCACTTCCCAGAACTACAACTTTACGGCTCTCTGGCCGGGTGTGGCTTCTCCCACCCACCACGTGAAACACAACCCTGCTAAGCCTCTGCTCTGTCCTCCCAGCATGTGAGTACCTACAGCCGAGCTCACTAGAACCCCTCCTGACCCCACACTGTTCCGTGCAGGGACCTTGCTGTACAACCAGCACAGGGGTTTCGTGAGTCACCATACCAGCAGTGAAATGAAAACGAAAGGGCTAGAGCACCGATGCACTTTGCTGTCTTCAGCATCTCCCAATGTAAGAAGAGACAGATGTCTAGGATCTTATGGCAGAACAGGTCTGCTTCAGTGCCTGTCAAAGGGGAGCTAAACTAGTTCCATACATGAAGGTCACTCCAGGGGTGACCTCCAGTCCACGCAGAGTATCATTTTACCCCACCTGATCCTCACCTGTGGCAACATGGCCTAGTACTATCTTTGGCACAAAAAAAAAAAAACAAAAACACTTCTTTCACAGAAAGAAATTTCAATGAGAAAGAAATTAGTGAGGAAAAAACAGTAAATCATGGATCCCAGAACAATAATAGTCTAAAGATTATTAGAGGGACTTCCCCGGTAGCGCAGTGGTTAAGAATCCGCCTCCCAACGTAGGGGACACGGGTTCGATCCCTGGGCCGGGAAGATCCCACATGCCATGGAGCAACCAAGTCAGTGCGCCACAACTACTGAGCCCGCGTGCCACAACTACTGAAGCCCGTGCACCTGGAGCCCACGCTCCACAACAAGAGAAGCCACCACAACGTGAAGACTGCACACCACAACGAAGAGTAGCCCCTGCTCGCCACAACTAGAGAAAGCCCATGCACAGCAACGAAGACCCAATGCAGCCAAAAATAAATCAATGAAATAAATTTTAAAATATGTATAAAAAATAAAGATTATTAGACTCCAAACTGAAACCTTAAAAGAAAATAAGTTCTTCACGTGGATTCTCCATTTTGAAACGCTTAAAAATTATCCCTGTCTGGCTCACAAATAGGCCTATTCCTAACTCATAACACCTTTCCTATAAGAAACAAATGTTTCTGAGCCAGATACCAATTAAATTTTGCTTTGCAAATTTAAGTGCACCAATGCATGGCAAGTAATGATAAGAGACTTGCAAAGATTAATTGGAGGTTGAGGGTAGAGGCAGATGAATACCTAGATACTTGAATGATTCCCTTTAAACCATTTCAGAATGAAAATTAGAAAGTTACACTTAAGAGTCAAACATTTTAATTCAACCAGCCTATGTTCTTGCTATAGAAACTGTGCACTTCCTTAGTTTTAATAGCAATATACATCAGAACCGATCATTTCTTTTTTAAAAAAAAGGTAAATGGGAGCATTTTTCTTTTATTTTCTTTTTTTTGCTGTATGTGGGCCTCTCACTGCTGTGGTCTCTCCCGTTGTGGAGCACAGGCTCCGGACGCGCAGGCTCAGCGGCCATGGCTCACAGGCCCAGCGGCTCCGCGGCATGTGGGATCTTCCCGGACCGGGGCACGAACCCATGTCCCCTGCATTGGCAGGCGGACTCTCAACCACTGTGCCACCAGGGAAGCCCTCTTTTTTTTATATATAAATTTCTTTATTTACTTTTGGCTGCATTGGGTCTTCATTGCTGTGCACGGGCTTTCTCTAGTCGCAGCGAGCGGGGGTTACTCTTTGTTGCGGTGCGTGGGCTTCTCACCACAGTGGCTTCTCTTGTTGCGGAGCACGGGCTCGAGGCGCACGGGCTTCACTACTTGTGGCACGCGGGCTCAAGAGTTGTGGCTTGCAGGTTCTAGAGCACAGGCTCTAGGTGTGCAGGCTCCAGTAGTTGCAGTGCGTGGGCTCAGTAGTTGTGGTTCACGGGCTCTAGAGCGCAGGCTCAGTAGTTGTGGCTCACAGGCTTAGTTGCTCCGCGGCATGTGGGATCTTCCCGGACCAGGGCTCGAACCCGTGTCCCCTGCATTGGCAGGCGGATTCTTAACCACTGCACCACCAGGGAAGCCCCATTTTTCTTATAAAAGAAGAGCTTGCTGTAATTTCTTAAGCTTTCCAACTCCTTTTTAAAAAATACTCTTTCATCCAGACTGACTCCTTGACCATGAAGAAAGGAGAATGGATGAGGGTACCATCTGCCAAGCTACGTAGCTCCAGAAAAGGACCAGACAGGAAGGTGGGAGCAGGGTAAGGAAGGGAAGGTCAGATGTGTTGCAGTGAGATGCCGGGTGACAGGGCAGAGGGTGCCGAGTGGACAGCTGTTCCTGGGCTGGAGGGCAAGCCTGAGGCAGAGACATCACCGGAGAGTCCCCGTGGCTAACTGCAGCTGCGGCTGCTGGCCTGGGCCGGGATGAGGCCTGCAACAGGCAAGGAAGCCCACTACCTGGTGACCCTCGCTGGAGGGACTGGGTGGGGAGGTAAACACCAGGAGAGGCAATGGAGCAGGAGGGCGCAGTCACTCTTTCCAGACACAGCTGAAGAGGGGAGAGGGAAGGTTCTGGTCTTGCATGTTTGTTAAGAACCTGAGTGTGTTTACACGCTGATGGGGACACATAAGCACAGAAGCAGAAGTTACAGACACAGGAGGGAGAGGATGAGACCTAGAGGCAGGGCGGTGGAAGAAGGTAGCCCCCACCCCTACAGAGGGAGGACCGGCCAGGGTATGGGTCCCAAGGACAAGGCCCTGAGGTTTCTCTAAGAAGCAGGAGGTAAGGCTGTGTCCAAGGATGAGAGGGAGGAGGTGACAGGACGGCCTCCCAGATCTCCTTGCCAACAGTGGCCCATTAGTAGGCACTGCCCACCCAGAGTCAGGGCTGCAGAGGCAGACCGTGTGAAGCGGAGTCCTTCCCGCCAGCTCAGAGCACGGCAGCCTGTGACCCTGTCCTCACCGGCTCACATGGCCTTGGGAAAAGGACTGCCCCACACAGCTGGCACACGCAGCCCCCCACGTGATGACGGGTCTTTAGTCACGGAGGCAGTGCCCTCCACGTGGCTCTTGAAAGCAACAGGTGGCCTCCAGAATGGCCAGGCGTGATGCTGTTACTTTCCTGGAATGACAAATAGGTCCAACACGCTAAATATTTAGTGCAGAAATAATTTTTTTTTTTAACTTCAAGGATGTCCAGATGCTCTGCCTTATCATAATAAGCAGTGAAGTGGTTGATTTATCTAAGCAATAACAGGGCAGAGACAGACGTTCAAGGCATTAAACTGCAGGCCCTTTCACAGCACAAAAGCAGCTCTTCAGTGTTTTGATCAGCCAGAGAGTCCACCACCTCAAACGGGCACTGCCCTAAGATCACCTTTCGATGATCCTGGTTCGATTTTTGTGCCTCATTAATTCAGCGGGTGAGGAAGGAAGTGCCACCTTCCCAGTTTACATGGACATGACGTTTGAAGGTCTCTGGGCAGCGTGGAAGGGACAGGAGGACAGGGCCACAGGGCAGGGACCTGGGTCCACAGCCCAACCTTGCTCACACATAAAAGGATGCTCAACATCACTAATCATTAGAGAAATGCAAATCAAAACTACAATGAGGTATCACCTCACATCAGTCACAACGGCCATCATCAAAAAATCTACAAACAATAAACGCTGGAGAGGGTGTGGAGAACAGGGAACCCTCTTGCACTGTTGGTGGGAATGTAAACTGATACAGCCACTATGGAGAACAGTATGGAGGTTCCTTAAAAAACTAAAAGTAGAACTACCATACGACCCAGCAATCCCACTACTGGGCATATACCCTGAGAAAACCATAATTCAAAAAGATGGTGGAGATTAAAGAACTATGCAAACGTGAGGTGTTACTAGCTTACACATGAACTTTCACAGATGATTTTTTTTTTCTTTTTTGGTTATGAAGTATTGTTACCACCGTTTTATGTTTTCATAACATCTTGCTTTGGGAGTTTTAAAGTTCTTTCTAAACATTAGGACAACCATGCAATGAGGAGATTAACATGTAGCTTTATTTCAATTTATAGAGAATACAGTGAGATATAAAGAGTCTTGCTGATTTTCTTAAAAGTCAAAATATGATCTAAAGTTCGGATTTTCTGTCTTCAGTAGGAATGAGAATAGAATAAAGAATAAAATAAAGTGTAATTTGTAATTTCATTAGTTAAAAATTGTATTGTCTTTTCAAATCCACTGAAAAATACTAAAAATACAGAAATAACTGTATTTAAATGATTATTATCACATTGAGAGACTCCCTAAATTCTTCTCTGAATTGTTACTTTGTCCAGGAAAAAAATGAAGGTCATTTCCTTCAGTATCACAGTCACTGCTTAGGTCATAATAGAACCTTTCACAACTCTGAGATTAAAACCTCACTGGCTCTAGCCTGGTCATGACTAAAACCGTCAGGCCAACCCACCAGCTCCCAGTGCTAAAAAATGATAAAAGTGACCGGCTGGGGGACAAGGCACAGGGCCTGGGGTTATGCATTTTCACTTCAAATGGTAAGTAAATCAAAACCAGAATGAAACGAATTAAAAATATGAAACCAAAACATGATATTCAAATAAGGTGGCACAGGGAGTACTGTATATTATAGATGATAAGAGAAGTGGGAAATTAAATGTGACCTTTAAAACAGGATAGAGTCTCTCATTAGGATTTTTAGGATGGAGAGTGAGTGGTGTAATGGATCTATGAGTAAACTTATAGGAACAGCACAGATCTTTCTCATGCAAAGAACTGAAACAGTAAACTAGCAGCAACCGAATCACTCAGATAAACAGATCCTCCCGAGATTTATACAGCCTTTACCTACCACATCAGAAAGTCACCCAGAAAGTACTGACCCAAGTGCCCAAAACACACCTAAGAAATCTGGCAGACGAGAATTCATGTACCTCTTACGTGCACAAGAGGAGAAGGCGGACTCCTCTGGGTGCATTTAACATTACGATGGGGCAGAGGCACAAACCCCAGATGAGAGCCCGGGGCTCCCCACCTGCAGCTCCCGTCCCCACAGAACAGAGCCCTGAGCACCGGAACTGGAGTCCTCGTCTCAGGCTTGAGGCTTCTGCAGAGGAACTCAGGGAGTTCAGCCTCCCTGCCTACTTGGGGCTGTTTTGTTGTTGGTTTTAAACATGACCCCATGGTTGGCTCTGTTCAGATATAGGAGAAAAGCCCAAGGCTAGACTAACAGTCCGCTCTATACACGACATCGGCCCTGCTGTGAACGCAGATGCTTGACTGTCCCTCTCACTCTTGAGATGCCCCATCCTGCCCAGGTCTCACACCTGTCTACTGATGCTGTCTGCACAGGCTCCACGTGGCTCCAGCGGCCGCAGCTCCATGGCATGTCCCAGGGCTGAGCTCCTGTCCACCACAGAGGTGAGCCGGCCCCCGCAGTTGTGTAACGGGGGGGCATCACCTCAGCAGCCATGGATGCAGGGCACCCAGAGCCAACCGTACCTTTCCTCACACCTCTGTTCTCCTCTCTACCACCTGGAAAGCACAGCCTCCACTAAATGTGGGTGCCCTGGCAGAGCACCAGGGGCCGCCGGTGGATTACAGGCTGGCCAGGATACTGATCCTGCAAGCCCTCACCTTCCATCCCTGGCCGCGTCACAGCTGGGTGGGGGCCTGTAGCCACAAGCCACCTCTTCAAACTGAGCTGTACAACGACATCATTCTCTGTCTGTAGCCTGGTGTAGAAAAGGTTGAAAGCACTCTTTTGGAGCATAATGCATGGATCCCACGGCCCCTGGCGCTCGTAGGAATGGCAGGCCTGAGAGTCGCCAAGTCCTATCTGGGTCCGGAGCTCTACCGCAGCCTGTTATTTCGGGGACATCTCCTAGGCCATCTCCCTCCTTGTTTTACCTTGCCGTCTGGCAACCAGCAAGATAAACGCACTGAGGTCAGGGCACTGTCACAGAGGGAGGACACTTCTCCTCCACTAAGTGAGAAGCCAGCCAGCAAGGCTACTTGCCTATTTCTCTCGCTTTGTTTCACCTTCTTGCTTCTAGTCCCCTCAGGGTATCATTCATCAATGGCAGGTATTCTTGCGGGCAAAAGGGGTATTTAACGATTAAAAGTAATCTTCAACAATACTTTCTTCCCTAACAGAGAAGACGGGTAAGAAGATCTGGCTAATTACGCTATAGGAAAGGAAACCCCTCCAATTCTTAGCTTGGTAAATATTAGGGAGTACTAAACTTTCACAGAAAGATTGTAGACTTTCTCCCCCAAAGAATGTTAAAGCTCATTTCTACTCTGCCTCCCATTTACAAATAAGTAAATAAAACAACAATTAGAGGTGTATCAATTATGTACGAATAAGTGGGTCCCAACCACAGCCAGGAAGGCTCGAGAACACTTCTGTGCTGCCAGACTGTGCATCCTCCGGCCTCCAGAGTCCGGGGTCTCCAAAGACTCGGCCTTCCCAGCCAGGACAGGGGGACACAAGCTTCTATTCTGGAATATCCACTCATGTTAACCTGGAAGAGAAAAACAATTGACCTAAAAGGATGAGCGTGAATAATGGTGGCCTGTTGATAAGAGCAGCCAAGTCCTGGAGAAACAGCACACGGCAAGTCACGAAGACCACGAATCCGCAACACTGATGTCTCCACGTGACTGAAAATATATTTTACAGATGCTCTGGGAGTTCAGCGGTCACTCCTCCTGACCGCAAGGGTCCGTGTGGCAAGAGGAAAAGGTTACAGCATTCAGAAAGTAGACGTTCACCCGAAGATCAAGACACACCCACCCCGACTGTTGGCACACCGGCACGGGATGTCCTGAAGCATCACCAGATTGTTCTCTTCCTCCCAGCATAAATTACCTGTACAAACAGACACCTGTCTTCAAGGGTCGTCGTATAATCTGCCACGAGTAAACAGCATTTTTACTACACGTCACCGCCTGCGGTGGTTAAAGTTTGAAATGTACAATCAGCTCTCTCTAGAAACAGTGCTCATGCCTCAGCCAAATTAGTTCTTTCAAAAAAATATCCCTCCTGCAGAGGTCTCCTTCCATGATGTAGAACGTCCTGGGTACACAGAGGTCTTTTCTCTTGTGAGGGATGGACCAGGATATAGTGGCCGCACAGTGAAGATCAATCCAGGTAGATTAAGGCCCCAAATAATGAACCCAGGGCCTGGATGAATGCAACATACTCCTTTACTTGGATCAAAAATACATTCTTAAGGTACAACGATTAGCACAGAGGGCAGACCACCATTTTTACACGTAAGTCAGTTTCTCCAGATTTGACCTGATGCACGGGAGAGCCATCAGTGTCTTACACACCCCCTCGGAAAAAGGGCAACTCAACTCCTCGAAGGAGAGGCTCCACTGAGGCAGCTGAAGGCTGCACCCTACCCCTGCGCCCTACCAGCCACAGGATCACCAACCAACCGCCTGTCACCTGCAGGATTCTGGGGCTGCTTGTTCTGTCATACCTAACAGAGCTGACCAGTCTGAGACCCAACACAGGAGAAAGGTTTCAGCTATTTTCAACCCTGACCATGCCCTGAAATCTCCCAGGGCGCTTTAGGGAAACCCCGGAAATTCTGATTTAATTGGACTAGAGTGGGTCTGCACGTTAGTGCGTTTTAGAATCCAGATAATTCAGGGTCCTAAAAATTCCAGTGTGGCCCATTTGTAGAGCTGGTGTTCTCCCCACCTGAAAGAACATTTCGATGGGACAAGATAAATGCCGACAGAGCCAAAACTCTGCTGGCCACCTGGGACCCCGGGTAGATGGCTCTTCAGTGGCCAACACAAAGCTCTCGCTTTTGCCTACAAACCTGGATAACTGGTTTCTGTTTGTTCACTGCTTTTGAGACCAAAAGTGCTCTCTAGAAAGCCGTCTTGCAGAGAACAGGTGCTCCACAAAGGAGAGGTTCTCAAAGTTTTGTGTGAGCAGCACACTTTCGAATAGTAAATCTTTCGAGCGCACCAGAAGGGATGAAAACGCTCAAAATCACACCAAACCGATCGTCAAAACTCCCAGCGATCACAACAGAGTAAGATGACGCCAGTGACCAACACTCCCTTCACCACTGTGTCAGCCCGCCGCCCCCCCTCCTTCCAGGCCCGGCTCCTGATATGTTCTCAGCACAGCCCAGCAAGGATCCCGTCCTCCTGCTGTTCCAGCCAGCGTCTCCCCTACCCCCCAACTCCACACCATCACACAGCTTGGGCCTCCACCAGGCCTCGCTGCAACCCCACTGGAGCGAAAAGGTGTTTTACGTGTTGATCGACAGACAGCAGCAAACTATGAAAGGCAGTGTCCTAAACAGTGCAGAGTGAAGCAGCCTGTACGCATCTAATTTTGATTTATTTTCTCAATTGTGTAAATCAACTTATTTATTGAAGTATGATATACCTCTGGAAGCCAGGAGTGTGTGCAGTTCAACGGATTTTCACAAAGTGGAACCACCCTCAGATCCAACAACCAAAAATCAGTGACACCCAGAAGCCCCTGGGTCCCCCCTCCCAGTCATGAGCCTTAAATGGGACCACTATTAGGACTCCTATCACCAAAAATCAGTTTGTCTGTTTTGGAACTTTATATAAACGGAATCATACAACATGCATTCTTTTTGTGTCTGGTTTCTCTCCCTCAACATTATCTTGAGAGGCTAGAGCGGTACATGTAGCAGTCATCTGCTCTTTTTGTTGTTCCTGTCTGTCTGTCTGTCTTTTTTCTTCATAGTATTCCATTGTGTGATATGCTTATTTTAAAAGATGAGCATTTGGGTTGTTTCCAGTTTGGGGCTCTTACAGTTAATGCTGCTACAAACATTCTTGTACATATCTTTTGATACACAAATGGCCTAATTATCTGTTGGGTATACACCTAGGAAGAAAGACAGTATGAACGAAAGAATAGGCAAATAGACCAATCTAACAAAACAGACTTCAGAACAAACCCACACATATAAAGTCACTTGATATATGACAAAGGGCCGATGCAGTGCAATAGGGAAATGATATTTTCAAATAAATGGTGCTGGATTAATTAACTGGATATTTACATGGAAAGAAAAATCTTGACCCCTACCTCATACCACACACACAAATAAGTTCCAGACAGACTGCAGAGCTAAATTTGAAAAATAAAGGTTCTAGAAGTTAAATAAATGAATATCTTCATGGTCTCAAGCTAAGTTAAAATATCATACACAGGACAACCGTAAAGGAAAATGCTGATAAACTGGATTTCACTAAAACTAATAAGACTTATTATTCATTAAGAGGTGCCCCTTAAGATAATGAAAAGACAAGTCACATACTGGGAGAAGAAATTTTCAATATACATATCACACAAAAGACATACCCAGAAAATGTAAAGAAGTCCCACAAATTAATTTTTTTAAATATAAAAACCCCAATTTTTTTATATGGGCGAAAGATAGGAATAGGCATTTTACAAAGGAGAATATACTAATGGCCAAGAAAACAGGAAAAGGTGCTCGACATCACTCATCATCAGGGAAATGCAACCTAAAAGCCACAGTGCATTACATAACCATCACAGATACAATTTAAAACCAACAGAAACCACGGACAATGCCAAGTATTAGGAAGCATTTAGAGCAACTAGAACTCACATAACCTGGTGGGTGTGTCAATTAGTTTTGTCAGTTAGGAAAAGCACACGATAATATTTACTGAAGCTGAATATACGTATATCCTATGACATAGCAATTCAACTTCTGATACTATTTTAATGTATAGAAAAAACATTTATGGGAATATACATAAAACCAGAGAAAGCCTTGAAAGAATATATAGATCGCTTTCAACAAACCACCAAAAATTCCAAAGACAAACACATCCGTTAAACCCACATTACATCAGGAATTCTATCAGTTCTGATATGAAACCCTCTGAATGATTCTATTGGTATTTAATATAATCTATTAGCGTGGATTAATAGCAACAAAAATCTAAGCAACTTGCTGTATTTCCTCCAAGAATAACCATTTTAACTATTTGCAAAATTACATCTACTTATGCTCACAGGATATCAGAGCTTAGAAGGAAGATGAAAAAGAAAAAGTAGCAGGAAACCATGTAGAGAGAGTCATAGAGCTTGTGATTCTAATGGTAGCTGCAAACGAGGTCGCTCATCCCTCTGTGGCCACGCTAATTGGTCAAGAGCAACCGAAGCCTCATTAGCAATGTTCATAAAAACAGGCTCCCCCTGCCTGGGCATTTTCAATTTAGAGAGCAGACACCTGCTACCCATCGGTCTCTCACAAGACAGGACTCGTGCCAACCACCACTATGTTATTTGGCTTGTTCTTAATCTTTACTATTTATAAACAGAGTCTTCAGAGTACATATGCATGCACAAGTGTAGCATGTGTACCCATGCAGCTATCTATAGCCAAAAAAACAAATTCTCAAAAATAGCTGTTTGGAAGACCACATCTTGTGCTATTAATACTCACATACTGCAGTATTACATAACAATTTTTTTTCCAATTCTGCTAGGCTAATATGCAAATAAATGAACTCAACCATAGCTAGGAGCTAGATGTACTGATCAGTATGGCCTTGCCTCTCTATAACTACAAAAGAATTTTGCATGATCTCTTTCCGTTCTAAAACTCCCATGAATCTACATGATTAATCACTTTTAAATCCAGCTGCCCGGGTTCTGGGGTGGTAATATCTGCTATTTCCAAATCCGTGTATTTAGCATACTCCAAGAAGATACCTCAGTACTGAACTCAAAGTAATGTGCTGAAGGCATAAACATATTCTATAATTTTATAATTTATATAAATTATGTTTATATAATTTATATAAATATCTTTATATAATAATTTATATAATTATTAAATATAAATAATTTATATTATTTGACAATTCCAAAACAATAGTAGGGATAAATACTAACAGAAAGAACTCACCTGAAAACAAATTGTTACTACTACCTGCTTTACCCTCCAGGACCCTAAAAAGTGTAAATCAAACTTTGTTAAAAAGAGACAAAAACGGGAAATGATTCCCTCCTGAAAAGCTCTGAAATCCATCAAAGGAGAGCGGAGAGGACAAAACCCTGGTTTTGTCCAGGGTAAATCCGGACTATGCTGGGCAAACCAAGACATATGGGGGCTTGGTGCAATAAAACTAATGTCGAGTGCCCTCCGATTATTGAAGTGGGGCTATTGAAGCGGGGCTATTAAGATATGAGCTCAGTTGTACTGACGCATCAGGTTGAGAGAGGCACCAGAACAAAAATCACTCATGAAGCATCTTCAGAAGAAGTCTGAGAAACTTATCTGGGTACATTCTTTGTGTCTCAAAAGATAAGACTTTCAAAACGGGGATGGCAGTGTTAGTGATCTCCAATTCAAATGAAGCTAAATGAGTTTGCTCATCTCAGGATCAACTCTAAATAAGAGAAACTAAACATACCAGGGGCTGCTGATTGAGTATTTACTACAGGCCACACGCTGTTCTGAGTATGCCACACACATCATCTCATTTAATCTCCACGACAATGTTATGAGGGAGATATCCTCGTGTCTGTTTTAGAGGTGGGTTAACTAGACACACAGACTTAAATATCTTGCCCAAGGTCAAGAGGAAGGAAGAGAGGGAGGCAGAATCTGATCCAAGCACCGAACTTCACACCCTCTAGTTTTCCCACCAGTATTCTTCCCCCTGAATAATCCAGACATACAACGTGTGTCCTGAGGACAGACCAAGACCCCACCGTGCAGGCACACCTCAGAGATACTGCCTCGAAGAAGCAAATATCGCAACAAAGAGAATCACACGAATCTTTTGGCTCCCAGGGCATATAAAAGCTGTGTTTATACTACCCTGTAGTCTACTAAGTGGGCAAAAGCATTGTGTCTAAAAAAGCAATATACATACCTTCATTTTAAAATACTTTATTGGTTGAAGAAGAAAAAGCTAACCATCCTCTGAGCCTTCAGTGAGTTGTAGTCTTCTTGCTGGTGGAGGATCTTGCCTCGATGTTGATGGCTGCCGACCGATCAGGGTGGTGGCTGCTGAGGGCGGGGGTGACTGGCAGTTTCTTAAAATAAGCCAGCGATGAAGTCTGCCCCATCAACTGATGCTTCCTTTCAAGAACGATTTCTCTGTAGCACGCAGTGCTGTTTGACAGCATTTTACCCACAGTAGAACTTCTTTCAAAATTGGAGGCACTCTTCTCAAACCCTGCCACTGCTTTATCAACTAAGATTATGTAATATTCTGAATCCTTTGTCATTGCAACAAGCTTCGCAGCATCTTCACCAGGAGTCGTTTCCAACTCAAGAAACCACTTTCTCTGCTCATCCATAAGCAGCAACTCCTCATCCATTCAAGTTTTATCATGGGATTGCAGCAATTCAGCCCCATCTTCAGGTACCGCATCTAATTCTCGTTCTCTTGCTGTTTCCACCACATCTGCAATTACCTCCTCCACTGAAGTCTTGAAACCCTCAAAGACATCCATGAGGGTTGGAATCAACTTCTTCCAAACTCCTGTTAACGTTGATATTTTGACCTCTTCCCATGAATCATGAATGTTCTTCATGGCATCTAGAATGGTGAATCCTTTCCAGGTTTTCAACTGAGTTTGCCCAGACCCATCAGCGGGATCACTCTCTATGGCATCTATATAGCCTTACGAAATATATTTCTTAAATAATAAGGCTTGAAAGTCAAAATCATACCTTGGTCCACGGGCTGCAGAATGGATGTTGTGTTGGCAGGCATGAAAACAACATGTATCTCGTTGTGCATCTCCCTCAGAGTCCTTGGGTGACCAGGTGCATTGTCATTGAACAGTCAGATTTTGAAAGGGATCTTCTTTTTCTGAGCAATAGGTCTCAACAGTGGGCTTAATATATTCAGTATTCACTTGCAGCCATGTTGCAAGCAGATGTGCCGTAATCCAAGCTTTGTCGTTCCACTTACAGAGCACAGGCAGGGTAGATTCAGCATGATCCTTAAGGGTCCTAGGATTTTCGGAATGGTAAATGAGCAATGACTTCAACTTCAAGTCACCAGCTGCATTAGCCTCTAACAAGAGAGTTAGCCTGTCGTTTGAAGCTCTGAAGCCAGGCACTGACTTCTCCTCTCTAGCTATGAAAGTTCTAGATGGCATCTTCTTCCAATAGAAGGCTGTTTCATCCACATTGAAAATCTGTTGTTTAGTGTGGCTCCCTTCATTAATGATCTTGGCTGGATCTTCTGGATAACTTGCTGCAGCTTCGTCATCAGCACTCACTGCTTCACCTTGCACTCTGATGTCACAGAGATGGCTTCTTGCCTTAAACCTCATGAACCAACCTCTGCTAAGCTTCGAACTTTTCTTCTGCAGCTTCCTCGCCTCTCTCAGCCTTCACAGAACTGAAGAGAGTTACGGCCTTGCTCTGGACTAGGCTTTGGTTTAAGGGAATGTGGTGGCTGGTCTGATCGTCTCTCCGGACCACTCAGACTTTCTCCATATCAGCAATAAGGCTGTTTCGCTTTCTTACCATTGGTGTGCTCACTGGGGCAGCACTTTTAATTTCCTTCAAGAACTTTTCCTTTGCATCCAGAACTTGGCTAACTGTTTGGCGCAAGAGGCCTGGCTTTCAGCCTATCTGGGCTTTCGACATGCCTTCCTCACTAAGCTTAATCATTTCTAGCTTTTGACTTAAAATGAGAAAAAATAAAATAAAATGAGAGAAGTGTGACTCTTCCTTTCACTCGAACACTTAAGAGGCCCTTGCAGGGCTGTTAACTGGCCAAATTTCAACATTGCTGTGTCTCAGGCAACAGGGAGGTGACAGCAGTCAGAACATACACAAAATGTATCAATTAAGTTCGCCGTCTGACATGGGCACGGTTCGTGGTGCCCTTAAATGATTACAAGAGTGACATTAAAGATCCCTGATCACAGATCACCATCACAAACATAATAACAAGGAAATATTTTGAAATACTGCGAGAATTACCAAAACGTGACACAGAGACACTAAGTGAGCAAACGCGGTTGGAAAAATGGCGCCAACAGACTTGCTCGACGCCGGGTTGCCAGAGACCTTCAACTTGTAAAAAGCACGCTATCTGTGAAGCGCAATAAAGCGAACCACAATAAAAGGTGGTCTGCCTGTACAGCCCAGCTGAGATGACTACCCAGAACAAGCTTTACCTAATCCCCCGCCACGTGACCAAGCACTCACAGCCAGCAGGGCCTCCCACCTGCCCTCCTCTGCCCTTCGGAGACAGGTAGGTGCCAGGCGTCCTGCCAGCAGACTGGCCCACTCACACAACTGTTGCTAAAGCCCAGTGTAAGTCATTGTACGCTCTGAGCCCCCTAAAGCTATGGGATTATCCTGCCATAAGGAACAAAGGTCCCACTGAAACCCCCCCGGGGGTTCCGACTTGTCTGAGTCACTGCTAACACCCATGCTGGGTACGACCCTGTCCATTCACCATTATCAACAGCAGAGAAAAGCTGGCCAGGCAGCCTGCACAGTTTCTGATCCTGTGGCCCACTGGTAAAAATATATGAATATCCCCTGTACTACAGAATCCATTAATTCGAAATAAAACATAAGTAGCTGAAGTAATCTGGAGGTCTGGTAGACAAGCAAGTAATGACAGACAAAATTTAGCATTAATAAGGAACAGAGCATCTATTTTTGAACACAGGTATAAAGTAGAGTCGGAAGGGAACACGTGAACGTTCACAATTCATTTATACCTGCATTTAGGCTGCAGATAGCACGGCCCTATTTCGTTGAATTCGGAGGCATGGGGAACTTAAGCGTTAAAAAAAGAACAGTCTCGTTTAGACCCCTTACAGAGCATACAGAACTATAAAAGGAACTGAACAGATTCTGGGAGAGAGCATTCTAAGAAACTAACTCAAGAGGCCAAGATAGGCAATTTAAAAAATAATAATAAACAATTTCCTGTTGGTTGTCTATCTGGACCTGGTGAAAAGCACCACAAGTCAAGCATCACTGTTTGGAGGGGAGGCTGGAAGACAGGGAAGGGCAGAAGCAAAAGGGGTAAGTAATTTTTAGGGTCTGAAAATGAACACCCCCTAATGACTTCTGAAACTGAACTCTGAAGTGTGACGAAAGCTCTCTGAGTGGCTGAGACTCACGGCCCTGCGCCCGCCTTGCAGCAGTTATGGAGCCTGGACTCCCTCACATGCATCAGTACAAAGCCAAGTGGAGACTTGCTGATTGGCTACCAGAGTTTTCTGACCTAAATGACCAAGGCTGCCTGTTTAACCAGACAAATTCACTCTGTGATCCAGTTACTGTTGGTTGAATATTCATGATACGCCCACAGGTTTGCTGGGTGTACAGCTGTCTCCCCCGAGCCCCCATTCAGAAAAAAAAGTCTAAAGTCAAATGCAGATATTATTCTTAAGATAAAATTCAGAAAATGGTTATTGAGTGCTTGCTTTCTGTGCAGAACTGATAAATACAGCCCAGCTTTGGCCTGCAAAGAGTCTACTTTATTTACACCATAATGTACATTTTAATTATTTTGTTTAAATATGCATAATAGATGTGAAAAGCCTGCTAGTTCCCCATGATGCGGTGCTCAGCATCAAGACATAGGGAATCTACGTTGGCGGAAAGTTAGCAAAAGCATTTCCCCTACACACCGTGACACTATAATAAGGACAACAGTGATATTAAGAAAACTAAGGGCTGCCACCCTGGACAAGGTCAAACCTTTGGTCCCAGCGAAGCCAGAGTCTCTGGTCAGGCAGCCATAACAGGTGACTAGACAGCTGCCTGGCCATATTATCTGCCAACTTCTTCTGCCAGAAGAAATTGAGATTCTTTTTTTCCCTTCAGTATCCCCTACATTTAAAGGGGAAAACCAAATCTGGTGTTCCAAACCACCAATGCTTCCTTAAGTATACAAAAAAATTAACACTGCCAGTGTAATGTGGGGGTCAGTGGAGTGCCCAAGCGGGGTACAACAACCAGCTCCAGCACCCTGGACAAGCGGTTAACCCCTCTGAACTTGGGGTTTTCTTCAGCTTCCATGGTTGGTGCAAGACCAGGTCACAGAATCAAATTAAACACTTTTCATGTGTTTTGCACATAGTAAGTGCTTAATAAACAGTGGCTGCTGTCATTACTTTTAAATACCAAAATAGTATAATGGCTATACTTCCAACTTATTTTTTTTAAATACCCAAATCAATAGTTGTTATGGTCAGGGGATAGGGGGCAGGGAAGGCTGCAAAGAGACTTGGAGAATTTTTTGAGATGATAGAATTGTTCTAGATCTTGGTTGTGGTAGTGGTTACATGACTTACATGTGTTTGTCAAATTCCATAGAACTAGACACCAACGGGAGTGAATTTTATTTTATGCAAATTAAATCACCTCTCTTAATGTACCATCCAAAATATTTAATTAGCTTTGACTAAAGTAAACCATCCAAACTAATAGACATTTTAACTTCATTTATTTCAAAACTTAAAAAGAAATCTAAGGCTTAAAGTGTTACTTCATATTTTTAGACCAAGCTTCTGAATTAAAGGATGGAGCTATTTGTAAAAAATGAATGCCATCTGAACAGCTAACCAAATTAACTGTTTCAAAATAAAGCGTGGACTGTATTGAATGGTGTGATGAAATGAAATATGGAAAGAGAAAATGAAAGTGACGTTTTCGTTTACTAGATTACTAAAGATGACAAACATAATGGCTTCTCCCCTAAAAATCTAGTAATAGGCCTTTGAGAATAAGCTAAAAAGTGTGACACTATTTTCAACAAGCTAAGGAAAAGTAGAAAAGTCTGGTGATGAGTTCCATGATTTATTTTTCTTCTCAAGGTACTTAGAAAGGTCTGACCAGGCTGCTCACCCTGAATTTCCATCGACACTCTTACCATAAACAAGGAGCTCTTTTAGTATGGATCTGTGCATCTGTTTTGGCAGAAAATGTAGTTTTACAATTTACAATTTCTTACTCAACACCACATTTACAAAACAGATGGAGTTCCAAAGAAATAATTTTAAATAAGGAATATCATTCCAGTCAGCCTACAGTGGATTTAGTTCCCCTTCTTTGCCCACTGTTTATCCCATTTCTGCTGTTATTTCTCTCTCTGATTTGGGGATCCCCACCTAAGAGGAAGGTCAAGACTGTGATGAACTAGGAAACAGGCATAGCCGGACACTGCAACTAATGCAACCCCACGAACACCAGCCTCTGATCCTTAGTGAGCACGCACGCTCCGCGCCATGCCCTCAAGTCCGCCGTCATCACCAGGCTCACTAATCTACTCCCGCCTCTCCCCTTCCATCACCTGACTGCATTCATC
Source organism: Neophocaena asiaeorientalis asiaeorientalis (assembly GCF_003031525.2). Classification (NCBI taxonomy): domain Eukaryota; kingdom Metazoa; phylum Chordata; class Mammalia; order Artiodactyla; family Phocoenidae; genus Neophocaena; species Neophocaena asiaeorientalis. Next base: position 961,810 of record NW_020171988.1, read on the forward strand.
CCTTTATTCAAAAGAAACCAAAGAAAGATGTCACCACTGCTTTTTCACATGGGCTCCTGCTAAGCTGTTTATTACATTTTAACAAAAGTGAAATGTAATTCTGCCATTCGTGTGACAAAAATACCTGTGCATTATTTGCTGCTTTATGAAAGTCGGTATTAAAGTTAAAGATCTCTTTATTCTATTACGTTATTAACTTGATGCTGTCATGTCTTTAGAAAATGCCACACTAAATTTCTAAAATCTTGATACCTCAAGACGCCAACTGAAAGGGAGTAAATACCAAGTAATTACCTATTTAAATATAGCATACTCCTCCTCTAAAATCCAGGCTTGATCAACTTTCAACACTATTTCCATAGTTTTAAAGGGTGATTAAGAAAATGCACATTGAAAATAGAGGCAAGAAAAAGGAGTCAAGTCATCTTAGGAGATACGAGACAATACATAAGATATGCGACTGGTAAATCCCAATGAGCCATTTTAAAAATTTAAAGAACTTAGAGAAAATATGTACTTTCTTATCATTTGTCCATTCATTCAGGAAGCAACCTATTGAACCCCTACTACATTCCTCACAATGTATATCTAGGGCTACAACTGCAAACAAGGGACCAACTGCCTCCATTAGAAAGAAGACAAAGATATCTGGGAAACTTTCAAAATTCCAGTGATTTCTGAATTATTAATCATTTCCCCATGTGCTTCTAGCATCTTCAATGAAGAAATGATATCTACCAACAAGTTCTCAATTCCACATGTCAGAAATGTTGGCAAACCATCCTTCTTCCTAACCTCCCATGAATGCAAAATTAAAACAGATGCTGTTGTAATTAAATAAGTTACACTGTGAACCACATGTAGACAACAATTAAATCTGAATTTTTTTTTTTAAAAAATAGTGCAAGATCAGGCCCTTCAAAAAAATTGAGGGAGAGGAGTTAAAATGTGGTCAGCTTTTATCTTCTCTGGAATTTTTACGTCAGAAGATTTCATTAACACTGCAGTGCAAAATCACCACAAATATCTAGTAACCAATAAAAACAGTTATGACACATAACTCTGTCAATGGGTATTGAGTACCACGCACGGTTGAAAGCAACTTCCATGGCAACATAAGCGAGAGAGTAGAAGAAAACGTTAAGTCACTAAAAGCTAGGTAGGTATGCAGCAAAAACCTCTTTTGCTTTCCTTAGTTAAACTCTAAACGCCTGCTGCAGATAGGTAATACACTTGATCTTTAAGCCCTCCAACTGTGCCCTTGCTCAGCCATAAACCGGGCCAACAGATGACAAAGCGAAAACCAGTTTCACAATTGCCTGTTACATAGAGTAGCAAGGTTGTATATTTCACTAGGTAACTGCAGAGGCTGATAATACCATCAGACACTACATGCTACTCAGAAGGTTTCTGTAGGTCCAGTTAAATTTCAGATACCACCAGTGCCAATTCTCTTCACTGTGGCCCGTTCTGCTCTCCCCCTCCCGCTGATGATCTGCCACAGGAAGGTGGGGACAGCCGTGTCAGGGTGCTTTGATGCTCACCGTCCTGGTGACCTCTCAGCCTTCAGACAGCAACATTTTCTATTTGTTCCAAACTTGAGCAGAAAGAGCTAGCCCTTCCTAAGGCTCTGCTCTTCTTAGCTCATCAATTTTTTTTCACTTCATGTCAGGAGAAATATGTTTGCACTGCAGACCAAAATGTAATATTAGAACGAAACCATCACAAACTCAGGAGTTCCTTACATTACTCCTGGAGTTTAAAATGCACAAAACAATCGCTGACTTCCTTTTGCTAAATAACCCCAGGCAAAAGATAGCAAAACCAAGCAAACTACCCAAAAGAACTTCCACAGAGCTGGAGGCCTGCCTACTGCAGCAAGGAAAAGATTAAACCGTGCAGGACTGTAATCTCTCAGCGCCTCTGACCCTAAGAAAGCCGAAATGGGCATTTATGTTCAGAAACCTGCTCCATTTCTCCGTGAGATTGAGCGACCTGGGATTTTTTGCACCCTCTGAGTCCAGCTGTTTGCAAGAGGCAACTATAGAGCGATGAGAAGAAACCTATTAAATAATCTCTGTTCACTGCCTGGGATTTTTAAGAACATGCTTTCACATGGTAACTGTTTTTAACATACAATGGAAACCTTGCAGGGAGTCTGTTACCAGCCGAGGCTACCACAAGAGAGCGTGCCCTGCCAAGCAGGTACAGGCCATCATTCCAGGCCAATCCTGGGAGAGGTGACATCCCTAAGTTCCGCGGGGGATGTCTGAGCACAGCTCCCTGCACATTCAGGACCACCTCTCCATTCTTCCCAAATGCCATATGCACCCAGTCCCCGCTCAACCACTCCAAGCACCAGCGCACCCCTGGCTCCCGTTAGCAGGGGGCTGGCTCCTCGTACACCCCCCTCCTGCCACCACTACTCCCCTCTCGGGTAAAGAGCCCCCGCGGACGGCGGGGGGCGGGCGACGGGTGCCCCTCGCCCACCTACCTTGATGATGCTGCTCCGGCGGGGCAGGCCGCCCGGCTTGCTCTCCCGGGGGAGGGGGCAGGCGGCCGGGCCGGGGGTCGGGGCGAGCGCGGCGCCGCGGGGGCCC
>NW_020171988.1:964430-1004987 GCF_003031525.2 Neophocaena asiaeorientalis asiaeorientalis
GCACGGAGGGCAGGGAGGCCGGGACTCGCCCACCCCTCCGCCGCCGTCTCCTCCCGGGCTCGGCGCTGCCCCCTACAGGCCGCGGGGACCCTCCCCTGCCGCCGCGGGCCACCCGGCTCCCGCTCGTGGTCGCCGTCGTCGCGGCTGCTCCCGCTGGGCCGGCTCATCGGGCCGCAGGAACCTCGCTGCCCAGCGGACGGCGACAGGCGGCGGCCGCGGGTCCCGGGAGGCTCACCGCCTCCCTAGAGATTTGTCAACTTCCAGTCACCCGCCGGCGCCCCGAGGAGCAAAGACAGTGCAGGCCGCAGGCCGCACGATGGTCCCGAGCTCTGGGCTCCGCCGCTGCGCCCTATCCTACCCCGCCCCGCGCGCGGGACTGGTTCCGCTCCCGCCCAGCTCCGGAGGAGACTCTCCGCACGTTCCCCTCCGGGCTCCCCTCGTGGGTCAGACCCACTTCACATACAGAAGCTAATTCCGTTCCTTTCGGATCCTGAACTGTGAATCTGTGAATTGATTCAACTAGTTGCAAGGATGCTGGGGCGGGGGGAGGGGAGCGGCGACAGGTGAGAAGCAGAGGACCTCGTTAGAGCCTGTTCTGAGCCCTCTGAGTCGTCCTCCAGGGATTTATCACCGTCGTCCCTCCCTCCCAGTGTCCTTCCGCCAGTGTCCCGCCGCCAGCCAGTCCAGCCCTCTGCAGACCGCGTCCTAGGTCAGGCTCATCTTTTGGGGCATTATCCTACTTGGATCACTGCAGCCGGTCCCTCTGGTTCTCCCTCCTTCCTCCTTCCTCCCTCCCCCAATGCTTCAGGTAGAGTGACCAGCCTAAAAACCCTGATCATGTCACTCCCCCGAGCAAATACCTTCCCTGGCTCTCCACCCTTGGAGCCAGACGTGGCCCCATCTCCGCATCTTGGTACCCGAGGCCGCACCCAGCCTGGCCCCACCCACCTCTCCATCCCAGGCTCCCTGGTTCCAGCTTCCAGCCCTTCTCTAGCACCCCAGCTCTTCTCCAACTAGTGTGTTTCCCTTCCCGGGAATGCGCTTCCCGCAGGGCGCGAAGGAGAAACTGACAGTCCGCTGGGGGGTGAACTTAAAGACCCTGCTTTCATCAGCCTGATGTTGTAGCAAACTGCCAAGCAGCCTCAGAGGAAACGAGCTTTACATACATATACACACCCGCCCTTGCCTCTGAAGCAACTTCAAATACCTTTGTGTTATTCTCGGGGTGTTTTAATGCTTCTGATCTCTGGATTCATGCTTTTGTAACCCATCAGACAAGCTTTTATCCATCTTTTGCCAACCTGGGCCTACACGCTAACAGACATATTTTCACATCGATGGACAACAATGTTATAATATTCAGTCCCATCCCTCCTTCCTTCTTCCTTCCTTCCATTCTCTCCCTTCCTTCCTTCCTTCCTTCTTTTTCTTTCTTTCTTCCTTTCTTTTTCTAGTTTGGTTCAATTTTTTTTCTGTCTTGTGATATTTTTGCAGGAAAATATATTCAAATAATTCAAATCAGGCCTTATCAAATGTATAGTCATAGTAGCCAGTGACTGTGCTGTGGGGAGGAAAGGAAGAATGCTAGGCCTTTATCCTTAAAGTCCTCTAATTTTGATATTTTAATAAACGCCTGGAGATATTTCTGCCTTTTCCTGCACTTACCCATCACTAGTAATATGCTATGAGAGTCATATATCCTGCAGCTTGTACCATGAGTTTCCTAGGGTGAGTGGGGACATATAGAGATTTAAACCTCCAGGATGCTTTTTTATAAAACCAGCATCTAATTCTCCTAATGCTTTCCAAAATGAGCACCTATCAATCTCCCTCTGGACTCCCAACAGGTCAAACCAGGGAGTCTTCGTTGAAATACACTTGGCATTTAAATTAAAATGTTTCCCAAAGCATCTTGGCAGACCTGTGACTAACGACGCCAGAAGCCCAAGGCCTGTGCCAGTTTCCTTTTTATCCCCCTAAGTGCTTGTCTCCCACAGGTCAGACGCCTGCAGATGTTATAGCTGTACTTCTGCATCACACAAACAGCCAGGCGGTGGGTACCATCTTTCCTGTATGGTGACGGGAAGCAGCGTGTGCCTCTGACATGTGCAGTGCTCAGCCCCCAGCAGGCTTTTTTAATAGCTACACTCAGACTTTTTTCATCACAAGCAGCACAGTAAGCAGTTGTTCCTCCTCCCTCCTGCTTGTTTCTCCGCAGTTACTAAGTGATTGCTTTCCATTTCTCCTATTCCGTGAACAGTGTTATTGAAGAAATTGTAAATATTCTGCCAAAATTCTTGCTGAAGTGTTTTCACGGCATTGTAAAATTCATAGAAGTTTGACTTAGAAAAAGGGCCAAAATATCATAGTCATCCCTCAACAAATACTGTCTAGTGGTTCCTTCAGTTGAATTTTCAGAGCTGGGCAATAAGAGATAGGCAAGACATTAATAAAATGTTCATTCCACGTAACTCCGTGGTGCTTATGCCAGTTTATTATCTCTGTATACCAATGGTAAGATGTCGATGAATCATTTGTTCATAATGTTTAAAGTAAATAAATACCTCTAAAGATCTCATTAATTTTTATCATGCCACCAATACAGAGCTGTATCTCTTTTTTCTTCATATTTCATTCTGCCTCAGCTTTTAATTATTGTCACCCTTGACTGCGCGATCTTCTGTTTGTTTGTATCTTAAATACGGTGCCTCGAACATGAGCTATTCAGGCTCCCTGGTCCATAATAAGCTTCCTGCAGCCTCCCAAAATAACACTGACGCTGTTTACCGACTTCTTGCCGTCATTGATATCCTTGTAGGTTATGAATTCGTATCTAGTTTCCAGTTTGCAGCCTCTAACATTACGACTCTCCAAATTTTTCTGACTCACTGAACGCTTGGCCTTCAAATTATTTTTTCCCTCAGTGTGTGATGACAATTTCCATTTCTCAGACCTCCATCTCATTTTATTTCTGTATTTCTTTCAAGATGCAGTACAACCTCTGAGGCTTCATATTCGACTGCTCCCCATGTTTAAAGTGAGCGCTGGGCTTCCCTTGTGGCGCAGTGGTTGAGAGTCCGCCTGCCGATGCAGGGGACATGGGTTCGTGGGTCCGGGAAGACCCCACATGCCGCGGAGCGGCTGGGCCCGTGAGCCATGGCCGCTGAGCCTGCGCGTCCGGAGCCTGTGCTCCGCAACGAGAGAGACCACAACAGTGAGAGGCCCGGGTACCGCAAAAAAAAAAAAAAAATTAAAGTGAGTGCTAACTAGAGCAGAAAGTAGAAGACCAAAATGCTTTAAGGAAATATCAGATTATATCAATGTACTGGTCTACACTGGCTACATTTGCTTCCTAGGTTAATCCTAGGAAGATTGATAGATTTCAATCTATCCTGCTCCTAAGGGTTGGATTATGTGTATTTTATCATAAGCCTTAATAAGAAATATGTAGCAGTTCTCTTTCTTCCTGGACACCCATGAGGCAAGTTAGACCTGCCCAAAGCTTTCATTTTCATATTCTTCTTCTCCTCTGACACTTAAAATCCTTCACCCATTTTCCGTGGATCTACCTTACACGCGTATATAGCTGCCAAGAATTTAGGCACTCAGAGAATTACATCGACGATTTCCAGCCACTGAGGAACCACTGCGTGAATTCATTAAATTGTTCTCAGTGGCTCAGTGTCTCTCAGGAGTTAGTTAGGTAGCACTTTGAGGGAATCTATTAATTACTGGAGATTCAGTAAGATCATTCTATTAGCAAAAATAACAATACGATTTGCTCTAAAAATTGCCGTTGATTATCACACCACTTTTATAAACTCTCATGCATTTGATTGTACTTCCACTATTATTTTATGACAGGAGTCACTGCAAACTCAAATGCCTGTAGGAGCCGGGTGGATAATGTAACGAGTACAACTAGAAGGATTTGTTTTCTAATAGCATCACAATTTATAGTTTTCGACAGTGGCATGTTTGCATATCGAATACAGAGGAATACTCTTCCTGATTAATCTTTGGTTTTCCAGTTTTTGAAAGTGCCTTGGTTATAAGAAATATTTCACTTCCCTCCTAATTCTAAGAAAGACACCATGAACAGCCAGGTGTGAGGCAGCAATACAGAGTGGTGGGGACTCAGATAACCTGCTGAGGAATCTTACTGCTGCCGAGAGGAAATCCTGGCCCCATGCTGCCTGGATCATCTTGTTCTTTCAGAGAAGCCAAAAATCTAGAATATAAAACTTGATATTGTGTTGGTGCATTCTCTTAAGAGAATGACACCCACAAAGTGAGGTCTGCACGTATCGTTCCTTTATAAGGTCTACAGAGAGGCTTATTCATTCCTACCCTAGCTCCTAACTGCATGAGAGGCAAAGCGTAGCAAATGCCTCCCAAATCTGGTATTTATTTGGGCCTCATCAATCTGAGTTTCAAGAACAGATTTCTTTTCTGGAGTGCAAGAAGTCTGATGAGTACATCATTTTCTGCATCCCAGCGTGGGATGGATGGCTCCCAACCTACTTCCCTTCATCTAACCACTCGCACATCCCAGCCCCGGAACTATTTGATCTCTGAAATCTGAAAGTCAGAAATCTATTGTCTAGCCAACAACTCTGCCCTTTCATCAGTCCCATTCCCTTACTTCCCCCAGATGCATCTGCCAGCCTCAGCAAGACCTGTACTTCTCTCAACCCACCCAACTCTCTCAGTCCATCAGCACTCCTGTCTGTACCTTTTCCCTACCCAGCCTGGACCTCATGAACAAGACTTTCAACCATATTCTCACCAGCAGCCCAGGCCCTTCTACACTTTGCCAATCTATACTTTGCATGAATCCAACCATGACTGTCTCCCGACATGTCCCAGGCTGCCACTCTGCTGGAGAAAAAAAAGCATAGCTCTGCTGAATGGGCAGGTGTATGATTTCTGGTGTCAGCGGGAACTTTGGTGCTCTTAAAACAATCTATTACCCTTTGCTAAATGGCTCAAATTTCCATTCTCCAAACTGTTCCTCTCCAAATCCCAACTAACCCACTGCCCCTCCATCTTAGCAATAGGCCTAGGTTCTATTTCATGGAGACAATAACGTATCAGTACATCAAGAAATAAACTGCTTTAACTTTTCCTCCATCCCATTTATCCTTACCTAACCGACCACTACTGTGGCTTAGGCTAACCTCACATCAGAAACCATCTATGAATGATTGTATGATTATTGGACTCTTCTGATGTGATTGTTTTTTGGGGGAGGGGAACCAAAGGGTTTTGTAACCCTCCTTTGGGTAAAAGGTGGAGTGGGGTCTTCCCTGAAGGAGTGGCCAGTCTCAATGTCAATCAAGTAAGGACAAGAATCAAGGGTTTGGAAGGCAGCCTTAGACCAATGAGAGAAGAAATGCTTCCACCCTTCTGGTCTACCTGCTCTTGGGCCTGGCATCTCAAGTTTTCACGGGTGCTCCAGGGCAGCTAGCAGGAGAGCAGGGCCACCAGGAGCCAGGAGGGGAAGGAGCTGACTTCATCAGAAACCCCCTAAGGCCAGACCTCTGGGCTGTGAGGAGAGGGACATTGCCTGGCTCTCGTGGTGTATTCCCCCAAGCTGCCAGTGACGAGGGGCTAGGTATTACAGCTCCTCCCAGCTATACCATTGTGCATAAAGGGACAGATGGCCTGTAGAAGAAAGAGGAGCCCCTTCCCTCACGCCCACAGCCAGTGTGATGGCTGAAGCCACCATGGGTGAGATTCTGGGAGAAAAGGTAAATTCCCTGAGGCAAAGACGCAGTTTCTCTCTCTTTCGCAAACCCGTCAGGACTGGGGCTGTTCTTCCACCTCTCCTAGCTTGTTTAGTCCCATCTCTTCATCCATTTCTCTCTCCATTAGCTGCTTTTCTTCTACCTATAAATATAATGCCTTCCCCTCAAATATTCAGTTACCAGCCTATTGTAGCTGGTTTCCTTCCTCTTCTAATGAAAGTCCCCTCCCGAAGGTCATGGTTGACATACTAATTAACAAACCCAATGGCTACTTTTTAATCTTCATCTTTCTTGACCTTTGTGAAACAGTTGATATGCTAACTCTCCTTGTATCACTGAAACTCTCTTTTTCCCTACTGAGATTCTCAGCCTGATTGTGCCCCAGGAATCTCACATTCAACATGCCTTAGGTTTAAGTCACTGAACCTGTACTCCACACATCTGTTCTCCTGTACTCCGCATTTCTTTCTGTGGTACGCTACCTACACAGCAGCCTTCCTGAAGAACTCGGCATCGGCTTCAACTCCTTGCATCCCCCTGTTCCAGGTAACTGTTAAGGAATAGTTAAACTTGTAAATCAACCTAGACAGGTCTCTCAAACCATTTCCACCAGAGTGGCCTGGTTTACTGTCTCATCACACTTGGCGTGGACTCTTGCAGTAGCCTCCCAACCCTGCCCAACTCTAGTCTCTCCCAACTTCAATCTAGTTCTCAAACCACCCTCAGAATTGTCCCTGGGGGGATCACTTCTCAACCTGAAAGTCTCCAACCGTTCCCAATTCAAGACAAACTTCATTCTCCTTAACAGGCACTCATGGCGCATAATAACCTGGCCCCCAGCTTCCCTTCCAGTATCATTTCCTAGCCAGATATGCCCCCTCTATACTAGTCACAATGACTACTTCCCTGAAAAGGCTGTGCATTCTCACCCTTTGTGTGTTTGCTAGGTTTAGAATTCCTGTTTCCCTCCCTCCATTGGAAGAACTTAAAGCCATCTTTCAAGAAAACACAAATGTTTCCTCCTTTGCTAGGATGTTCCTGACCCCAGAAGACATAGTATGCTGCTATTCCTGGCTCTTAAAGTAGCACATACCTCTACTCCAGCCTTGATTACACTATATTGTAATTATTTATGAGTCTCTTCCCCATATGAGTTAGAGTTCAACAGAGGACAACTTACAAGTCTTTTCTCCATACTAACTGAGCTCGTCAGAGTTTGACAGTATATAGGATTCACCTTCAAGCTCTCTGCACCAGCCCAGAACCTGACACATAATAGCTCCTCAATAAATGTGTCGAGTTTAATACACCTTTTTTGAAAATCCATCTTTGTCCCTCATATCCTTATAAAATCCTTTCTTATTTTGTAAGGTCTCTTTCTTTGGATATGCTGAGTATGATTTATTCTATGCCTTCTGACTTTTCTTCCTGTTTTGCCGTATGATCTGTTACAAATAAATGCATTCATGAAGCTACCATCTGTTAACTATACATGGACTTTATGGAAAGGACCATATGTGATGCTATCGGGGAAGGCAACTGAGAGTTTGGGGTCGGAGGGAGGTTTATTCCCCATTGTGCACGCATTACATTTCCAATTTAAAAAGTAGTTAAGAATAATCAACGAAAGGAGCCATCCTAGCCCTTTCATAGGTCAGTAAAAATTCTGACGTAGCCCTGAGAGGTGCGATGCAGCGAAACCTGGCAAGACCAAAAACATTACCCCTCCAGCTTGGCATGCCGCCCAACTCCTTTTTTAATGAGTTAGAAAGGCCCACCTGTAGCAGTACACAACACAAGAGAGAGGACGAAATCTCCAGAAGGCTGCTGTGGAAATGTACAAATTACCTGGCCAAAGGAAGCTTCCCTAGACAGCGCCCACTCTCATGCACATTCGCAAACAGTTAGCCAGGTGTCACCTTGTCCTTTTCGGTAGAGACATATGGCCAAGTGAGAGAACAAAGACAGGTTAATCCTGCTACCCAGGTGGTGGACAGCAAGGCTTAGGACACGGCCAACCACACCCACCACCACCCAAAAAACTCAGAAAACAGAGGAGGGATCTGGGGCAAGTGAAGAGAGATTGGGAGCCATGCGCTTCGGTTTTCTGATCTGCCTGGGTACAGAGGAACACCTAGGAGGGGGCTTGGGATGGGAGCGAGACTTGAATGAACCAGGGCTTCAAGGAAGTGACAGTCTGGCTTGTTGAACAGGGGTCAGAGGTCATTCTGGGGAAGCCGGGAGCACAAACTAAGACCCATCCAAACGCTTCTTGCATTATTAAACCTTCGTTAAGACCTAATGTGCAGGGAGCCTTAAATGATCTTTTCATATCATGGGATCATATAAACAGAGGATCTTGAGCTCACCTGGGACTAGCACAAGACCAAGAGGAAGTGGATAAACTAGGGCCACAGGGATTTCAGGCTCCATGGAGAGGAAATCCTTGTGCTGCCACTAGGCACTGGCCCGCATTACCGAGAGGGCTCTGGAATTTCCTCTGCACAAGAACCTTAAGGATAGGGTAGGCAATTATCTACCAAGATGGCCTGGGCCAGCTCCAGCCCGAAGGCAAAATTCATAATGAATGACTCTTTTAACCACCTGCTTCTGGGTGTTAAGTCACAGATTTTTTAAAAACTTTTTAAGTCAAATTAGATGTTGGGTTTTTTGTTCGTTTGGTTGTTTGTTTGTTTCAGTTCTGGGTAGTTTTCATTTTAGGGGAATTACTATTGTGTGTAATGTAATGTTTCAGCCCTCTTCCAAAGCTACGTATTGCTCAGTGGGGAGGTGAGTCCCCATCGTTTGCTGCCGTGAAGTGGAATACCTTTGCAATCATGTATTCCCAGAGTCTGAGTTCAAGTGTTGCACATAATTGGTCCGTTTTTTCCCTACCGTTTAAATTAGGTTCCCTGGTTTCTCTTCATCCCAGGACAGTCTCTTCTCTGGGAAGATTCTCCACTCGGGGAATTATAAAATGGTTCTTTTCCTAACATGGTAACTTCTTTGATGCTGAGGTCTTGCTGTGTTTGTAACAGTTAGGGGCAGGTAACAGTTAGGGGCAATTAAAGTGTCTAGTAGGGTACGGTGTTAATGCGATTTAACATTATGGAGCAATTGTATGTGGAGCAATTTTAAATCACCTTCAATCTCCAGTTCTGATAACAATACCTTGGGTTTTTAACTCTATGTTGCATCCAAAATTAAAAATGTCATCACCATATTCTCCAGTGTCAAAGTCAGGCTTACTGCCTCCATAAACTCTCCGCACCTTCACCCATCATCTCTGTGTCCTTTAATCCATCCATCTCCTTACAAAGACCAAATTAGTCTACGCTGACATTTCGGCCGTAAAAATGAGTCCAACCATCTCTGCTCTGCCTCTTTTTTCTTTTTAAATACACAGCTTAAATCTTAAGTCCTTCATAAGCCCCTTTCTCTGCAGTGGTGTATAAACATTTCATTCCAACAATCTACTGTCCTTACTCTTACTTGTAGTGAAATTCAAAGCTTCTGTCTAATTTAGGATGTTAGGAAGCAAGCCTGGCTGTGTGACTCAGCCCCCAGACCTGAGATGCTTTTGTTAGGAGTTCCAATCAGAACTCCTGCCATTTAGTCACTGTTTGTCATAAGACAAATCCTTTAAACCTTGGGGATTTCATTTTCCTCTTTGGTCACACAGGGATAAAAACGCTGACCTACCGCCCAACCTGCCTTCTGGGATGGATGCAGACCAACATTTGCAAGTGTTAAAGGAGGATATGAATGCTGATTAAAAAGGTAGCAATTCGAGCTCACAAGTAATTTCCCCCAAAGGTCAGTTAGACCCACAAGAGTTTTCTGGCACACACAGGAAGTCTCAGCCTCATCTGTATTTAATGTATTTCCCTTCTCACTGGTCCCCATAAAGGTGAGTTTGGGGTGTGGTAAATATTTCACAGTAAAACTTTCCATACCCCCAAATTTCAGAGCCCCAGTCAATGGCCCCCTTTATTTTCACTTTGAATATAATAAAGTGTCTGCTCAATCACAGAATAGGGATATTTGTTGGAACATACACACTATATTCCCTTAGTGGTGTTACTGACAACTGACTCCTGTACGTTACATTGACTTGGGGATTTCACAACTGCCCACTAACGCCCCCATCAGCACGCAGCATGTTGTAAAACCTTTTTAGTCTTTCTAGTGCATCTCACAAGCTAATAGCTCTTCAGAGAAAGAAACACAAAACCATGAGAGGACAGAAATTGTGTCCTTCCAAATTGTGATCTCATCAAGAAGAAAGAGAGAAGCTAGCCCAGCAACCAGAGACTGTAATGGGGAAAACCATTTATCAATCCAGAAAGGTGGGTGAGTAAGGGGGGGGGGGTCAAAGGTTGGGAACGGGATTATTCCTATGCATCAAAATGACAGAAGGCATTAGTGGAATTAGAGTATTCCTTGTGAAGCTGGCTCGAGAGCTCTACTTGATTCTGGTGTGAGTAGAGTTCGTGTCAGGAACCAAGTACTCAGTATTTAGTGTCCCGGGGCAAATTCACACCATGTCAGGCCTTAGAGGCAGGCCATGGGGGTATCTTGGGATGAGCAGGACATCTGAGAAGCAGCTTCACATCCTTACCCAGGCCTAAACATAGGCCCTTAGGGGGTGAGTAAACCAGGGCCCTGGGGTGGGCCTGCTTTGAGATTCAAGCTTTATGGATTTATTTCATCAAGACTCTATCTCCAGGATCTGGAAGTAGGATTTCTGTTAGTGGAGTTTCAGCATGTGGCAGCAGCTACACTGAAAAAAAAAAAAGAAGGTCAATCTGGGGAATGAGAAGAATGAGACAAAGGGAACCAGGGTCAACGGGCAATACAGAGCCTGCTTGTCTCCTTCTGAGCCAACAGCCTCCCTGAACAAGGGGGAAGGAGGAACATGGTGTCGAAACCAGGCAGAGGGGCAGGTAGGACGCATTTAACCTCACTTTACAGTTGTGGCTACAAGGGCACATCCAAAGTTAGGTTACTTGCCCAGGGCCAAGTATGGTTCCACTAACTCAGCAACTATGCAGTCCTGAGTGGGGGAAGAAGCCAGTGTGCCCACCTGGAAAGTCCAGCCCAAGAACAATGGGTAGCTATGGGAACACATTTATCTCTCTGTATTATATTCTGCAGACTGAGACCCAGTTCAGTCAGCCCAGTTGGCTCTTCCTTACCAGAGGCCCAGAGACCTGGAGAACTTCCCCTACATCCCTTCCTGAGGTCACTGTCCAGAGAGACAAAGAAGACCTCAGGGGGCTGAGCTAGCACCAGGCTTGAGGATCCGCCATGAAGCTCAGCGGAGCGTCGTTGACACTTGGTGACCCTGGACACCATTTCAGGGACCCTAACCCTAACGCTCACAGACGCTCTGAAGCATAGCTACTGTCATTTCCTCCATTTTACAGATGGGCAGACCAAGAAGGCTCAGACAGGTGAAGTGACTTGCCTAAGGCCAAACCACAGGTAAGAGACAAGCCCAACTCAAGTTAAAATTTTCAAGGACGCTCCAGTGGGTTTTAACCCGGTCCCGCCCGTGGCAGCTCTAACTCCCAGGATGCCTGGAAAGGTTAAGGTTTGAAGGCAAGTAAGTTTGGGACCTCCAGAACGATGTGTACAGCTAAAGCAGAGAGGAGTACGGCAGAAAAGGATCACGGGCCCAAACGCCCAAGTGCATGGGAGCGAGCCCCATCCTTTCCGCGTTAGGGGGCTGAGGAAGATGAGGGCTCCTGGGCCGTGGGGTGGGAGAGGGGTGAGGGGCAGAGCTTACTGCAGCTTCTGCTCTTGCTTCTCCGGACAAAAGTCCTGCTGACAGAGGCCTGAAGCGGGTCTCATCTGTTGCACACCTGACCACAAGCTCCTCCAGCGCCTCTGGAAGTAAGACAAGAACACTTGACATTAAGTGAAGGAGACGAGAAGAGAGAACTTTTAGAAGAGATCTCACCCTGGGGGTGGGGAAGGGCTAACCGGAGGACTTTCCCGAAGCTACCTGGCTGGAAGAGGATTTCAGTTAGATAATGGAATGACTTATCTAGAAAAGCCAACAAATCATCTCCAAGCAGCTTGTAATAACAATGGGTTCAGCGAGCCGCAGGATATAAGGAACAAGCAGGACCGGCTACATAATTTGCGGCAGCACCTTGCACGGTGAAAATGGAGGGCCTTTTGCTCAGAAATTATGAAGAGTTTCAAAACAGTAACAGCAGCGCATTAAACTAAGTACAGGGCCCCTCTGAGAGTGGAAGCCTGCGCTACTGCATGGGTTGAGATGACCTTGAAGCCAGTCCTTGACTAAGGCATATGTAGGAGAAGCTGGCCAAGTACAAGGACAAACTCATAGAAATATAATTATAAACTTCAGGATGAAAAGGTTGTGGCAGAATCTGTGGACAAATAGAAAAGAAACAATATAGCTGAAAAATGTAAGGAATAAAGTGGAGCTCACAGACATACGGAAAGTATTGAATCATAGGGCAAGGGATTATAAAGATTCTTTCTAGTTCTACAAATTAATCATATACTAGGACATAAAAATGAACTCAGTTAATGCAGAAAACAATAGCATGAAATCTATGAAACCACTTTCTTACACCACAACGTAACAGTACAATTATAATTAAGTAGGGAAAATAAAATTCTACAGAAACAAATCACATGGAAATTAAAAATGTAAATACCATATTAAATTACATAGAGGAAAGCTACAGCAGCATCAAAAATATATTTTTTTAAATAACAAGCGTGTAAGTACAACAAATCATAAGTAATAAGACACCGGCAGAAATGTGCTAAGAAAATGTATCTCCTTAGATGTATATTAACAATAAAAATGAGGATAGAAACATCATTAATGAATTAATTCTGTGCCTAAAGAACTTCAAGACGGAATAAGGTAATGGGACAAAACAAAGCAGGAAAACAAAAACGCAACGGGAAAGTTTAAAATAAAGGAAGAATAATCAAAATAAACCAACAGAATGGAAGTTTGCATTTGGACAAAATGGACAAAATTGATAAATCATTGCCCCAATGAAAAGGAGAAATTACAGATCAGTCTAATCAGGGAGAAGACCATTAAAACAGCACCAATTTTGTTAAGAAGCACTCAGGGTATTCACAAGGTAAATGTCCCCCTTATTCAGATGGAGGAAGTGGTGGATAAACAGGGAGAGAGGAAGAGGAAGCTGGAAGGTCCAGCTTGTACATACATCATCTCGGGTCCTAAATTCCAGGCAATCTGGATGATCTGAAGCAGCGGAATGATGTGAAGACCGAGGTACCTCCACATTCTACGTTTCTGAGATCTGGACTAAGTAGAGGGATCTTCCATCCTAAGAGTTTTGACCAGACTGATTGACGCAGAGATTTGTAGCCTTATTTTCTGAGGCCAGGGGTAATTCATTTATTTAACACCAGTTCACCTTCGGGTGACAGGGTCAAAAGAGAGTGGGAGTGTTAAGAATTTCTCTCATTATCTTACTAAGTGGTTGGGTTTCACACTAGACCAGACCAAGGAGAGGACTGGGTGAGGGCAAGTGAATGAATTCCCCTTTTGCCCTCATTCACACCACAGGCTTCATTTTGTTTTATGCTAGTCATGGCTTTGGAATCAGACAAGTTTGGGTTTGAGCTCCAGTTTAACTTTGACCAACTGGATGACCTTGGGAAAATGATGTCATCTCTCAGTGCCTCAACTTCCTCATCTGTAAACTGGGGTTTAACATAGTATCTACTTCCTGGGGTTTCTGTGAGGGTGGAAAGAAGGTAATGAACCCACTACATTTCTGGCGTAGAGCAAATGCCCATTTAATATTAGCTCTCATTCTTTGTTATCATTGCATTACTTTGTGTAAAAGCAAATAAATAAGCAGTGTGACTAAGTCTGTAAAAAAAAAAAAGGTGAAGAGCATTGTTCTTAGCTATAAGTGTATGGCTGATTGATTTAATAATCATGTGTATATGATTTCTCACAAACATGTAATAAAAAAACATATGCAGCAAGAAATAGAAAATATTATTAATTCATGATATATGAATAGGAAAAGTGAGGTATTATGACCTTGATACCTAACCGGAGAATTTTCTAAGCTTTTAAAGAATAAATAACCCCTTATACTACTTAAATTGCTCCCCAAATATATATTTTAAACTACAGTTTGTTTCCTTAGGGAACAATATTTCCTAAGTAAATTTGTCGGGCCTTGGCAGGACTAGGAAATCTCATTAATGAAACAAAGATGCAAGACCTTAAGCAAAATCTTAGCAAGTAAAATGTAATAGGTTTAAAAAATTGTCCAATATGGAGAAAGCAGGATTTACTCCAAGAATGTAAAGTTGGTATATTATAGCAAAATATTTAATTAAATTAATCATAAAAAGTAAGCAAAATAAGCACAGTGGATTACTACCTTCGTATAATAAAGCATAGGTACTTTAATAGTAAAAGCCAAATACAAATGCTAGCATGCTGCATTCCAGAAGAAAAAAAAAATGATGCATAAATTCAGGAAAGAGTGAAATTTTAAATTCTGCTTTTGTAAGTTAATGCAGCTATATTTAGAAAGTAGAACTAAACAAGCCATAAAACTATTAAAGAATTAAGAAAAGATCAGAGGAAATTAAGAAGAGAGGCACAAAATTCAATGGCATTCCTTTGTACTGATGGCACACCACTAGAAAATACAAAAATAGTTCCCATTAAAACAATGAAAAAAGTCAATGATGTCAACTCAGAATCAATTGGCTTGAAAAATGTAAAATACAGGTCGAAAAATAAAGATATATATAATAAAGCAGAAATCAGGTACCTGGGAAACCTAAAATTAGAAAAGATGACAATTTTTTTTTTCTTTTTTTTGCAGTACGCAGGCCTCTCACTACTGTGGCCTCTCCCGTTGCAGAGCACAGGCTCCGGACCCGCAGGCTCAGTGGCCATGGCTCACGGGCCCAGCCGCTCCGCGGCATGTGGGATCCTCCCGGACCGGGGCACGAACCTGTGTCCCCTGCATCGTCAGGCGGACTCTCAACCACTGCGCCACCAGGGAAGCCCAGATGACAATATTCTTAAGTGAATAAAAAGATTTAATGCACTATAAAGTAAAAGTTTTCATGATATAAATATATAGAACTTTATAAATTGATGGTACACATCATCTGGAAACATAAGAAATCAATAATACCAAGTACTATTTTAAAGGTATCATTGTACTCATATTTCAAGCATATTTAAATTATTAAAATAATTATAAAACCACAGGAATTAGGTATAAATTATTAGGAAAAATTAATCAATTGAATTGAAAATCCAGAAATAATTTCAAGGCATTAGAACAGTGCTGTCCAAAAGAAATATAATGTGAACCACACATGTAATTTAAAATTTCTAATAGCCACATTTTTAAATGTACAGACAGGTGAAATTAATTTTAATAATCTTTTATTTAATCCAAAATATCAAAATATTATTTCAACATGTAATCAATATAAAAAATATTAATGATGTATTTTACATTCTTTTGCTCATATTAATCTTCTAGATCCAGTGTGTATTTTACATTTAAAGCACATATCAATTCAGACTAGCCACATTTCATGTGGCTAATGGCTACTATATTGGATAAGACAACATAAATATGATAATATATGACAGATTACATATATACATAATACTTATATATACATATGTACTTATATATACATATAAATGACTCTAAAGGAAAAAAAATGAATACAAATTTCTCATCCCATTCGTGCTGCTATAACAAAATACTGAAGATTCGGTGGCTTATAAACAACAGAAATTTACTTCTCCCAGTTCTGGAGGCTGGGAGGTCCAAGATCAGGACGCCAGCATGGCCACTTTCTGGTGAAAACCCAATCCCTGATTCATAGCCAGCACCTTCTTGCTGTGTCCTCACCTGGTGGAAGCCAGGGAGCTAAATTACATATATACATAATACTTATATATACATATAAATGACTCTAAAGGAAAAAAAATGAATACAAATTTCTCATCCCATTCGTGCTGCTATAACAAAATACTGAAGATTCGGTGGCTTATAAACAACAGAAATTTACTTCTCCCAGTTCTGGAGGCTGGGAGGTCCAAGATCAGGACGCCAGCATGGCCACTTTCTGGTGAAAACCCAATCCCTGATTCATAGCCAGCACCTTCTTGCTGTGTCCTCACCTGGTGGAAGCCAGGGAGCTTTGTGAGATCTCTTTTTAAGGGAACTAATCCCATTCATGCAGGCCCCACCCTCGTGACTTAATCACCTCCCCCAAAGCCTTCTAACACTGTCACATTGGGTATCAGGATTTCCATGTGTGAATTTTGGTGGAGACACAGACATTCAGACCTAAGCAACAAGTATTATAATTGTAGCAATATTTATAATGTCAGTTCGTTGGAAACATTCAAGTGTCACTAAATGGGGCCTGATTAAGAAAATAGTGTGAAATCAACAAAATGAAAATGTTCTGTAGGATATCTATAGATACTGTCCATGCACAAAAAAATGAGACTGAAAAGCTGCATGAAGTAAACAAAAGCTAAAACACGTAATGTTCCTTACGACTATATTAAAAAGCATTCTTGTGCAACAACAGAGAAAATACCTGAGTTGTGAGGAATGCAATATTAATACTGCCATAAAAATGCAGTGTGTGACCATATTTAAAGCAATTTTGCATTAATCGTATTTCAGTGGATGTAAGGTCTCTTTTCTCATACTGATACTTCTGCTTATGAAGGAAGGAAAGGAAAGGCTATATGGCGACATGACCACAATAGTTACCAAATTTTGCTTGTCCAGTGCAATTGCAACACTGTCTGACCTAGGGACATTCAACTATACTTACATTTCTTTGATGTAACTTAAAATGCTGCAAATTAGGCTTTGTCTTTTTTACCTGGGGTTCCAGGAAAGAATTAATCTTCAAGATCCTAAGACATCCATTCATAGTATATACTGGATTGAGTTCTTTCCTTGGCATCTGGAATTATATTAGCTATGTACCATTCTCGGGAGAATTGAGAAAATAGTCACTCCAACCACTTTCTGTGTTTTCTGCTTCAGAAAAGAAACCCTGGTAAATTTACTGAAAATCGTACACTTAAAATGGGTGAATTTTGGTGTGTGTATATTATACTGCAGAAAAGGTGTTTGTTGGTTTGTTTTTAACACCAACAGCCTGATGGGCTCACAGGTTCTGAGGGATTTTCTTGATGTTGAGCAACTCCAATGCCTTCTGTGAAGTGTCAGCTTTAGGTCACCAGCTGCTGATGAACCAGAGCTCAGGACCCAGTGTCATGTCACCAACAACCCAGGTCGCAGCCCCAGTTACGTTCCTTTGCTGAATCTCAAACGACGTCTTTGCCCTCCAATATTCTTCTCCCTTTAAATACTGCACACGTGGGGACTTTAAGAGGATAAAGGTTGTCAGAAGAGGGGATGATACATGAGCTTCTGAATAATTCTGCTTATGTCAGTGCATAAGCCAGGGCACGGTCAGCCCCTGGAGGCTTTCCCAGGAAGATTAATGATCATCCGATATCAAACGGAAACAAACCAAGGCCAAAGAGCAGTAATCAAGCCCCAAATGAACACACACTCTGAAAGCTCAGCCTTGGATCTTACATCAAACAGTCGTCAGTGTTATGAAAAACATAAGAAAACTGGAGGGGGAAGGTGGACGGGGAGACTGACAGCATCACTTCATGAAAAGGGTTTTATCCATATTGCCCCGAATAAAATGGAAAGGCCCACTGTGAAGAAACTGAGGGTAGAAGTATTTGTCAAAACTGTTGATAGCCAAGGACCCTTCATTCTGTGTTCTACAGAATTCTGTCAGAAACCAAACGGGTTCTCATTCAGATGGTCATTCTCTGGGGTTGATTCCCTGGGAAACTGACTCTGAGATGGAGTTTGGTGTGTAGGGGGTTTATTAGGTGTATTATCAGGATCAACACCCGTAAAAAGGAAGGGAAAGAAGCAGGACTGGGCAGAGGAAGAGGCTGGGATGGGCTTTTTTGTCACAACAGAGGCCTCAGCCAGCCCCATGGGGAGCTCTGGAGTCGAGATGCCCTGCAGATCTGTCCCAGCATGGGGCAGGCAGGGTGGCCAGGCTTTGCACCCTCCCACTGACCAGTTATCAGATGTTGGCTGCCCTGGAAAGAGGGCATGACCTTGGGTGAGGCAGCTCCCCCCAGCCAAGGGCAGTTCTGAAGAGGGTTGAGGGCCATCTGCTGACAGCAGTCCCAGCAGCCGGGGAAATGGGTCCTTCAGTCCTGAAGGCAGATCTGGGTGATGTGTAACAGCATCCAGTACATTTCTTTCTTTCTTTCTTTTTTTTTTTTTTGCGGTACGCGGGCCTCTCCTGTTGCAGAGCACATGCTCCGGACGCGCAGGCTCAGCGGCCATGGCTCACGGGCCCAGACGCTCCGCGGCATGTGGGATCTTCCCGGGCCGAGGCACAAACCCGTGTCCTCTGCATCGGCAGGCGGACTCCCAACCACTGCGCCACCAGGGAAGCCCCAGTACATTTCTTTAACAGGTGTTTATTCAGCAACAGCTGTGTGTCAGGCACTAGGCTCAGGTCTGTGGGAATAGGACTGGACACGAGATATGTATGATTCTGTTCTTTGAGGATTTTCCAATGTCCAGAGTAAGAAATCTTCACTCCAGCATGAGGGCAAATTGAAAGCCTTTGACTTAAAAAGCACCAAGAGTCAGTCTGCTTTTGTTTGACATCAAAACCAATTTGTTTGCTCTTTCTCCATTTTGAGTGGAACTTCAAGAGTTCCTTTAAGAAAGATACGAATCAGTGTCTCTTAAAGCTCATTTGGATGCCTTGACTTTTTATTGGGATCAAAGAATCAGGGAATTTTAGACCTAGAAGAGGCATTAGGGAATACGTGGTATAACATATCTCCCAAAGTTGGAGACATCCTTACTGCAGCATCTCTGACACGTGGTGATTCGGCTTTACTTGCATACCTCCAAGGACAGGGTACTCACTCTCCAGAGAGGAATTCCTTTCCATTCTTGGATAACTTCCACTGTTACTCATGACCTCTACCCACTGATCCTAATTCTGCTGTCTTGAGCAATATCAGGTACCATAGCCCTTCAGGTATCAGAAGACACCTGCTCATCTTAACCTCCTCTCCTCCAGGTTAAACATACTTACTTCCTCTGACTGTATCTCATAGGACTCTATCTTTTTGGTGTCTCCCTAGTGTTTCCCCTGTGTTCTTTCCCCTATTACTCCTTGACTTAGTTCAAGCCTTAGCCTTACATTGTTGTTCTCAACAGGCTCTAAACTGCCCTCCCAGAATCCATGATATTCCAGGCCAGAATCATCTTTTTAAAACACACAAAGCTACTAGTCACTCCCCAGCCCACCCTCACTACAATTTGTTTGAATCCAAGACCCCAATCTCTAACGTAGCACAAAAGGCCCTTCAAGATGGGCTCCTGCCTAAGGTTTGGGCCTCAACTCCCACCACTTCTAAAGTGCACCCTAAGATGAAAATATCCTCTTTTCTTCATTCATATTGTCCCCCTTCCTGCTGTGCCTGTTCTTCTATGTTTCTAGTGAACTCCTATTTAATCTTGAAAATCCACTTCAAAAGTCAGTCCCTCTGTGAAGGTAACCCCAGAGTTGTACCTTTCTCTGCTTCTGCAGAACTGTTCAACCCTCTCTCCTCTACCGTTCACCACATTGTTCAGTAATTATCAGTTGTGAGTCTACCTTCCCAATTAGAATGTAAGCCTTTGAGAGCCAGGAATTCTGGTTTATTCTTGGCATATGATAATTGAGTACATAAGTAAATGAATGAATGAAAAGTGAATGCATATAAAATACTTTTCAGAACCGTCATCAGCATAGTAACTCCCCTCTGAATTGTTACATTTCTCAAGATCTCTTAAGGACATCTTCACTCTTTGAATGTACAATTATGTTTTTGAACCTGAGGACAGAAATTTGCATTTCTCCCCGCAAAGTTCTACCTGTAGATTTATTGTCTGTCATAATAAAGTCCCATCTTAATTCTCTTACCTGTTATGTTAGCTAGTCCTGTCTCAGTTTTGTATCATGTGTACTGCTCTTATACTAGAAAAGGGATAATTTTGTGTCTTCAAATAAATTACTGACAAAATTGATGACTAGAATTGTGCCAACAACTCATAACTTTCCTCTACCAGCCTCCTTCCAGATGCCAAGACCACAAGCTACATCCTTATTATGTTGCTGCTATAGAGTCCAATCATCTCCTCCTCATTGGCCAAAAAACTAGCCAATCCATACGGTTTTTTCTTCATGATAGAACAGTGGGTCTATCATTAAACCTCTGTATTTGTTTTAAAGAAGAGGTTCTCAAGTGATTAGGGATGTGAATTAGTGACAATTTTCTTAGATTTTCAAACTGTATATTTCAAAATCTTATCTTTATTCTTGACCCCATGCTCAGTCCATACTGATGACGTGAGTGATTATCTTGAACTAATAAAAGGAAGAGGAAAATATACTTCATTAATATATTACTGGTTCCTTCCTAAAGCCAGAGTGCAGCCCCATTGCTGCCCCCCCCACCCCATTTCACTTTAGCCTTCACAAGCTATGTATTTTGCTCTTACCTTTACTCTAAAAAGATAGGTCTTTGTGTTATTTAATCCATTCCTGGAACAAAATGACATAGTTAGGTTATAGATTAAATCTTGCCCCCATAAGCAATTTAGAGTATGTCTCTTACTCTAAGATGAAGAACCTTATTCTCTTTCAGCAGCTTACAAGTGGACTCCCTCCGAAAAGACTCTGATTGTTAACTGTTAAGTGTATGGCAAAATCACTGTACTAAAGTCTGGGTCTGTCAATTAGGAAAACAAAGTTCATTTGTAAGGTCTAAGAATTCGATGGGGGAAAAAAATAGATGGTTTGCGCTTACTTTTCCAACTCCAGTGATGGAACCACAGTTGATGCTCCGTAAAAAGTGGCTGAGGAATTAAAAAATAGCATGGTCCCACTGGCTTAAAATAGGGACCCTCAACCCAATCTTAGCCCTTTTAGAAAAGTTTCTTGGCTTATTCATAATAAAAGCCCAAAATGTTACATTCAGTGGGGGAAATCTGGAAGTGAGGCTAAGGAATACACAGAGGAATGGAATTTAGACTTCCAGATCCCATTGGAACGTACAAATTAAAAGACATAAAATTCATCCTCATCATGGGCCTCATGAATATTTTTCATTGACCTTTTCATCATGATAGAGTTTTTAAATCCACAAAGAAAGTTGAAATGTCAAGACACTAATATATTTTCATGTCTATTCTGACTTTGAATGAGTCAATCTAACCTTGTTTTTTACTTGCTAAAGAATATGTTGACCTCTTCTAAGGTTATTGTAACATTCAGCCCCCAGAAGTCATTCCCACTGAGGTAAAAATGAGATTAAAGCATTATTCACTAAATTAGAAAATTTAAAGGAAACTCAGTGCTAAATTTAGATGATGCCAGTACCTTGGTTGTTCAAATTATATTCAAGTTTTTCCAAATAAGCTATTTAGGAATCAGAGGATGAGGCAGTAACCCATTGCCTTACTGAAAAAAAGCTAGATAATGTCCCTTTGGCAGTAAAACATTCATAAAGTCCAAAGCACAGTATTACTCATTCCTCACTTCTGACTCATGCAAATTTTTGGAAATAATCCTTCTTTAAATGTTGCTGTAATGGGAAATAGAAAGAGCAAAGTTGTTTTGGCACAACTTCACTCTTGTTTTGTAGAGTTATGAACTGTGTTTAGTTTCACGCTTTTGATCTTGTGCATTCTGGATGATATATTTGCACACATAACATCTCTATATACATTAGAAATAGGCCTGCTATGACAGCTCCTATGAGTTAAAAATTCTCTATACAGCTACTTACAGAAATGTCTTTTACAGTAATCTATTATTTTCCACCATGAAAATACTTAATGCCATCAAAATAAATTTCATATAACATATACTGTAATACCCTTTATTTGAGGGTATGACATCGTAGTTATGCATAAGGAAAAGTTGATGAGAAATAAATGTTTACATACAGTTAATTTTACTTTTGGAAATAAAAAGGGAAAATGGATTTTAAAATGTCAGTGCTATTAGGACATATCTTCCTAACAATAGTAAAAGAAAGAAAAATGTTCCTGTCAGTCTAGGTCAAGGGTATTCATTTCTGGGAAATGTTTCTAAACCACTCTGATCTGCTATGATTGCACCCTCCTCTGAAGTTCAATGGAAACTGAATGTTGTTTCACTCATCATGTCTTATTTTTAAGCATGGAATTTGGAGTCAGTTTGGGATAGGCTTGAATCTCATCTTGGTCTTTGTCAACAAAAAGGAGCAATCATACCTTCCACAAAGGGTTATTTTAAGGATTAATAAGCGAATGCATGCAAAGCATGGCCAGGCACATGGTAAGAGTTATAAAATCAATAGCTATTATTATGATTTGACAGTTATATATGTTATAAACCTGCTGAAACATTGAGGGGTGAAGTGTCATGATGTTTTCACCTTACTTTCAAATGGTTCAAGGAAAGAAAAAAAAAGTATATATGGAGAGAGAAAGAGAGAGACAAATGTTAACAACCAATGATATTAGATGAAAGTATACAGGTGTTTATTATACCATTTTTTATCAAACTTCTCACAGATTTGAAAATTTTAAATAAAAAATATTAGAGGAAAATGTAAATTATAACAGATTATATCACTTCCTTGCTTAACACTAAAAAGAAGTTACTTGTGCACGTTCACATTTCAATCTTATAAAGACCACTTAATCCCATGGATACCCCACACTTCATGATACACATGAAACCTCACTGTCACAGATGGTTCCCCAGTCAGTCTTTCCATGTGTCTGTTTTATTCACCATTTCATACTCTCTCCTCACCAACTCTCCAATCTTATGACTCCATTCTCCAGCTCTTAAAGATCTTCTGAGGTGACTTCTGTTCTGATAACCCCTTTAGTTTCTCTTTCTGGCTTGTGGAGGATCCTTCTTCATGATTTTGTTGATTCCTTGACTTTTTTTTAACTTAATAGTGCAACAATTTAATGCATATTTGTGGTAAAATAGAAAATTAAATCTACACTGAAACATAGAGAGGAAAACAAAAGTCAACCTCCTCTCCACTTCTTGGTCCCACTTCTTAAAACAACCACTTTTAATAGTTTAGCAGGTATCCCTGCAGATAATTTTTCTATCCACATTTAAATTTATAGGTACATTTTTGTTTTTTTAAAATGGTGTTATGTATTTTTCTTATCTTATTACATTGGCTTGGATTTCTAGAACAATTGAATTACTAATAATAACAAATATCCTTAAATTATTCCTGATTCTCCCCTTTTCCAGTCATATTCCCAGATTTAGATTATATTTCTTTTGATAGTCTTTGCCAAAATAAACTCTTATTAGTGGGGCTAGCCTAATTTCTCTACAGGGAGAGAAATCAACCAATTAGACTCTTAACTCCTTAAGGCAGGAACTATTTCTTAAACTTTTTATTTCCTTTTGGACTTATCCATTCATTTGCTGTTCCCACTTGTTGAGTGAAAGGACAAATAAAAATTAACCTTTTTTCTGGAAGTGAAGTCAGTTTTACTACAGATTAGTTTTGATGTACAAGAAAGGCATCATGACTATTCTGCATACATTGCTGTTGGAGGCTGACAACTGAAATTTAATAGCTTCTAGACAAACATACCTCAAGCAGGTTTTGTAATTTTAGGCCTGCTGTGACTAACAATTAGGTGACAGCACACAATAATTTGCTTAAATAAAGGTGTCAAATGAAAAGCTAACAAGACTTGCTGTCTAAGTCATTGAATTTTGGGTTTTTTTTTGTAAAATCCAATAAGGCCTACTGTGACCCACACATTTCTAGGGCTGGAACTGAAGTCAGAGGTAATATTAGCAGAAAGAATGCTTGATGAAAGTAGAACAACTTTATAGGAAACTGGAATGCATCCATAACAATACCTATTTTCTGCAAAGTTAGAAAAAGAGTGAGTTGACCACCTGGGTATAATATTCAGTCCATTAAACAACAGAAATATGATCTTCCTCATGAGAAAACTGCACACACAGTTATTAAATCTCTCTGTATTTCCCTTCAAGGAGTTTGAGTGGATGGAGTCATTGAACTTTTTATTGTTGAGTCATGACAGTACTTAATACATTCTGGAGTAAAATTTATCATCTGTGAATTATATCTCAATAAAGCTGCTATTAGAAAAAACCCCTAAGTCAATGCATCTTGCTACCATTTTTGTTCTTGTGGTAATGGTGTCTTTTCAATTATTAGATGTGTGTAAAATGAGAATTCATACTCTTAGCAAACCACTGATGTTTGTGAAATTAAAATACAAAAAAATAGTTGATATTTTCTTTTAAGAGGTAAATGATTAATTCTGGGTTTTTAAGGTGGAAGATATTAGTTTTCCCTTTGACAATGAATAGTTTTATAATATAGTGATACTATGTAACATAACTGAAACATATGGAATTTCAACCTTAATTTAACTTGCATATTTTCTTTCCTCTGCAACCTGTACTCAAAAAGAAATGACAGCTAAAACAAGATAGAACTTATAGTACTACATCAGAAGACTCTATATGTTAGAAAAGAAACTGATTTCTTTGATTTGAGCTTAGGTTTAAATTAATTGAATTGCCCTGCAGGATTCAATTCTCTACTAGAGTATCTCAGCCTATTCTCATAATCACCTCCCCTAACAATGTTTCTCCAACTATTTTTTCATTATTGCCCCTCTAAGAAACCTTTTTTTCCTAATTTGCCCTCTCCCTCATGAATTTTAATTCTACAGATATACTGTATATCTCTTTATATTAATCTATGTACCATACATCTATGCTTTATCCATAAAAAGGGTAAGAATTTTTTTACCAACAGAACCAATTTTTACTCCCTTTGGAGTGATATCGCCCCCACTGGGTATGCATGGTGTATGTTTAAAATTCATATGTGTGTCTGAATGTACATATTTTACTTTCCTTCCTCTATACAGAATTTAGAATTCTTTCAGCAACTCAAATTTAACATTTACAAATATACGTAGATAAAATTTAATTTTAATATATTAAAGTTAAGAATAATTTGGAAACAAATATATAAATATTATTAAATATGTTAAGTTCAGATAAAATACCAGGCAGACTTCAAAATTATTTTTTCTGAGACTATTCATCAACATCAGCATTTGTTTATGCTATTAAGCAGGGGAAAAAAGCAACATACAAAACTATACCAAGAATAGTTTATACATTTTCTAAAAATACAGACATATGTGAGTACAAATGACTGGAGAATATTCATTAAAATGTTAACAATTATCTCTGGAGGCAAGTATTGTAGATGAATTTCAGTCTCAACTTTATACATGTCTGTAGTTTCTAAGTTTTCTATTATGAGTTTGTATCACTATTACAGTTGAGGAAAAATGGTTACCAAAAAAATATTTATTGAAATTAGCTCATACCAGGGAAAAATGTAATCATACCTATTTTATAATACTTGAAGTAATGTATTTCTGTAGCCTTTTGGGAAAAGGTTTTGTTTTTGTTTACAAGTCATAGACCATGGTACACTATTTCTAGCCCTTCATCTTCCTAGGATTTTCAATTCTTCCTCAGCAAAAGTATTAACCCTTAACAAATGAGAAGTTGACTCTGACCTAGGCTTTTAGCAACTACCCTTCTGTAGAACCAACTTTAACATATTTCGAGGCTACAGGGGAATCATTCAGCAAGCAAATGTTTGCTGATGAGCTTTTTAAAGAGAGTGAATCCAGCAGGTAGCTATAAGCCATCATGCACTCGATTTCAACAGAGCCTATTTAAGTAATGACTCACATCTGAATATCAGCAATTTGGGGGGCTACTGAAGGAAAAATACTTTGAATATCATTTGAGTTACACAGTTTGCAGAGTTCTTTTATTTGTGTGTCACTTGATATCCTTCCTATTATTTATGGGTACACACGAGGCAAGTGAAAGAACTGATACTCCAACCAAAGACTTAAGACTACAAGTTCTGTATTCTTCCTCTCTTTGGACCATTCTTCCTTTCTAAATAAAATCAGTGAGTATTTTAAGCACGAGTAAAGTAACTAAAGCAATTAACCAGGATGTACAACCTTACCAACCATGGCTTGCTATAGAGCAGAGTTTAAATGTACCCCTACTCTCTCCTACACTCTTGTGGCCCCACAGAAAGAGCCACTGGTGGCACAGGGCGTGGTCTACAGACCCATTAGGAAGGCTCCATCCAGATGATTATCACCAGTGTGGTGGCTTCTGCCTCAAAGCCTGATGGGTCTTCTCATCCAGTACTTTCAGGATTTAGAGGAGGGGCAGGATGGCGTGAGGGGTGAAAGGATGAGACCACAGGGTTTCAGAAGGCCACCCTCAGACTGGGCTCAGGGAGTCTGCGCCTGTTGTGGAATCAGAGGAGCACCACAGAATGAGGCGTTTAGTAGGAACTGTGCCGCAGTGCACACCACTTGACTGTGATCTCCCAGGTCAGTCTCAGTCACCAACCCAAACCTAAATACATTCAGGACATAAGCCAAAACACCAAAACAATCCTAGTCTACTTTTTTAAATGATGGATTGCTTACATTTATATTTTAAGGAAAAAATAACTTACACTTAAAAAATACATATTCTGTTTCAGTTTTTAAAAAAGATACATTATTCACTTAAAAAATCCCTAAAATTCACCTGTAAGCATACAAGTTAATAATATAAAACAATGAAAATGTTGTGGTTTCTATCTATTGTCCTCCTAACAGAACAACAAATCTCACCAATATTCATGATCAGCCTATTAAATTGGAGATGAGTCACCTCCAGGGTCTTCCCTTCAATTTCCTTTGGGTAGTAAAATAACCGATCATGATTCAGTTTTTTGATGTTGCTGTACATTTAGCTTGAAAAAATACAAAAATATATCAGTGCTTAAATACACCAGTGCTTAACTATACCTATATATATACAATTGACATAAACAATCAACTGATTTTTGACAAAGGTGCTAAGATAATTCTATGAAGAAACGATAGCCTTTTAAACAAATGATGTTGTAAAAACTGGACATTCATATGAAATGTGAACCTTATCTCACACCATACAAAAAAATTAACTCAAAATGGATCATAGACCTAATTAACTCAAAATGGATCATAGACCTAAATGTAAAAGCTAAAACTACTTATAGTTTTAGAAGTCTAAAAGAAGGACTTCAGGAGAATATCTTTGCAATTAGGCAAAGATTTCTTAAGAAAAATGTTTTAACCATAAAAGAAGAAAATAGAAAACTATTTTCCATCAAAATAAGAACTTCTGCTCCTCAGAAGACACCATTAAGGAAATGCAAAGGTAAGCCACAGACTGAGAGAAAACATTAACAACACATACAACTGACAAATATCTTAGAGCCCAAACATGTAAAGAACTCTTACAACTCAATAATAAGGAGCAACCCAGCGGAAGAAAAATAAGCAAAAGACTCGAACAGCCATTTCAAAAAGAAGTTAGCAAATAGCCAGAGAGCTCAGAAATAAAAGATACTTAACATCAACGATCACCAAGGAAATGCAAATTAAAGCCACAATGAGAGACCACTATACACTCACTAGAACTCGTAAAAGTAAAAAGATTGACAATACTGAGTGTTGATGAGGATGCAGAGAAATTGCAACACACACTGACAGTGGGTCCGCAAAATGGTGCAACCACTTTGGAAAGTAACGTTCTTTATCCGTGCTGTCCAATCCAATAGCCAATAGCCACATATGGTGCATGGCTGGTGTGAGTGAGGAAATGGATTTTTAATTCTATTTAATTTTAAGAATTAATTAAATTAATTAATTAATTAATTAAATTCTATTTAATTTTAAATAGCCACATGCGGTGCATGGCTGTTGTATTGGATGGTGAACAGTATAGCCCTCTCTACTTAATGTGCGGTCCCTGGACCAGCGGCATCAGCATCAAAGGGCAGCTCGCTAGAAAAGTAGAGTCTCAGGCCCCATCCCAGACCTGCTGAATCAGAACCTGCATTAATGAGACGCCAGGAGGCTCGCGTGCACATTGAAGTTTGAGTAACATTGCCCTGTATCTGGAAGGCTACAAGTCAGCAAGTTACCAACATTGTCTTCTGAATCGAGGCATGAGCCTGGTTGCCATAGGGGTAGAGAAGAGGTGAGAACACTTGGACTTTTTCCTTTAGACACCTGTGTTGTTTGATTTTGATTCAACAAATATGCATTACTTTTGAGATTTGTAAAATAGTAAAGATAAAAAGGATGGTGGAATTACCATACCGGCTGTATATAGTTAACACTGATGTTTAGTGAGCTAGTACACATCAGGTAAACTGAACACCTTCTTCTGATGGGCAGAACAGACTTGAACTCAAGGAGGGAGGCTTCTTGAAGATAGGCTTGGGTCCTCTCTACCTATCCCTCCTCGTCCCAAGCAAACCCACCATATTTAATAAAAAATTAATTAACTACACATCTCAAAATCCTGTTGTCTGCCATTACTGTATCCAAGAGTGGTTAATGAAATAAGCCCTCTCTGAGCCAACAACCTAACCATTGGAATTGGTTTGCACCCAGAAGATGAATATTGCTTGCAGATTTAATGGAAGCCAGTACTTAATATGAATTCTGGGTTTTATGAGGTTTTTCTGCTAGAGAACACATTTCCTTTCCATGGATGCTAATCCACAAGGAGAAAAAATTCCAAGAAAAAGTAATTTAAAAATTCCTGACTCTGAGGGTGGGGTAGAAGTTGAGAAAAAGAAATATTAAAACTTTATCAATATGATCCTCTTAAAAGTACTCATCACAAAAAGATTATTAGCTATATCAGATAATAAAGAGATTTCTTCAGTTGTAAATTATATCCCAGTGGCCTTCAAACTTTTTTGACCATCATATATAATACGGAAATAATTTTATACACAGACATTCACACCCACATGTATAACTGAGACAAGAGTTTACCCCTACCCTAAGATGCACTCTAATATTTTCTATTTTATTGTATATTATTCTATATATTCTATCCTATTTCAGTGTTTTGAAAGTGCTTGTTATAACACACAACACTGGGTTCATAACCTACTAATAGGCCGAGTGTTGCAAAACACTTTTAAGGTAAGAGAGGAGAAAAAGAGGGAGAAGGGAGGCTGATCAATTAATCGATAGATTGATTCAAGAAAGAGAAAGATAAGCTTTCCAAGAGATGGCAGGGAAGGATGGAAAATGTCAGAAGTGGGAGAACGAGTGAGAGGAAGAGGAATCCCAACCCCTTTCATCTGTCTTGCTCGGCCAATGCGTACTGACTCTAAGGGGGACTTCTCTCACCCAAAAGACTGACCAGATTCTCCTGCTCTGGCCTTCACCTCCTCCCAGAATCCTGATTCCCTCATTCTGCTGCCGCTTGCCTCTTAATCACCTGAAAGCTTTTTTTTTTTGCTCTAAGATCACAAAGTCCTCTCATGGGGGCACTGACTGGCTTCCTTCATCTCTGATCCTCTATCTCCATCCTTCTACTGATGGCTCCTTCTCCTTTTTCCCTTTCCCTTGGATGTCTAACCTTCTCTTTGCCTCTATTTCTTCTTCTCTCTCTTTCTCTCCTGGCTGTGCCTCTCCCCTGTGACTGCTATTTCAAGATCAATGTAAAACACTTTGTTGGGTTCAAAAATTCGACTTCACAAGCACTGTGGAGGGTGAGCTGTTCAAGTGAAAAGTTACAGGACACTGGTTCTCAAACTCTGAGTACTCCTAGACTTTGGAGAAAACCACTGCAGACCGCTAAGGCAGCTGGGCTTCCATTCTAAGACACCCTGGCCTGGGTGTTCTGTTGTCTGTGAAAAGAGCTGATGTGATCAGACAAACGTGGTATTCAAGAGCAAGGACAAACAACTGGAGAGGATTCTGCAAACGACAGCCTGTGGAGGGAGGAAGGTTGTAAGGACATAGTGGGTAGACTGGGCAGGTAGAAGTCTGCCAGCAGGAAGCCCAGTTAGCAGGCTGGACCAGTGCCCAGCTCTGGGACAGTAAGGATCTAAACTACTGATAGCAACAGAAAGGAAGAAAGGAGAGGAGAGGTGTTTTCAAAGAAGAACCTCCAGTTAGCATCTTGGCATCCTTAACCTGGACCAGGTTTTTAAAAATCTGCAAAAGCATGGCAATCGTGTTAGAGCTATTCTGAAGCTGAGCCTTGACCCCACTCTTATTAGCTCTTGCAAACTGAGAGCAGACAGATGAAAATTAAATTACTCAAAGGGGAAAAAACACAGGAGAGTTTTTGAGGATGCAGAGCTGAAGCCTGGTTCGCATTGAGCCGGGAACAGCTTGCCAGCCTTGGCTGCCGGTCCATTTTCTTCATCCCTAAGACAGGAAATTACACGAGGCCCAAAATACACTCCCCTACAACTCCATGACTGAGTTCGGCTGTCCTGACAGCATTTCCTGTGTCCGGGCTCCACACATGAAGACATGTGCATGGCCAACACGTTTGCTGAGCACCTGCTCTCTGCAAGGTGCATTGTTAGGGCTATGTTCAGCCTTACAGGTGAGCCTAACCCAGTAGAGGAGAAGCTGGCTCTGAGCTGCAGTAGAAATGGAGTCCCCTTTGACCTCTTGCCAAGTTCCCCAGCACTGCCTATTGCCTTGGTCAGTTCCTGCATCACCTCCTTGGGACCTGGGAGGATTCCTTCAACCCCCAAACCCACCCTAGACCCCAGAACCACCCTCTCTTACTCGAGACACTCCATACTGGCAGGGGTTCTGAATCACCCATATCTATGTGTATGTGTAAACACACGCACAGCTCAAGAATAGTAGGTAACAAATTGAAATGATTAAACATGGCTTTCTAGATGTGTGAGGGTGTTTACGGCTCATACAGTGCTGTCCGCGACTCCCTCTTTTTTCTGAGCTCTTCAATCCATTGCCTTGACCCTGTGTTTTCTTAAACAAAAAAGAAAGAAAAGGAAAGAGAAAGAAAAGAAGGGAGGGAGGGAAGGAGGGAGGAGGGAAGGAGGGGAGAAAGGAAGGGAGGAAGGGAGGGATGGAGGGAGGGAGGAAGAGAGAGAGAGAGAGAAAGAAAGAAAGAAAGAAAGAAAGAAAGAAATAAAGAAAGGAAGGAAGATTGTAAAACATGAAAAAAAAACAAAAAACAAAAAAGCACCAGACCTTCCTTATTTTCCAAAGCGGGAAACACTTTTTTTTTTTATTTTTTTAGTACCTGGCAGAGGAAGTATGGTTGCAAATGTTACCCAGCACTAAACCAGATTACTTCTCCATTCAAGAAGAAAAGTAAGCAAATTGGGCTAAAGGAGGCGAATTGCATGGCCCTATTATTTAGCACGTTTGAAATGAAAGCCAATACTGCTATCGAAGCGCTGCTGACGAGTTTCCCTTCGTCTACCTAACGCCCGCCCACAGGTTGCCTGGCAACCACATTACGGTGCTGAATACTCCCCAGCAATAACTGACCCTGCATTTTAATTTTTGTGCTCATGCTTAAGTGAGATAAACAAATAAATGCAATTGCCCCGAAACCGTATTCATTTTGACGAATAAGCAGCATGTGTAGATTACAGGATGGCAAATAGGGGGGTACAAAAAAATGGGTAAAGCCTTTCTCTTTTCAGGAAATTTTGCTTAAAAATTATGAAAACTTTGGGTAGGCTTGTGGAAAACTTAGTCAAACAGTTGTATGAAGTTAAGACTGAAAGATGAATTTCACCAAAAAAATTCTAACATCTACAATAGCATGAAGAATTAAATGTTAATTTTTATTGTCCCTTAACTGGAATGGCTTTTCGAAGATAGGAAATAACACTAGACGTGGTATGCTAAAAGGATCTGGGAGGCCACGTACAACCCTTCTCACTGCAGGAGAAATAATCCTCGACCTGCATAGTGGGAAAAAGGGGGCAGGTTGAGTTGGGGCTTTCACATCCACATGTAGCTGCTGCTCTGTGTTTTGAATAAAAGAGTTTGAAGGGAACAGTCTCCATTGCCTTTTATTCATGACTTTTAAAGATGTGACCTCCTGGTCCGCCTGCCGATGCAGGGGACACGGGTTCGTGCCCCGGTCCGGGAAGATCCCACATGCCGTGGAGTGGCTGGGCCCGCGAGCCATGGCTGCTGAGCCTGCGCATCCGGAGCCTGTGCTCTGCAACGGGAGAGGCCACAGAAGTGAGAGCCCGGTGTACCGCAAAAAAAAAAAAAAAAAAAAAAAAAAAAAAAAAAAAAAAGTGACCTCCTGTAGTTATTTAAGTGTTTCTAATTCTGGGGGTTAGGAATGATCGTTTTTGCCATCTCTGAAAATCATCCTTCTAGTTCATCGTGAAGATGAAAGGAAAGCGCAGCACACCTCTTGTCACTTGAATATGTAGTAAGATTTTTGCCTGGAAACTTAAATTCTTACCTGAAAACACTCTTTTAAGTATTTACCCAAACAAATAAAGCAAAGACTTAAGATTCAAATTCTGGCTCCCCAGGCTCATCAGCTGTGGGACCCAAGGAGTGTCTGGTCATCTGATTTCTCCATTGGTAAAGAGGATACCATTAATAATCACCTTTTTGAGCAGCTGTGGGCTGAGGTCACCTAGTATAATGCTGTCATATGGTTAAGTACTCAATTTCAGCCATCATTACTGTTGACTATACAGTGCAGTATTATGAGTGTAGAGGCCTTGACATGTTGCCCAGATCCCTCTTTGGCAATGAAGGAGTTATTCTCCTGGCCTCTGGGAATGCTGCTCCAAGACAGCCTTCAGCTCTGAACCTTCTTTGAGGACTGCCTTAGCTAAAGAACACTGCCTAGCCTAAATCATGTGAATTTCCAGAGTAAGTCTGAAACCAATGGGCAGTCCCCCTGGGGCTGTAAAGGTCCAGCCCCTTCACTCCAACCTCAGACAACTCAGGAGGGCCATCCCTGCTCCAGAGTTCCCTATGGGGTTGGTTAAGGCCTTTGGTGGACCTGTAATGGAGCAGGACCCTATGGAGCCTTCCCAGGACAGACCCCTCCCCCCATGTCCTCTGCCTGCTTGAAAAACTTTAGCCAAAGTATAAATTTAATCAGAGAAATGAAAAAATGCAAAAGCAAAGAAAAGCAGTCAAACGGGACAAAATAATAATAGTTTAGTCATTAAACAAAGTTGAGGGTCTTTAGTTTCTTCTCAAGGGCTATAGATAATATTCTGAGCCATATCCTTTGAGCTGTTTTATAGATACTGAAACCCCCATCAGGTGGAAGAATTTAACTACACGATGACCAGGCTGTAGTCATGACATAAGCTGCTCCATCTTACATAATTCCGAGAACTGGCTTCAAGAAGATGGGAATAAAACAACTCTGGAACTGAAGATTAATTGCACTTAGAACAATCAAGGTGATGCTGATCAGACCACCGCATGACCAATTTCAAGATGACTGTTGGAGCTGACTGTGCTGCTCTGCACATAGCCCCCCACCTTCTCAATGCACCCCTGGAGCTCCCCTTTAAAAGCTCTTGCCTCCTGATCAGCAGTGGGGAGTAGGCTTTTGGACACAAGTCCACCTTCTCCCCAGGTTGTTGGCCTCCTGAATAAAGCAAGTTTTCCTTTGCTACCAACACTTGTCTCTTGAATATCAGCTTTCGAACAGCGAGCTGCCAGACCTCAGTTCGGAACATGCCTAAAACACAGTGCAGCTGCTCCCTGAGTCTCGTCCTTCTTCCTTCTCTCCCTTTTTGCAGCTGCTGATTTCTAGGGCACTACCTAAGAAACATCCTGCACACCAACATGTATCTCAGAGTCTGCTTCCTGGGGAATGAACCAACACAAATATATTTAGAGGAGTTTTAGTGATCATGGTGTAATTGTATGTGAAAAGAGTAGGTTACCCAACTCAACATACGGCATGATCTCAACTATGACAGATTATATTTATGTGTGTATAACTGGAAAACTGGAAAGTACACTAAAATTAACAATGTTTCTTTCTGGCTGGTAGGATTAGAGATGATTTTTATTTTCTTTATACTTTTCTGTGTTTTCCAAGTTTCCTACAAGGACCAAATTACTTTTTCTGTGGGTCAGGGATGGATCGTTCAAGGACTGAGCCCCATCCTCTACTTGACTTCCCCAGTAGTGGAGTTTTCAGATAGTTGTGAATGAGGATGGGCCAATCTAGAAAGCTCCTCTCCACTACAACCCATCAGCCCACTACCACGTTTCCAATGGCTGGGACCTGGAGTTCCCAAGCTTTAGCTAAGGAGTCCTTCCTTCAAGTCTCTAAGATGTCACTTTGAAAACCCTGAACCAGAGTTAGGATTTGTAAATGTCACAGAGCCCTCAGTTCAAGCTTGTTGATGTGATTTGAAGGGCAAGCCGTAGACCCTGACTTCAGTCTGGTTGGAAAAACACAAGAAACAAGAGACAAGAAACAAGAGAGTGGTCAATACTTTGTCACTGTAAATGAGGGCAGTAGGAGTCCAGAAAAAGGTGACATGCCTACAGGCTGGAATCATCAGAAAGGCGCTTCTTCGGAGGAAGTAGGTCTTGACTGTACCTTGAAGAATGAGTAAAATTTAGCAAAGCAGAGGGTAACAGTGAGGTCATCCTGGAATAGGGCAGTGGCCAAAGCACAGAACGGAAGTGAGTATTGCATTTTTCCATCCAGTAAATACTTCTCTCTTACTGGAGCTAAGGATGCACTTGGAAAATGAGAGAATATGGTTGAATCAACATGGTGGGTGAGATTTTTGGAAGGAAACCAAGCAGTGAAGTTTAGACTTCCTCTTCAGGTAAAAGGGGTTCCCTGAGGGTAACGTGACAAGTTGAAGGTGGTCTATTAAATAGCTTTGTCTGACTGTGATATGCAGGTTGAGGCACAGAAGGGAGAACTAGGTGGACAGCACCTAGGGGAGAAGCTGTGGCCTTCACCTCAGGGTCATGGGGCCCAGCCGGAGGCGGTTTCTGGCAGTAGTTGACATATTGAATTTGAATGCAGTGACACTGATTTTCTCATGCTTATGAGAATCAATCAGATCACATACAAATAGCTATGTCATTCCCTCCTGGAAACTTTCCTTTAATATGGTTGTATGTCTTACCTTCCAATGCTCCACTGACAACGATCCCATTGCTAAAGAGTAAAAGAAGCAGGAACAAATGAGGGGTGAACCAGACACCCTCAGGTGTGTGTGATTACCCCCGTAGCTGGGCCCTCCCTGGCTTCTGTTTCATTGAGCAAATAAGACCTTTAACAATTCTGCCCAGAGTGATCTGGAATACCACTAGAAATTCCCTCGTTTTATGGCACTCAACAAATGAGTGAGTGGAGAGATAGTACATGCCATAAACTTATGTATGGGGTTTTCTGATCCCACGTGTGCTTGTTGAATTCACTAGATTAGAATCAAATGACATTTATTGATGGCTTACTATTTGCTAGGTAGTTTGCACGCACATCGTTTAATCCTCAGCACTCTATGAGGTAGATATTTGCACCTCCATTTTGCAGACCACTGGCATTCCGTAGACCTTCATCTCTATTCACCAACATAATCTAACATTTTCTCAGGATTTTTCTTTTTAAAACAAACAACTAATCCCTTCTTCTCTTTGCCTCAGTAAATGTAAAAGGTAGGTTTAGATTACAGGGCTTGACTGCAGTTAGCTGTAGAATAGCTGTTCACTAACTGGGCACTTTTTCCATGCATGGTACTTGAACTAGGGCCTCTGGGGAAGGAAGCAAAGCCTGGTGGATGCAATCACTGCCAAGAGTTAGATAAATACTCAACACATAGAAGAACATTAAATAACAGTTCAAGGAGGTATGTGATGGGATCTGATGAAGTTACATCTAGGAGGAGCCCCCTTCCAAATTCCAAATCAACAGGTATTTCCTAGACCCCAAACCCAAAGCAAGTAAGCCATCTTTGTCTACACTTCTGCCATTTTTTTCCCCTGCTCAGTCAAAACCTGTTTTCCTTTCTATTGCCTCTCTTTCCATTTCCCTGTGCATTGACCTATTTCCGGTCCTTCTCCTCTCCTGCCTGGATTCTTCCTGCAACCTTTGGGCTGGTATCCCAGTGAAGACGGCTGGGTTCCTCCAGTCCAGGTTTGTAACCCCTGCCAGACTCACCTCGGCAAAGTACTACCTGCACGATTGTGCCCTTCTGCTCACAACCCTCCTATGGCTCCCAGTGTCTTCAGGATAAAGTCTAATCATCTTATGTTGGCATTCAAGTCCTTCCAAAGTTTGACCCCAGCCCCATTTCCAATGTGGCTGCCAACTAATATTTCTATTTCATCTAGGGTAACTGCTTCCCGTTTCCCACCGTTTTGCAACCATCTCTGCCTCCTTTACTCAGTTCTACTTGTGTCTCCTGTCCTGTGAAAGTCAAGCATCACATCCTTTTTCCAAAGCCGCTCTGGTCTCTCAGCATCTCACTGGGTTTTCCTCATACACCTCCTTGAACTGCTGTTTAACGTTGTTCTAGGTATTTGGTATCTATCCAACTCAACGACAAGCAATTTGGGATCAGTCAATGCATCTGCCAGACTTTGCTATCTTCCCCAGAGCCACTAGATTAGAGCTCTACACAGAGTAAGTGTCTAGATACTTAATAACTGTTGAACAAAAAAATGAGTCAAACTTTATTGTCCAAAAGTAAACTTACCCCTTACATTTCCTAATTTTTGTATTCAATTCTGCAACATCCTCATTGCATGAGTTCTAGATTTTGCCATCTCTGGGTACCTCAATTACAATCTGCAACTCTTAAAGTAAAAAACTTATACTCTAAGGCACTGCTGTCCGGTGGAATGTTCTACATCTACACAGCTGTGCTGTCCAGTTTGTTAACTACTAGCCACATGTGGCCATTGAACACTTGGAATGTGCCTAGTGCAAATGAATTTTGAATTTTATTCCATTTTCATTAAGATAAATAGCCATATGTGGCTCATATATATTGTTTTGGGTAGTTCAGGTCTAAGTATTCACAGACAAAAGACAGTATTAGCCCCAGAGCTTTGCAATAACCATTCTAGACGGTAAGTAATCCACAACAGTATCGAGTGGTGATGAAATTTCCGGCCCTTCTCACCTAAATTATAGCCAGTTTCAGCTAGGTCTATACCTACTGGCTGTCTATCCACCAAACATTACTATTTTCGTGGTTTCATGGTTTCTGGAATTCCAGAAGCCTAGCTCAGGTGATCTCATAGGGAGACGGAATAAAATTCTCCCTCATGACATCCCCTGATAAGCAGAGCTGGTCTCAAGAAACCAGCTCATACCTAAGGGTCCCACTTGAAGTATTCTGCCAAGACCCCTATTTCTGTCATTATATGTGTTTTCCTATTTTACGTTCAAGGAAAAATTTTATAAAAGTTAATACAAATACCTGTCATTATTCATGTTAATGGAGGGCATGCATGGCAAAAATAAATGATGTTCACTCATAAGCCATACCTTAGACAAATATGCCCATCCTTACCAAAGTAAACCAATCAAAATGTTGTCAAACTGGCGAATGTCAACTTCAGCTCTTAACAAAAATAACAGATAACATTTACTGAATGCTTACAGTTGCTGAGAGCAATTTATATGTATTATGTCATGGAAGACTCGCAACAACTCTTTGAGGCAGGTACTACTGTCATCCTTATTTCACCAATGAGGAAACTGAGGCACAGAGAGGTCAAAGGGTATGGCCAGATTCTTGGAGCTAGCACAGAGCAGAGCCAGGATTTGCAGGGCGTTCTAACTCTAGTGCCTGTGCTCTTAACCACTCTGCTATTCTCTTTCTGAGCCTAATATGAGGTATTAATATTCATTCATTCATTCGTCTCAAACTCAAGCTATAGTGAGCATTGGCTACCCCTGTGTACCAGGCGCTATGCGAGCTGTGGAGCAGAAAAGCCATGACCTCTCTCATGGAGCTGTAGCCTAGGACTTGAAGAACTCAATCACGGTGACTGGTCGTCCACCACCAGGCTTGCTCTGAGAGCCTTATCACCTCCGTGGCAGGAAAGGATCACTAGTAAACAAGACCATTAAACAGAAGGACCCATGTCAGGTGAGTGTTAGAAATGCGTTTCTCAGAATATCAGGTTTGACACTGTCTTAAAGAATGAATCAAAACCTAATAGAATTAAAAGGTAAGCCCAGGGCCATTTCAAGCCTCTCCAATTAAACCTCAGCCACTCTGACAATTCAACCGTCCCCACGCCTGAAGTGGCCCACCTGGAACGTTCTCTCTCTTAGGAGTGAATATCCCTTCCCACTTCTCTACCTGCCTAGCTCCCTCGTAGGCATCACGTAGGGTTTTGCCATTCAAAGTGTGGACCTCAGACCAGCGGCATCAGTATCACCTGGGAGCTTGTTAGAAATGCAGCATCTCAGGCTCCTCTCCAGACCTGCTGAATGAGAACCTGCAGCTTCGCAAGATACCCAGGCGATTCTCATGCCCGTTAAAGTCTGAGAAGTACCAAGGTCAGACACGGCTCGACACTGTCCCTTTCTTGAGCCGCCCAGGAGTGCCCGTGATCCCCTGGTCTTCGATTCACCACTGGGGCCTGTGACCTCTCTCCCTCTTCCCTGGATTCCGGAGGGCAACTACGGTATCTTATTTCTCTTGGTTTCTCCAGTGCCTAGAACACTACCGAGTAGGCGCCAGCTGAACAGATGAATGAACGGCTCTGCAGAAACCTCAAGGCACTCTGAAAAGTTAGCCTCGTATGGCCAGCAGCCCATTTGGAACCATGTTCTTGGTGTTCCTCCATCCCAGGTGCCCGGGCCGCCTCCTGGATGGGACAATGGCTTCCCTGGATGCCCCTAACTCAGCCTCCAGCCCTGAGCCAGGGCTGGGGTTCGTGAGCCTTCTGCTTTTAGCCACCTTGTCATAGAACCCAGCAGGAAAGCCCCAACAAACCAGGGCGGGTCCTCTGCGGCGCAGCTCAACAAAAGCAGGGCGCTTCCTGTGGGGCCCAACCCAGTGGGCCTCCCACTTTCCAGGGGGATCCCCGGTGCTCAGGGCACAAAGGCCTGTGCCCTGTCGCTTGGGTTTCTGCAGGCGCTGAGGACACACCCTGCTCTGGGGGCAGCTTCAGAACCTCAGAGGCAGTAGACGCTAGCTGTTCTCAAAGATCCTGCAAACAGTGGAAGGGGCCTCTGAGCCTGCTTCTTGCTTCTTCCCAGAGAGTGACTGTCCCCTAATGAGCCTTGCATGCTGACTTGAGGGAGGGTCTGTACTCCTGGGGAACGTGGAAACCGGGCTTTATTTCTTAATGGTGTCTTTCTTTTGTACGTAGTTTTTGTCTTGTCTTGTTTTGCTTTAAGCATTTTCGGTAGCTACATGAGGTTGGGTAATACCCAGGGCTTTGCCAACGTCATTGTGATATTTTTTTTCACTTGTAACATATGTGACCACAGATGCCACCGCACGCATCACGTGGCTCACTCCCTGTAGCTGGGACAGAGACTCGCCTCTTGCTTTCCTCTGACCACTGGGCTTCGCCTTTTCCCTTTCCTGCTTCCATTACTGAGCTGTCAGAACTAAAGGGAGTGTAGGAAAGCAGAAATTACCCACTTAATTTTAAAAAATGGTAAAACAAACTGTGCTTTCATTTTTAAAACTTTGAGAAGCATTTTATTTTTTATGTGCTACTTCTGCATGCCCATTATAGAAAAATGGGAAAATACAGAGAAGCATAGATTACCCATAATACCACAACAAAGAGAGAACCTTTGCTAATATTTTGGTAAAATTTTCACTAAGCATCCACAGCCGTGGAATAATGTGACTTTGGATGGGAGATGACGAGGAATTAGCTGTCATCTACCTTCCAGCCCTCACATTCACTGTAGGAGCTTTGTCACAACACAAACCTTACATTTTATGCAGTTTGGAGTTTGGGCCCCTACTCACAACATTATGGTGGGTTTATTGTGCTTATATAGTTGAGCTAAAATTGTATGCAATTTTGTATGCTAATTGTTTTATTAAAAGAATATCAATAGTATTCTCTCATGTTAACTTTTTTTCCCAATTTTATAATTGGGGGAAAAAAATTTAATAATTTTTTAATAAATTTTATAAATTTTTAAAATAATTTTTTATAATTTTATAATTAAACCAGGTTTAAATGAGATGATAAATAAATTGTTGGAAGTTAGGTTACTAATCTGTCATAATAAGGTTTAAATGATATAATGTATATTCAAAGTACTTAGCCTAGAGCCCGGCATATAGTAAACTCTTCATAAATGGTAGTTTGGCCATAGATTATTGCTAAAATCTCATCTTAATGCCAGCATAATATTTCACTCTAAGTAGTATATTTAAACCATCCTTTTATTTTACTGAGCTTATTTCTAACTCTTCCTATTTAAAATAGTAGTGCTGGAACAGATATCTTTGAATATAACTTTTTATTCACCTTAAGAAAATATTATTTCTTCAAAATGGATGACTAGGGCTTCCCTGGTGGCGCAGTGGTTGAGAGTCCGCCTGCCGATGCAGGGGACGCGGGTTCATGTCCCGGTCCGGGAAGATCCCACAGGCAGCGGAGTGGCTGGACCCGTGACCGCTGAGTCTGCGTGTCCGGAGCCTGTGCTCCGCAATGGGAGAGGCCACAACGGTGAGAGGCCCGCGTACCGCAAAAAAAAAAAAAAAAAAAAG
>NW_020171988.1:1005083-1031128 GCF_003031525.2 Neophocaena asiaeorientalis asiaeorientalis
GACCAAAAAAAAAAAAAAAAAAAAAAAAAAGGATGACTACATTGGATGATATGAGTATCTTAAAGGCTTTTTATTATATTTTGGCACATAACTTCCTGGTGATTGTACCAAATTCCCCACCAGACATGAGTGGGATTACCTGTCTTTCTGCATCGTCACCAGCAGTACATTTTCTTGTTTTTTAAATCTGCCAATTTGATGGGTGAAAATTCAATTTCATTGTTTTTGATTTTGCATTTTGAAAAGCTGCCAGTGAAATCAAAATATTTTTTCATATTCATTAACCATTTGTATGGCCTCTTCTACAAATTATCTCTTCAAGATCCTTACAGTAAAACATATTCTATCAATCAAATACACTAACAGTGGTTTGGGTTTTCTTTTCGTGTGGCGTTTCTCATATCAAAACTCAGAAACACAATCTCTTCCTGCACATAGCTGGAAAGGCTAATGGTGAGACCATTTGGGATTTTATTAGAGTCGTCTTTAATCACACACTAATAAATATTTGGCAAAGGCCTACTACGTATACCCGTACAGCAGTCTTTAATGCAGATTCTCTCCAGGAATAATGGGAGAGGAAGGGGTGGGCCACAGCCAGAGAGCCCAAGCAGCTGGATGCATCCAACACGTCTTATCTGTGCCCCAAGTGAGCATCGGAGCCCATGCCAGGCACAGAGATGCTCAGAACCCAGAGTAACACACCCAGCCCCCCAGCTGGCACCGTGGGGTTTGGCTAATCTATAAGAGTGGGTGATGATGTGTTGGAGCAGATTGTACAGGCAGGGGCTGCCAATTTACACCACCATCTCTCACCAGCCTCGTTTTATGGGTGAGGATACCGTGGCTCAAACACAGTAAGTTGCCTAAGGTCACAGAGTAAGTGGCAGAGCAAGGATTCAATCTTTGGCTGAGTAGACCCCAAAGTGGATGCTCTCAGCCACCAAACCATACAGCTTCCCTTAAAAATGGGCCTCCAAAAAGGAGCCCTCCTACACTGTTGGTGGGAATATAAATTGGTGTAGCCACTATGGAGAACAGTACGGAGGTTCCTTAAAAAACTAAAAATAGAGTTGCCATATGATCCAGCAATCCCCCTCCTGGGCATATATCCAGAGAAAACTATAATTTGAAAAGATACATGCACCCCAATGTTCAATGCAGTACTATTTACAGTAAAGACATGGAAGCAACCTAAATGTCCATCGACAGAGGAGTGGATAAAGAAGATGTGGTACATACATACACAATGGAATATTACTCAGCCATAAAAAAGAATGAAATAATGTCATTTGCAGCAACATGGATGGACCTAGAGATTATCATACTGAGTGAAATCAGTCAGCCAGAGAAAGACAAATATCATATGACATCACTTATGTGAGAATCTAAAAAAAAAAAGATGTGAAAAAATGAACTTATTTACAAAACAGAAATAGACTCACAGATATAGAAAACAAACATGGTTACCAAAGGGGAAATGGGGGTGGGGGAGGGATAAATGAGGAGTTTGGGATTAACATATACACACTACTGTATATAAAAATAGATACCCAACGAGGACTTACTGTATAGCACAGGGAACTTTTCTCAATATCTTGTATTCAATAATAACTTATAAGGGATATATATATATAATACCCCTTATACACCTGAAACTAACACAACATTGTAAACCAACTATACTTCAGTTTAAAATACAAATATACACACAGGTCTCCAGACATGAGAATGTCAAAAGTTTATATCCGGAGACCCTCAAATAAAACTTTAATGAGC
This sequence comes from Neophocaena asiaeorientalis asiaeorientalis, assembly GCF_003031525.2. Classification (NCBI taxonomy): domain Eukaryota; kingdom Metazoa; phylum Chordata; class Mammalia; order Artiodactyla; family Phocoenidae; genus Neophocaena; species Neophocaena asiaeorientalis. Next base: position 1,006,863 of record NW_020171988.1, read on the forward strand.
AAAGCAACTCAATTCTTATCCTCAAAGTAAAATGACCATCTCCAGGCAAGAAGCCTCATTTCCCTGAGAACTTCCCAAGGGAAGGACATAGGATTCCTGGCACGTCACCTTCCTGAGTCCAACAGGGAAACTGAAGTCAAGAGTTATCTTGGTCCCCAGAGAGGAACTTATGCTTACCAGGACTCAGTTTCCTCTCCTGAAAAAGGGGAACCAACTCCAACCTCCCTCAGAAAACAGTGAAGATGCTAAGCTTGGTTAGTCCTCGGAGGAGAAAAATGATTATGGGACGCCATATCCTGAGGGTAGTCTCTTACATGTTGTAGAGCATCTGTCACTCACAATGCCTGTTGATTAATGAGGATTGAAATTATCGTGAAAGTCATTTGCAAATACAAAGCAGGATCTGCATACATCTTGCCAAGAATTCTGCCTATCAATCCCAGCAAAGTTTTAGCCACCGGAGCAGGCATCTTCCCCACCAGCCCTTCAATCCCTATAGTGCTGGGACATGCAATAAATAGTGTTACCTGTAATCCACCACTTAAAAACAATGACTTGAGCTCTGAAGCATGTATTTATGAAACATACATTTAATGTATTCATAGCCTGATTTCTCACAGGGCTGACCTAATTTCTGGGAGGTACCAATCCATTATGCTACATTAATGCATATGATTGATGTAATATGTCCCTCACTTCCAGTACGTGGGGAGCTATGAAAATATTCACCCCTCTAAGCTACAGAAATCAGTTTTCTTGTTCACGTTCTGTTAAAAGTACCCAATGCTATTTGTCAGAAAGGGATTGAGATACACACACTTTGGTCTCTGAATCCTAAACAGGAGGGAAAGGCAAAGTGTATCACGTAGACCCCATGACTTCAGACAGCACTGTTTTTAATTTTCAACTTGTGTCTAAACTTGAGAACCAATTTGGCTACCTGGAGTGTACAACACAGGTAGCTAGGTTTGCTTCCGCAATGCAAGCTGAAGTTAACTGCTTTTGCTTGAATTAAGTAAACGCTGGCAGTGCTATCAGTACCTGGCATGACCAGATGGCAGTCACCACACCTTGCTAGTTGCCAATCAGCATTCAACAGCTGGGCTTGACCAAACAACAGTTGCCCTTGACCCTGGCTTCTGATCATCTGTTGGCTATAAATAGAAGCGGAGTGTCAGAAAAGAGGGCAAAGTACTTGATGCCGGCAATTCAGGAAATCCATCTGGCAGCAACAGAACCAGCTTAATGTATTGAGCTAGTTTCAGGAATACTTGAGAATGGAAAAACATAAAGTCCAATATTTGATCATTCCAATAGCGGCAGCAAGAAACCATGGGGGCTTTTATAAAATAAAAGCTAGGAACTTTCCAGATATATGTGTCATCATTTTGAAAACATCACCTATCAGTGTTTGAAGTCCCCTGGATTTGACAGATAACAACTGCTGCAATTTGTTTAAGAAATAGAAGAGCATATCCACAATTCAGTGTCATGCTTTTCCCATGCAAAAAGAAAAATTTACAGGCAGAAACTCGCAGTGGCTCACCATTCTGTTTCACATAATGTATCAACTCATTTGTCAAATGTCACAGTAGAGCTAAAGACTGAGAGATGAGAGTTTTGTGGACTCAGATCTGGACTGGGTGATTCTCAAAGAGAGCATTGGGAAGAGAATCTCCACATGTTATGTGGCTAAATATCCATATTTTCTAAAGACAACAGATGGGGGTTGAGGGGAGCAGAAAATGGCATTTTTAGAAACAAAACTGACTTTTCTGCTGGATGAGATGGGACCCACACATTCTGAAGGAAATGCAAACACAGCCCAGCAAGAAAGGAAAGAGCCACAAAGTGGAATAAAGAACAAGAAAGAAGAAAATAGCTGAGTTGAAGATCCAGATTTTCATTAAACCGCCGCACCGTGACAGGGCTGTGCTTTTTAAAGGTTAAGGCCACACTCGGGCAGGCGGGGGCGCCTCTCACCCAGGACAGCTGGGGATGTCTTTCACTGCTGACAACTGGGGCGGGGGAGTGTAGGGACAGAACAGCAACTGTGCGCTTGTCGGGACTCCACGGAGCCAAGGGCAGGTCAGCTGGGCAAAGCCTGACATCACAAAGCCTCTTCTCTCTCCCTCTGCAGAGCGGGTACCACCTGAGCAGAGGCCTGTGGGTACGAGAGCTGCGGGCCGTTCCAACCGCTGGGCTCAGAGGACTCTTTCAAAGTCAAGGACAGTGCTAAGGACTTCCCCATGTGCCGGTAGTTATACTCTGAGTGGTCGAAAGACTGAAAACCAGACTTCCCTGGTGGTCCACTGGTTAAGACTTTGCCTTCCAAGGCAGGGGGTGTGGGTTTGATCCCTGGCCAGGGAGCTAAGATCCCACATGCCTTAAGGCCGAAAACCCAAAACATTAAAACATAAGCAATATCGTAACAAACTCACTAAAGACCTTAGAACTGGTTCACATCAAAAAAAAAAAAAAAATTTAAAAAAGGGACTGAAAGCCACTAGGAATTCATAAGGCTTTAAAAAATAATGTGTATTTTGTTCTTCACCACACCATCTATATAGATTTGGGAACAAGTCATACAAAACCTGTGAGACAAGTTATTTTTCCAGTCTACAGATGGATGGGAGGCCCCCTGGCTGTTCTGAAGCACAGACAGAACATGGGATCATGGCATCTGACTTTGGGGCTGACAGCTTGATTAGAAACTGCATTATTTATGCCCCTCTGGGATTGCTATGGCTTTGGAGGCTTAAAACCACCTTCTGTGGTAGCTCTTTCCCTGACTTTAGGTGCACTGATCTCCTTTTTTGGGTATGTGCCTCCATGGCAGGATTTGAAAAAGAATGAATCCATTAATCCGTTTTCTTGATCGCTTTTCATTACTCCATCAAACCAATCTCAGTCCAAATCAGGAGGATGCCTTTTTCCTTTCCCTCGCACAGGTCTTCCTTTTCTAGAAGTTTCTATACATATTTACTCCAAGTTTCAGGTCACTGTGGGCTCACTGAGAATCTGAGAAAACCAATGTTCTCTCAGCAACGAAGGTATTTCTCTCACAATCTGGCACTCAAAAAGCAAATTGAGAAACTGTGATAAACAGTAATTGGCAGAGATTTCAGATTCAGAAGAATTCCCATAATTGTGCAAATGTCTCTCAGGAGGTAGGCTTGTAAAAGTTAGGGGGTTGCATCCCCTCCCCCACTGATAAGGCTGGTTTTCCACCATTCAGATTCTCTGAGGAGGGCCCACCCAAATCCATGACCAAACGTTTTTTACTTTGAAAAACATTCTAATTCATGAGCAAGCTATTAGGTTTATCAAAGAGAATCACAGAATGCTGGTGTTGGAAAGAACCTTGGGGAAGCCCAGACCTCATAATTTATACCTCAGGAGATGGAGACCTGAGATTTTAGAGCCCAGAACAGCTAGTCACAATACCATTCTCAGTGGTTTTCCATGAAGGTTTTAATGGCATATGAGCCAGATACCATCTTTAATGTCTAACATGGAGAAACAATGGTTACCTGAAAGCAACTAAGGTGGGCCTTCTTTGCTGTAACCCACACTTTCCTTTGTGGATGGGGAGTAACAACTTGGCTGGAACTGCTAGTCAAGGACCTATGGCCTCTTGGTGGCTTATCAAACCAGGATCTGCTGTGGAGTGGCATCTAATTTTTCCATTTTGAGTTCCATCTCCATTTCCTACCCATTCCCAGAAACTTTGAAGTCACCTAAAATGGTGATCCCGGGCTCAGATTTCACTGTGGGTGGGATCCCCAAGGGGGCCAACCAACATACTTTGCTAATCTTGATGTCACCCTTGCCTTTCTCTGCAAAAATGAATAGAACTGAAACAGATTACTTTCTAGCTATCAAGGAGCGTGTATCATTCAGGGCTAACTAGAGAATCAGAACCACGAGGACACAGGTAGTAAAAGATTTATCACAAGGAACTGGCTCTTGTGATTGCAAGGGCTCGCTGGGCAAGAGTGAAGTCCACAGGGCAGGCTGTCAGGAGGGGTGGCATGAGCTGGAGCTGCAGCCCACAGGTGGAACTTCTTCTTCATGGAAACCTCAGTTCTGCTTTTAAGGCTTTTCAATGGATCCAAGACCACCCAGATTATTGAGGACATTCTCCTGACTTAAAGGCAACTGATTACAAACTTTGTCACCTCTACAAAATACCTCCAGCGACACCTGGATTAGTGCTTGATTGAACACCTAGGGACCCTGGCCTCGTCAAGCTGATATAACGCTGACCATCACAGGGGTCCTTCTCTGTGGTCCCTACGGAATAGTCCCACACTGAAGGACACACCGTGCCTCCAACTGTTCTTCCATTTGTGTCAGGCACAAAGCTGACAATAGACATGTATTGAATGAATGAATAAATGGGTGAAGGAGATCATGATAGGGATGTGGGTGTGGGCTACAGTAACTCAGCCTATCCTGGGGGGATGGGGGGTAGGGGGAGGGCAATAGGTCAAATCACACTGGCCCCAGGACCCAGGCAGAGCCCCAGGGGTGGGGGCAATTGTCTAGTTTGGGGTTGGGGTATGTCACCCTCAACAATTTCATATGAGCAAAGGAAGTCAACTTTGCACCAAGGACCACATTGAAAGGGGAGAATTCATAAAGCACAAACAAATATGCCTGTGGAGAAGCATGGACACTCTTCCACTGATGGGAAGTCAGGGCAGGAGGAAGGCTGAGAGGAGGAACTGCCAAGGTCCTCCACTGTCTCCTGTGCCCAAGGCCTCTCTTGGCCGGAAAGACCAAAGCAATGGCACTAGCAGCTTTGAACCCAATGTCCCTAATAAGAGGGGTAGAGCTGAGAGCAACTCTCTCAGCCTTTGGTTCTCTGTGGGACATGGCGGACTTCGCTCCTTGGTACTTGGTTTCTTGACCTATAGAATCTCAGTAAGATCTAATTCTCTGGACCGTGGAAGGAATATAATATGTGTTGAGAGCAGTGGTAGATTTACTTTGAAGCTAATGAAGCTCAAGTTTCAGGACTCCTCACTTGCACAGGCCCCTCCAAGGCTCCGAGCTTCCCCCAGGGATGCAAGAGGGAACAGCAGCCCTGCAGTGCGCTGGCGTGTGGCGTGCCACTGAAGCTTGGGGTTACCCCCTGTGCCCTGGTGACCGTCCTGGTGCCACCAGCACTAGCTCCGCATCCAACTGACCCCAGCAACCATCTGCCCCTTAGGAACTAATGGAGTGAGTTACTTCATGGGAAGGCGAAGGCTACTAGTATTTCAAAGCCTTACACAGTATTTTAGTCAGTATAAGGTAAAGAGTAGATGCTAAGATGAATTTCGAGCTCTATAGATGCTCTCAGGAGCTGAATTCTGTCCTGCCTGGATGTTCATTTTCCCACTAAAATGAGCTATTATTATGGATCTTCAAAGTGTGTCCTTTTAATCAGGATATGATGGGTAAAAATAGTGGGTGTGTGGGCTTAGTGTTCAAAATAAAACATGATTTGATTATCCTAACCATCTTTCTCCCCATTTTATTTCTAGATCCCACAAACTAGTTTCCAGCTAGCGAGAAAGTGAGAATGGAGTTGAGTGGGCAGAATTAAGAAATGAAACGAGCAAATAAAGTCAGGAACATTTAAGACAAAACTCAGTCAATGCTCACTGCTTCCACATAGCGGCCAAACGCTCTTCTCCACTGAACGAAGAGTTCACATTTTTGCCTCCAATAACTGGAAAAATTATGGGACAAGGTCCAGCTCCACTTATTAGAACTTGACTAGATTGCCTCCAGTACTACCAGGAAGGCCTTTGGTCCAACTACACTGAAAGCCTTCCAGAAATTATGAAATGTGCCCCCCTTCTACTGGGATCTATCATGAGCCCAGTTGTGATGAGAATATTTGAAAAGGCACAAACTGTCTCGCTTAGTAAGGAGACAAGAGCAAGGAGAATAAAACTTGAGAAGCAATGGTTAATTTCCAACTGTTGCTACCCCAAAATGGTCTAACACTGTATTGTGTATTATGAAGCTGTGTACTTGTGAAAAATGGGGGAAAAAAGCATAATGGCTTAGAGTCCAAATACTTGTTGCCCCAAAAGATAAATCTCATTGGCTTAACTCAACAGAGGTTTGTTTCTTGCTCTTGCAAAGTCTTACGTAGTTCAGGTGGTCCTGTGCCATATTGCAGCTATATCATCTGGAACCTGTGGTCTTCAAGAGCATTTCGGCAGAATTAGTGATGGAAGATATGCTCCAGCTATGAACTGTCTTAGTGCATGTTATTTGTGCTCACTTTTCACTGGCCAACAGGCATATGGCCACAACGAATTACAAGGGAGGCTGGGAAATGTAGAGGAAGACACAGACGTTAGCTGGTCACCAACTGTCTTTGCCACCCATAGAAACCACTAGGGATAAGATGATTGAAGACAACAGCTCATTCACTGATTCATCCGATGAGTATTTCTTGAGGACCTACTTTGTGTCTGGCCCTGTTCTAGACGCCAGGGATATAGCAGAGAACACAATGCATGTGGCTCTGACCACCATGTTGTTTGTAGTCTAACGGGGGAGATGGACACCACACACGTGTTTACGCAACTAATATCCTGTGGATGTGGAAAGCAAAATTCAAAGCAAGCAGGTCTCAGCTGAAATAAAGTCACTCTGTTCCAGAGGCCTTCAGGACACACTCCGTTCCATGAAATAACCCCCTCTTCTCCACCCTTCTCACTATTTTTTTTCTTCCAAGATGCTGGAACGTTCTGGAAATTTTGATGCTGACACTTTCCTTCCCCCCTTCCTTCCTTCCTTCCCCCTCTCCCTCCCTCACTCTTGCCTTTGTTCCTTCCTTTCTTTCTTCTCTCTTTCCCTCTCTCTCTTTGTAACAGCTTTATGGATGTATAATTCACATACCGTACAATCCCCAACTCAGTATTTTTTTTAGTATATACACAGAGTTGTGCAATGAGCACCGCATTCAGTTACAGAACATTTCATCACCTCAAGAAGAAACCCTGTGTCTCCTTCAGCTATAACTCTCAAATCCTCTCCATCCACTCCAGCCCTAAGCCCACTCCTAAGCAACCACTAATTTCTTTGTAGACCTGAATAAATATTCCAGTATATGAATATACTACATTTTGTTTATTCATTCATCATTTGATGGGCATTTGGGTTGTTTCCATCATTTGGCTATTAGGAATGTTACTGCTATGAACGCTCATGTGTAAGTTTTTATGCAGACATGTTTTCATTTCTCTTGGGTACATATCTAGGAATGGAATTGCTGGGTCAAACGCAACTCTACCTTCAATCATTTGAGAAACTGACAGGCTGTTTTTTGAAGTGCTGCAATAGAAGCTTCTGATTTTTCCAGATCCTTGTCAATATTTACTAATGAGACAGGCTGGGACCTGGGACCTGGGACCCTTTGCTGCAGTGCTTACAGCTGGACAAACGTTTCCTCAAGCAACAGAACACAAAGAAACTATAAGGGACTAAAAATAACTGCACGCATGTGCAGTTGGGGCAAATTATGAACAACAAGTAACAATGAGACCAAAAAAACCCCCACCCAACTGCCACTTCTGAAGAGCCAGGAGCAAAAACAGGGTGCTGGGAGCAAAAGCAGGGCACTGTGCCCCCTGCACTCAACACCACCAAGGGGGTGGGCAGACCACCTAAGCCACGCCTCCGTCCCGATCCACCGAGCTGCCCCTACCGTAAACCCCATTTAAGGGACCAGCTCACACACAGCCCCACCCCCACCCCCCACCCGCCTCGGGGAGCAAGCACCCCAGTAAAGCCTTGCCTGAATTTCTTGTCTGGCATCCTATCAATTTCTATTGACTGGGGAAGGCCAAGAACGCCGGTTGGTAACACTATTATCTGACTTTTTGATGATAGCTATACTGATGGGTGTGAAGTGGGATATCTTTGTGGAAAACCAAAGATTGGGAAAGCAAAAGATTTGCATTTCCCTGATGGCTAAGGATGCTGAGCCACTTTTCATTTATTGTCCATTTGGGTATATTTTTTGGAGAAATGCCTAGTCAGATCCTTTGTCATCTTTTAACTGGGTTATTTGTCTTCTTCTTATTCATTTGTAAGAGTTCTTTATATATTCTAGATGGAAGTCCCTTATCAAATATTCGATTTGCCATGTTTTCTCACATTCGGTGAGTATCTGTTCACTTTCTTGATGGTGTCCTTTGAAGTCCAAAAGTTTAAAATTTTAATGAAGTATCAATACAATTGATGTATTTTTTGTTGTTGTTGTTGCTTGTGTTTTTGGTGTCATATCTAAGAATCTAATGCCAAATCCAAGATCAAGAAGATTTACCCCATGTTTTCTTCTAGAGTTTTATAGTTTTGGCTTTACATTTAAGTCTCTGCTTTATTTTGAGTTAATTATTGTATATGGTGGGAGGAAAAGATTCAAATTCGTTCTCTTCCATATGGCTATCCAGTTGACCTTAAGTTTATCTTAAGCCAGTACCACGCTGTCCCAATTACTGTTGCTTTATAGTAAGTTTTGAAATTAGGAAGTGAGTCCTCCAACTTTATTCTTCTTTTTCGAGATTAACTTGGCTATTCAGGGCTCATGCAATTCCATATGAACTTCAGGATCAGCTTGCAAATTTCTACAAAGAAGCCAATTAGGATTCTGATAAGCATTGCATTGAGTCCATAGGTAAATTTGGGAAGTATTGCCTTCTTAACAATATTAAGTCTTCTAATCCATGAACATGAGATGTCTCTCCACTTATTTGGATCTTTCATGTCTTTCAACAATGTTTTATAATTTCTAGAGCATATGTTTTGAAATTCTCTTGTTAAATTTATTCCTAAGTATTCCATTCTATTTGATGCTGTTATAAACGGCATTGTTTTCTTAAATTTTCAGGTTGTTTCTTGCAGGTGTATACAAATACAATTGATTTTTTCATATCTTATATTCTGCAATGTTCCTAAACTCCTGTATTAGTTCTTACCATGTTTTAGTGGATTCTGCAGGATTTTCTATGTACAAGATCATGTCATCTGCGAATAGTTTTATTTAATTATTTCCAATATGGCGTCTTTTATTCCATGTTCTTGCTTCTGTCATTCTTGACTTTTCTTACCTCTATTATTTTTCACTGGGCTGACCATTACCAAACATATTGTTTGTCTGTTTATATCTGCACTTTCTGGTAAATAAGCTCCCAGAAAGGAGGTGCTTCCTCTTTTCTGCTCACTGCCTTCCTAGGTTTTCTAGAACAGAGCCTGTTAGCTTGCAGGGTAAATCCTCCAAAGGGATAGCCTCCTGATCTCAGCATGTTCTCAAGACCTAGCACCACCTGTAGTTAAGGCCATAGCTGAGTGGGCACAGTTCAGGGCATCCAGGGCCACTGTACCAGGATGCATACCTTTTCAGGGATCAGTACAGCCATTGCAAAAACAAACAATAAAATCCCTTTCCATGTCTATCTATTCACAGCAAATCAGCTTGCATCGCAGGCTCCAAGATGGGGGTCTACAAGATCCTTTACTGTTTCCCTGACCATAGTGACTGTGTCCCCTTCTACTACCTGACAACCTAGGGCAGAGGGACCTCTTGTGGCCGCAAAGCAGTGGCAGGAGCTAAGAGGCCTTTTGAATATTACACCGTGGTAAGAGTCTCTAGAATGAAGACTCATTCAAGAGTTTCTACAGCCACTGCATTGGACAAATTCCACGTGTACAAAGACCTGTCCACATGCCTCCCTATCATATTTCCTGCCAACAACCTCTTCCTGGCCAGTGTTTCTGTGGCATCCGTTATTAGGATTAACAAAAGATCATTAATCAGAGCCATGAAGAGTGAGAAGAGGAGGTTTCTGTAAAGCTAAAAAGAGGAAGAGCTAGTCTGGAGCAAAGAGTGTGTGCTCTGGGCTCCACGACACAAAGTAAGATCTTTGGAATCTGGGCAGGCAGCCAGCGGCGACCTAGGGAGATGGGCTTTTGGTGAAACTGTATCCCTCCCCCTCCCACCCACCCAAGTCAGGCAACCTAGGGAGAAGGCGCTACAGGGATTCTTTTGACTCTATTTCATTTATTAAAGGAAAATAAGTCATTTTAAAGGTGACCTGACAAAGCAAAGTCAAGATTATGAAGCAAAGTACAGGAGACATTTGCAGACATTTAGAGTGTGTAAATAGTTGTTCTCTCAAAAGTTTGTCCCCAGGCTCTGGCTTTATTTGACCCAGATTAAGTTCAGGAAAACTAAGTGCAATTTTCATGTCAAATGTAAGAAAGAAAAAAAGGGAAATCCAAAGTATTCCTAAGGAAATGGAGGAAAACAAGAATTGATTGGTTACAGATGATAAGGTCTTTCATAAAGTAGTTTTTGTATGTTGATAGGTTTTGTCTGTTTTACCCATACTTTGGCAATTGAATTATAGAATAAAATGTTGGGATTTTTAAATCTTAAGACTGAAAATATCTTGTAAGCTATTATGTTTAAAATGTCAGGCTCAAATTTTATAATTAAGAGAAGAAACCTAAAATAATAACTAATACATGGAGTGCTTGATATGCACCATGTACTATGCATTTAGTTCTCCACCAACCCTCAGAAGCAGTTACTTACTATTAACCCATTTTCCAGACAAGCAAGTTGAGGCAAGTGATGGTATGAGCAAATTGCCCAAGGTTTTACAATCAATCTGGCAGGGCCTAAATTTGGACTTAGTCATCTAATTTCAGGGTCTGGGTCACTGCTGCAATTTATTTTCTATGCCATTATAGTTTATGATAAGTATTCTACCCGATCTAAATACTCTTGGTATGTAAATAACCATGTATCTGTTTTCAGATAGAAAAGTGTCAACCAGACAAATGTCTCGGTTTGTGGGCTACTGAGAATTTGCCCACAAGATATACTTGTACATTGGCCAAACACCAGTATGTATACCAAATATGTTCATTATAGGATTATTTTCTTTTTGGTAATAGCCAAAGATCCATCTTTGTATCCAATGGATACAAAGACCCTAAGTATCCATTAATAATTATTTAGGTAAATTATCCATAAAAATGGAATATTCAGCAACCACTAAAAAGAACAAGCAAGATTGCCCTATGCTGATGTAGAAACTTTAAAAGATGTGAAAAGATGCATTTGTATTAATAACAAAGAAGGTGCATATAATTTTCTGAAAGGACATAGAAGACTATAACTGTGGTTAACACTAGGGTTAAGATAAGGAAGAAAACACAGTAATGTGAATATACTTAACACTATCAAACTGAACACTTAAAAGTAAAGATGGTAAATTTTATGTTATGTATATTTTACCAAAATAAAAATAACAGAGAAGAGACATTTACTTCTCACTTTAGATCTTTCTACTCTTTGATATTTGCACGTATTACTTTTATTTGCATAATTAGTCCAGTAAAAAAATAAAAGAAATGCATAAAAGAAAATTGTGAGTAGTCAGAAGGACTAAAAATCACAGCATCTCCATCCAGCTGTATTTTTATTAATGTCCCGTACGAAAAGCTCTGAGTCAACAATACTTAAAATTGATGTGTGATTTCAAGCAACCATGTAGTCATCTTAAATTTCTCAAATAAACAGCCCAGGGCTTCCCTGGTGGCGCAGTAGAGAGTCCGCCTGCCGATGCAGGGGACACGGGTTCATGCCCCAGTCCGGGAAGATCCCACATGCCGCGGAGCGGCTGGGCCCTTGAGCCGTGGCCACTGAGCCTGCGCGTCCGGAGCCTGGGCTCCGCAACGGGAGAGGCCACAGCAGTGAGAGGCCCACATACCACAACAAACAAACAAACAAACAAAAAAAACAGCCCAGCTCCCTGAGAACTTCACATCCCATCAAGAGAAGAGGATTTTATTGAATGTGGTCTGTGTAAAACAACATCAGACTCAGCACCCACCTGACATACTGTACTGGAATTTATTTCAGATTATCTTGTTTTGAAGAACAGGTAGCTCCTCTGTAATTTCAGACTGTCCTTCTGAGAACACATTATCCTGTGTCCTCTCTCTTCTGGACCATGCAATTTCTTCATAACCTTTTATGGCTTTTGTTTTGTCTCTGCTTCTGCCTTCAAAAATGAGCCAGAATATAAAAATGCACAGGGAGTAGCCGAACATCGTGAATATATGTGTCAAGGCGAAAGGCAAAACAGAGGCAAGCATCTCACAGAGAACTTTGCCAGTTATTAGTTTTACTTTGATCATCCCTATCTTTATATGAAAATATTGACTGAGCCTGAATCTCTTTATCTTTGCCTCACAGGTTTTAAGATGATGCTATGAGTCAAGGAGTCTCAACTTCTGGAGGAGACTTTGGAGATCACCTGGTTTCCAGGTGAAACCTTCTGCAGGGGCTGGAAGGTAAGTCAACAGTGATGATGGCCAGTGGGAGATGGGAAAGCCTGAGGACTGTGAGACCCGTCTAAAGAGAGGGCCAGCCCTCTCAATCCCAGCCCACAGTTACCTATGGGACCCAGTAGGGCAAGACTGTCTCTTCCAATTATTCAAGAGAAGCTGGAAATCTAGACTTTATGTAAAATGATTCCAATATTTAAATGTTGGCAATTAATTCAAAAAATGTGAAAGTGAGGGCCAAACAAAACATGTCTCTTGGCTGAACTGAGATGTGACCTCAGATGGGATCCAACTCTCTTCGTTTTACGGAAGAGGCTCAGAGGGGAGTGAAATCGCTTGCCAGAGTCTTCGGGCTGGTTTGGGGAAGGGGTCGGGACCAGACACAGTGTGCCTTCCCATCCCATTCTCTTTCTTCAACTTTTTGGTCCAGCTAATAGCAGCAGACTAATTTTAGACAAGCATACGACAAGTCTCCACCCCAGCACACCTGTCCGTAAGCCTTTCCGCCTGATGGGCTGGACCTTGACCACAAATAGAAGATACAACTGACAAACTACATCCCCTCTCCACTTAATTACGGCTGGAGTCTAGCTCCCGACCTTTTGGGGTGGATATGGGGAAGAAAAGGAAAGGTTGAAAATTCTCCCCTCAGACAGTCTGTGGGAGGAATGGGAGAGTCTGCATGTTCTGCTAGAATGTTTTTTTGAATTACTAATTATAAATGTGGCATTGCTTGGGAAGATCTTTTACTCAGCTTCCCAGAAAGCAGCTACAGGGTCTCCATCCCCAGCTCTGTGGCCACTTTACAGTACGGGGCTTTGCCAAGGACTTATGTTTCCCACGTCACACAAGGAAATGAACCTGCTGGCTAAGAGCATGGACTCTGGAGCCAGATGGCCTGGGTTCAGATCCACATCCTGCAGATTACCAACCGTATGAACTTGGACAAAGCATGGGACTCTGCAGTGCCTCCATCTCCTTGTCCGTAAAATGGGAACAGAATCTGCACCCCTCTCCTAAGATAGCTGCAAGGATTCAATGTGCGAATATGCATAAAGCACACGGCAGGCACCGTGTATGTCAGCTGCAGCATGCAAGCACCTGGATGCTTGGGTCTCACCCCCAGAGATTCTGGTTTAACTGATCTGATGTGTGCCTGGGCATCAGAGCTTGTCAAGGGTCCCCAGTTGACTCCAACGTGCAGCCAAGATGCAGAACCTCTGATATAAGTGCTTATTAGATGAATGATGACCCTCTCAGTGATTAATTAACAATAGCAATTTATTGTCACACAATTCTGGAGGCTAGAAGTGCAAAATCATGTGTCAGCAGAGCCACACTCCCTCTGAAACCTCTAGGGAAGACCCTTCCCCTGCCTAATCCCAGTGACGGTGTTGGCCGTCAATCCTTACCATTCTTTGGTTTGCAGCTGCATCTCTGAGGGATTGATCTTAAAGACACTAAAATCCTCTCCTTCATTTAAGCACATATTTTGTAACCTCTTTATGATGTTTGCCAAGTGGTCGTCTCAGTAGCATTCAGCATGGAGGGCCACAAGGTCCCAGGCAAATTTGCAAAGAAGGTGAAGTTCCTCCGGGAGCCTGCCCATCTTCTCTGTCTTCCTTTCCCACTTCTGCCCCTGGCTTCAGGGTATTCAGGCAGCCCCTGGAGGTCCTGATGCAGCTGGGTGGTGGAAGATATACTGGCATGAATTCTCATAAGCTGAATAGGCATGCATTTTTTTTAACATCTTATTTATTTGTTTGTTTATTTTATTTTTTTCTTTACTGGCTGCACCCCGCAGCTTGTGGGAAAATTAGTTCCCCAACCAGGGATTGAACCCAGGCCCTCGGTAGTGAAAGCATGGAGTCCTAACCACTGGACTGCCAGGGAATTCCCTAGGCATGCATTCTTTTTTTTAAATGCATTTATTTATTTTTGGCTGAGTTAGGTCTTTGCTGATGCGCGCGGGCTTTCTCTAGCTGCGGCAGGCCGGGGTTACTCTTCATTGCAGTGTGCGGGCTTCTCATTGCGGTGGCTTCTCTTGCTGTGGAGCATGAGCTCTGGGTGCACAGGCTTCAGTAGTTGTGGCATACGGGCTCAGTAGTTGTGGCTCGCGGGCTCTAGAGCGCAGGCTCAGGAGTTGTGGCGCACGGGCTTAGTTGCTCTGCAGCATGTGGGATCTTTCCAGACCAGGGATTGAACCCGTGTCCCTTGCACTGGCAGGCAGATTCTTAACCACTGTGCCACCAGGGAAGTCCAAGGCATGCATTCTTAAAAGGAGGATCTACAAATCCAAGTAATCTTCAATGAGTGAAATAAGCCTGTGGAGGCACAGAGTATGGGGGTGTTCACTGGAGAGTCGGGGGGGGCATGTCTTTTCCCACATCCCTGAACTTTCCAATTCCAATGACCCAGGCCAATAGGAGAGCAGAGGCCTCCAACATGGCTCTCCAGCCTTAAAAGATAGCACCTTTGAAATTTTCATCTGACAGATGCTGACAGATTGACTCAGGAATACTGCTGATATAGCAAACTATTACCAGTTGAGTGAGTTACATCCTAAACATGCAGTATGCTCTCAAAGTAAAATGGAATCATTACGACTTGACTCTATCACGGAGGCTTGTTTCTAAGTTTCCTGTCCCAATATCTTCAGTGTTGTACGTGATTGGAAATTCTAATGCCACTGGATTGGGGTGGCAGGGGAGACAGAGAAGGGGAAGATTTTCATGTGACAGTACATCTGCCCTGAAATGGGAAATTTGGGGGGAAGCTTTTAAACAGACTGAAACCTTGATGAGGGGGTGGCAGCATCTGCGGTCGGAAGCACAGATTAACCAAGTTCCTCTATAAGTACGTCTGGTGTTTTTTATCAGCCTCCTTCCCTGGGCTTTGCTATCTTATTAGTAAGCCCTGTGTTGCACACACTTGTTCTCACGATAGGAATTTGAAGATTTCCGTGGTGATTCCAGAATGTGCCGCTAGAAAAACGAGGAAGTTAATTGACCAAAGGGAAATTCATTTTTTCACATCTCCAAACAGAAGCATCATGAATGTCTCTGTACTCCAGCCACTGGACTGTGGGGCTCAGCCTAGAGAGGCCTAGACCATTGGTTACTACCATATCCTTTCTCTGTTCTCGGCTGTCAAGATTTCTGGGATTTCAGGAAAAATAACAACAATTATAATAGCTAATACTTGAGTAGTGTCGATTATCCTAACCCTAAGCCCTCTCCATAACCTAACAGCTCTATGAGGTAGGTAACGCTATTTGTCAAATGAGGAAACTGAGACACAGAGATGGTAAGTGACCTACCCAAAGTCACACAGCTAGAATTGGCAGAGCTTGGACTAGGATCCAGCCAGTCCAATTTCAGCTACACTGCTTTCCCAGAGAGTGTGTAGCCTGACTCAACAAAACTTTTATTAGATTGTGTGGTCAGGGACACTGTTTCAAAAACCAGCTTCTTCTTTATGAGCCCCTAACAAGTACTACCCCTCTGCCACCTGCCTCTCAACTCTTCCACGAGTGAGAACATCTACGCTATTTCCCAGGAGATCCCTCCACTGCCCTCATCTCCCTGCCCCCTTATACTCATAGGTCCTCTTTCTCTCCTGTTTCAGCGAACGAGTTCCCCCATCCCACGACAAACACTCTGGCTGTGCTTTAAATCCCTTCTTCCATCATTTCTTTTTGCAGCAGCATCATTTCTCACGTTCTGTATATTGTTTCTCCCCATCCTTCCCGAATGCCCACAAAGCATCTCGAAAAGTGTATAGAACAGACTCAGAGCCAAGTTGTTGGGGTTTGAATACTGGACCTGGACTTCTTCTCTGTGTGATCCTGGGCAAGTGACTTAACCTCTCTGTGCCATCTGTAACTTGAAGGTAACAAGAGTACCCATCCGAGCGGATTACTATGAAAATTAAAAAGAGTTAATCCAAGGAAGCACTTAGGATAGTGCCAGGCACATAGTAAGTGCTCTAAATGTCAATATATTATTTTTATCTCCTCTATTGGAGATACATTTTTGGTCCCATTGCTCTTTGCAGTTACCCACTTTTGTCTTTTTTTAAAAAAATATTTATTTCTTTATTTTTGGCTGTGTCAAGTCATAGTTGCGGCACGCAGGATCGTCACTGAGGCATGCAGGATCTTTCATTTCGGTGCACGGGCTTCTCTCTAGTTGTGGTGTGTGGGTTTTCTCTCTCTAGCTGTGGCATGCAGGCTCCACAGCGCATGGGGCTCTGTAGTTTTGGGCACGCAGGCTCTCTCATTGAGGCGCGCGAGCTCAGTAGTTGTGGTGAGTGGGCTTAGTTGCCCCACGGCATGTGGGATCTTAGTTCCCCGACCAGGGATTGAACCCACGTCCCCTGAATTGTAAGGTGGATTCTTAACCACTGGACCACCAGGGAAGTGCCCCAGTTTTGTCTTTGATCCCAGTGACCAGGTCACTCTTCAACTCAAAATCCTTCAATGGCTCCTTGGTGTCCACCCAGTAAGATATGCTGGTGTTCAGGGCCCGTCCCTTGCTCTACCTGGAATGCTTCATCCCTCCTTCCCTGCCTGATCAACTCCTACCCATCCTTCAAGGCCCAGGTTCCATGACACCTCCTACAAGAAGCCTTCTGAGACTGTGCCCTCAGTCCCTGCTTCCATCTTGGGAGCCTTGTTCCTGCCGCCCTCCAGCTCTTCTTGAGCAAAACCCTCTCCTACGTGCTTGCCTTCCGTCATCTTGCGTCCACTCCTTTCCTTCTTCTCTCCCTACAATTACTTCTACAACCAGAACCTACTGAGCCTCGGGGCTAAACGCTGAAGTCCATGCACTTCTCAGCCAGTCCCTATGAAAACCATCGAAGTCATCATCCATATTTTACACGTGACACCTGGAGAGCTTCCTAATGCACCCAAAGTCCCACAGCCGCTGAGTGACAGAGCCCAGACCTGAAGCCAGGCCATGAGCTCATCATATTCCCCACCAAGCTCCAGGCTGTTTGACTGACTGTGTGCCTTCCCAGCTGTAACCAGAACACGAGTGCGGCTGAGCACTTCAGCAGGTACTTAGTAACGATAATGATAACACAACAGCTCGTCTGAGTGCTTACTGAGTGCCCAGCCCCTTTTCAAGCACTTTATGTCTAGTAACCAATGCAATCCTCACAACCACCATTTGAAGTAGGGACAGTTTTTACTCCCATTTTACAGATAAGGAAACTGAGGCACACAGCATTATGTAACTTGTCCAGTGGCAGAGCTAGGATGCAAACGCAGGAAGCCTGGCCCCAGAGCCCAGGCACTTAACCAATGTGTTGCCTCCTTGTATGTCTATTTTGAATAAATAGATTTAAATGGGGAAAAAAATAAAGAAACAGATATGTCATTTAAAAATAGAACTTAAGGGCTTCCCTGGTGGCGCAGTGGTTGAGAGTCTGCCTGCCGATGCAGGGGACACAGGTTCATGCCCCGGTCTGGGAAGATCCCACATGCCGCGGAGCGGCTGGGCCCGTGAGCCATGGCCGCTGGGCCTGCGCGTACCGGAGCCTGTGCTCCGCGATGGGAGAGGCCACAGCAGTGAGAGGCCCACGTACTGCAAAAAATAAATAAATAAATAAAAATAAAATAAATAAATAAAAAAAATAGAATTTAATGAATTTGCACTTTGTAGACATCCCCTAAACCAGAAGATGGGGACTGAGAGGGACATTGTAGCCACACGCCCTATTCTGAGGCCAGCATCCAAGAGCAGGGTGCTCCCAGCCACAGAGCACCTGGAGCACAGCACGAAGCACCAGGCGGCACCCCTCCTCCACCACCACCACAGCTCCCTGCTTCTTCCACCCTCAAGGCCACGGACACTCACTCGGGTGGCCTTTGGCTGATCCTATTTGACCTCCTCAGGGGGAAGTCCAGAAGGCCTGCCGCCCAGCTCCAGCTCTGTGCCGGGAACACCAGTGCCGAGTGCTGTGGTGACTCTGTGAGCGTGAGCCAGCGTGCCCACAGAGGCAAATCCCACGCAACCTCCGGGCACCTGCCCAGGGTGTGTGGTGTCGAGGTTACCACTCAGCAGGGGCTAGCTAAACACCTCCCTTGGGTCTCATTCAGGATGGACCAAATGTGCAAATGGAAGGGAAGGGAGGCATAAATCCTATCTTAGTGATTGTTCTGGACTCAACTTGGACACATATTGACAGTACTAGCTATATCTCGTTGATATACATGAAAACTGCTTGCTTCGCTGATACTGAAGCATCTTGTTCATTCAGGATATTTATCCCCCTTCACTGTAACTACTCTTTAATGGTCATTTACTAGCAAATGGTAAGTAAGCTCTGTAAGGGCAAAAATTATGCCTATATCCCCAGGCTCTCTGCCCTCAGGCTCACCACCACGCCCAGCAGATGTTCATATATCTGTTGAATAGATGCCCAAGTAAGTAAAAGAGAAAGTGATCGTACCAACAGACCTGCTCCCTGATATCCACTTTTCCTCTCTGAAATTACTGTTCCTTGACAGCTGGGTGGGATTACATGACTTTTTGTGAATGGAAAGGGCATGTCATTTCTGGTTGGGGCATCAGTTGTTGGTACAACTGACAATGTTCCAGAGGGTGTTTTTTTTCTCAACCTGGATCCTGGGTGGGATATGTAGGTTGAATAACAAATAAACCTATGTTGTTTGAAGCCATCAAGGCTTGGGGGTCATTTGTTATTTCAGCAAAGCCTAGTCTAACCTGACTAATAGATACTCAGCCCATACAAGTTTGTCAGGGCCGACAGAACTGAACATACCCAGCCAACTATCTTCTAGAATTGCTCAATAAAACTGTCTGCAATGACAGAAATGTTCTATATCTAATCTGTCCAGTACAATGCCACTAGCCATATGTAGTTACTAAGCACTTGAAATGTGGCTAGTGTGACTAAGACTCTGAATTTTAAATTTTAATTAATTTAAATGTGGCTAGTCGGGGACTTTCAAGATGTCAGAGGAGTAAGACGTGGAGATCACCTTCCTCCCCACAAATACATCAAAAATACATCTACACGTGGAATAACTCCTACAGAACACCTGCTGGACACTGGCAGAAGACCTCAGAGCTCCCAAAAGGCAAGAAACTCCCCACGTACCTGGATAGGGCAAAAGAAAAAAGAAAAAACAGAGACAAAAGAATAGGGGTGGGACCTGCACCAGTAGGAGGGAGCTGTGAAGGAGGAAAAGTTTCCACACACTAGGAAGCCCCTTCACTGGCAGAGACGGGGGGTGGACTGGGGGAGAGCTTTGCAGCCACGGAGGAGAGCACAGCAACAGGGGTGCAGAGGGCAAAGCGGAGAGATTCCCGCACAGAGGATTGGTGCCGACCAGCACTCACCAGCCCGAGAGGCTTGTCTGCTCACCCGCCAGGGGGTTGGGGGCTGGGGCTTCGGGCTCGGGCTTCAGGCTTCGGAGGTCAGACCCCAGGGAGAGGACTGGGGTTGGCTGCATGAACACAGCCTGAAGGGGGCTAGTCCATCATAGCTAACAGGGAGGGAGTCCGGGAAAAAGTCTGGAGCTGCCGAAGAGGCTGGAGACCATTGTTCTGGGGTGCACAAGGAGAGGGAATTCAGAACACCGCCTAAACCAGCTCCAGAGACGGGTGTGAGCCAAGGCTATCAGTGTGGACCCCAGAGACGGGCATGAAATGCTAAGGCTGCTGCTGCAGCGACCAAGAAGCCTGTGTGCGAGCACAGGTCACTATTCACACCTCCCCTCCTGGAAGCCTGTGCAGCCCACCACTGCCAGGGTCCCGTGATCCAGTGACAACTTCCTCGGGAGAATGCATGGCGCACCTCACACTGTTGCAATGTCAGGCCGGCCTCTGCCGCCAAAGGCTCGCCCCGATTATGACTACTGTACCCCTCCCTCCTCCCCAGCGTAAGTGAGCAAGAGAGCCCTAATCAGCTGCTGTTTTAACCCCCTTCTGTCTGGGCAGGAACAGACTCCTGAGGGCAGCCTACACACAGAGGCGGGGCCAAATCCAAAGCTGAACCCCAGGAGCTGTGTGAACAAAGAAGAGAAAGGGAAATCTCTCCCAGCAGTCTCAGGAGCAGCGGATGAAACCCCACAGCAACTTGACGTACCCTGAATCTGTAGAATACCTGAATAGACAATGAATCATCCCAAAAATGAGGCAGTGGACTTTGGGAGCAACAGAAGACTCGGGGTTTGCTGTCTGTGACTGATTTTTATATTTATCGTAGTTTAGTTTTTAGCACTTGTTATCATTGGTGGATTTGTTTATTGGTTTTGTTACTCTCTTCTTTTTTTTTCTTATTATTTTTTTATTTTTATTTTATTTAATTAATTACTTTTTTTTCTTTCTTTTTTTCTCCCTTTTCTTCTGAGCCTTGTGGCTGAAAGTGTCTTGGTGCTCTGGCCTGGTGTCAGGCCTGAGCCTCCAAGGTGGGAAAGCCGAGTTCAGGACGTTAGACCATCAGAGACCTCCTGGCCCCATGTAATATCAATCAGCAAGAGCTCTCCCAGAGAGCTCTGTCTCAACGGTAAGACCCAGCTTCACCCAATGGCCAGCAGGCACCAGTGCTGTACACCCCATGCCAAACAACAAGCAAGACAGGAACACAATCCCACACATAAGCAAAGAAGCTGCCTAAAATCATACTAAGTTCACAGACACCCCAAAACACACTGCCAGATGCAGCTCTGCTGACCAGAAAGATAAGATCCAGCTGCACCCACCAGAACACAGGCACAAGTCCCCTCCACCAGGAAGCCTACACAAGCCACTGAACCAACCTCACTCACTGGGGGAAGACACCGAAAACAACAGGAATTATGAATCTGCAGCCTGTGAAAAGGAGACCCCATAGCAGCCTGGACTCCTTGCTTGGTGCCCTGCAATAAACGTTGCACTTTCCTTCACCACAAAAAAAAAAAAAAAAAAAAGAAAGAAAATGAGACCCCAAACAAAGTAAGTTAAACAAAATGAGAAGACAGAGAAATATGCAGCAGTTAAAGGAGAAAGGCAGAAACCCACCAGACCAAACAAATGAAGAGGAAATAGGCAGTCTACCTGAAAAAGAATTCAGAGTAATGATAGTAAAGATGATCCAAAATCTTGGAAATAGAATGGAGAAAATACAAGAAACATTTAACAAGGACCTAGAAGAAATAAAGAGCAAACAAACAATGATGAACAACACAATAGATGAAATTTCAAATTCTCTAGAAGGAATCAATAGCAGAAAAACTGAGGCAGAAGAACAGGTAAGTGACCTGGTAGATAAAACAGTGGAAATAACTACCTCAGAGCAGAATAAAAATAAAGAATGAAAAGAATTGAGGAGAGTCTCAGAGACCTCTGGGGCAACATTAAATGCACCAACATTCGAATTATAGGGGTACCAGAAGAAGAAGAGAAAAAGAAAGGGTCTGAGAAAATATTTGAAGGTGTTATAGTTGAAAACTTCCCTAATATGGAAAAGGAAATAGTCAGTCAAGTCCAGGAAGCGCAGAGAGTCCCATATAGGATAAATCCAAGGAGAAACATGTCAAGACACGTATTAATCAAACTACCAAAATTAAATACAAAGAAAATATATTAAAAGCAGCAAGGGAAAAACAACAAATAACATACAAGGGAATCCCCATAAGGTTAACAGCTGATCTTTCAGCGGAAACTCTGCGAGCCAGAAGGCAGTGGCAGGACATATTTAAAGTGATGAAAGGGAAAAACCTACAAACAAGACTACTCTACCCAGCAAGGGTCTCATTCAGATTCGATGGAGAAATTAAAACCTTTACAGACAAACAAAAGTTAAGAGAATTCAGCACCACCAAACCAGCTTAGCAACGAATGCTAAAGGAACTTCTCTAGGCAGGAAACACAAGAGAAGGAAAAGACCTACAAAAACAAACCCAAAACAATTAATGAAATGGCAATAGGAACATACGTATCGATAATTACCTTAAATGTAAATGGATTAAATGCTCCAACCAAAAGACACAGACTGCCTGAATGGATATAAAAATAAGACCCATATATATGCTGTCTACAAGAGACCCACTTCAGACCTAGGGACACATACAGACTGAAAGTGAGGAGATGGAAAAAGATATTCCATGCAAATGGAAATCAAAAGAAAGCTGGAGTAGTAATTCTCATATCAGACAAAATAGACTTTAAAATAAAGACTATTACAGGAGACAAAGAAGGACACAACATAATGATCAAGGGATCACTCCAAGAAGAAGATATAACAATTGTAAATATTTATGCATCCAACATAGGAGCACCTCAATACATAAGGCAAATGCTAATATCCATAAAAGGGGAATTCGACAGTAACACAATAATAGCAGGGGACTTTAACACCCCACTTTCACCAATGGACAGATCATCCAAAATGAAAATAAATAAGGAAACACAAGCTTTAAATGACACAGTAGACAAGACAGACAACTCATATTTATAGGACATTCCATCCAAAATCAGCAGAATACACTTTCTACTCAAGTGCTCATGGAAGAGTCTCCAGGATAGATCATATCTTGGGTCACAAATAAAGCCTTGATAAATTTAAGAAAATTGAAATCATGTGAGGTATATTTTCTGACCACAACAGTATGAGACTAGATCTCAATTACAGGAAAAAAAAACTGTAACAAATACAAACACATGGAGGCTAAACAATACACTACTAAATAACCAAAAGATTACTGAAGAAATCAAAGACAAAATCAAAAAATACATAGAAAAAATGACAATGAAAGCATGATGACCCAAAACCTATGGGATGCAGCAAAAGCAGTTCTAAGAGGGAAGTTTATAGCAATACAAACCTACCCCAAGAAACAAGAACCGGCTCAAATAAACAACCTAACCTTACACCTAAAGCAATTAGAGAAAGAAGAACAAAAAAACCCCAACGTTAGCAGAAGGAAAGAACTCATAAAGATCAGATCAGAAATAAATGAAAAGAAATGAAGAAACAATAGCAAAGATCATTAAACTAAAAGCTGGTTCTTTGAGAAGATAAACAAAATTGATAAACCATTAGCCAGACTCATCAAGAAAAAAAGGGAGAAGACTCAAATCTACAGAATCAGAAAAGAAAATGAAGTAACAACTGACACTGCAGAAATACAAAGGATCATGATCGACTACTACAAGCAACTATATGCCAATAAAGTGGCAACAAAAAGAATAAAATACCTAGGAACAAACCTACCTAAATGAGACAAAAGACCTATATGCAGAAAACTATAAGACACTGATGAAGGAAATTAAAGATGAGACAAACAGATGGAGAGATATACCATGTTCTTGGATTGGAAGAATCAACATTGTGAAAATGACTATACTACCCAAAGCAATCTACAGATTCAGTGCAATCCCTATCAAACTACCAGTGGCATTTTTCACAGAAGTAAAGCTGGGACGAAGTGAGAGAGTGGCATGGACATATATACACTATGAAATGTAAAATAGCTAGTGGGAAGCAGCCGCATAGTATTGGGAGATCAGCTTGGTGCTTTGTGTTCACCTAGAGGGGTGGGATATGGAGGGTGCGAGGACGATGCAAGAGGGAGGAGATATGGGGATATATGTATGTGTATAAGTGATTCACTTTGTTATGAAGCAGAAACTAACACACCATTGTAAAGCAATTGTACTCCAATAAAGATGTTAAAAATAAATAAATAAATGTGGCTAGTGACTATGGTATTCGAGAGCATAGTTCTAGAATCTACCATGGTAGCAGACACTATAATGCAGCCTGCCAAAGCCCCTCATTCCATGTGACCCAGTGAAGCTGTGGTGGACAGTTCCACGCCTAGGAGCTGAGTCCCCATCAAGGACACTAATTGTAACCCTCTCGTCTGCCGCCTTCTT
>NW_020171988.1:1031250-1041278 GCF_003031525.2 Neophocaena asiaeorientalis asiaeorientalis
TTTTTTTTTTTTTTTTGAATTTTTATTTATTTTTTTAAATTAATTTTTATTGGAGTATAGTAGATTTACAGTGTTGTGTTAGTTTCTACTGGACAGCAAAGTGAATCAGCTATACATATACTCACTCTTTGTTGGATTTCCTTCCCTTTTAAGTCACCACAAAGCATTAAATAGAGCTCCCTGTGCTATACAATCTGTTCTCATTAGTTATCTATTTTATACATAGTCGCGGATATGTGATCCCAATCTCCCAATCCATCCCACCCCCTCTTCCCCACGTGGTATCCATACATTTGACAAAGCATTAAATAGAGCTCCCTGTGCTATACAATCTGTTCTCATTAGTTATCTATTTTATACATAGTCGCGGATATGTGTCAATCCCCCTCTCCCAGTTCATCCCCCCACTTCCCCCCTTGGTATCCATACGTTTGTTCTCTATTTCTGCTTTGCAAATAAGTTCATCTGTACCATTGCCTTCTTTGAGGTTGTCAGATCCACACAGCCGCACCCGGAAGCTCAGAGCTGTGATGACGAGGTGATGCTGCCAGAGGGAGTCTTCAACAATAGAGGACAGAAGTCAGTGGGGCATTGCCCCAGCCTCCCTGTCATCCCGTGGGAAAAATCTGAGACCCGTCTGACACGGTTTCTTAGAGAGATTCCAGAGAAATGAAACCGCTCATTCACACGCCTTTTAGTGGCCTTTCTCACTTTCTCTCCTCCTTGAGTTCCGCTGTCTGGGATCACCTCCCACAGAAGCTACCTGCACCCCAATCCTGGCGGCAGAGTGCTTTCAGCAGGAACCCAAACTAAGATGAGTGGTTCGCATTCCCTAAGAACCCCACAATGAAAGCTGCTAATTCATTCCTTTTGAAAAATCTTTTAAACTTTGACTCATTGTCCCATAATGGTTTGTCTTTCCACATTTCCGAGCCTGCCTCTGTGACAGGGGAGGATGCTGGGGGCTGGCTACCAAAGGTAGGTCACAAGAGGAGTCACAGACTGCACCACCAGCCTTTGGCTTTAAAATGCAAACAAAAGACAGCGTATCCTTATTAAACGCCATCTGAAACACAGATCTTAGTTTGTATCAGCTTTGGGGGAAAGAGACAATTCAATCCCAATGTAATATTTAGAGGCCAAGCTAAACATTTCAAAACTCCAAATTCCATTTCTCCCAGCCTGCAATTTAAAAACTGTATCCTAATGGTGATGCCTTCGCTCAGGACGCTGTCTCCCAGGCCCCTGCGGGAGGGGGTTGTCCCTTGAACCCACGAACTAATTTGCCCTATAAAAGGGCAGTATTTCCCCACTTGCTAAGGGAGAACAATTTGTGGTGAGAGGGAAGGCCGGCAGAAGTGGCTGATTCCGTGGAGGAGCCCTGGTCAGGGAAATCTTCCATGGATATAATTATTATGCAATTCACATGCGTTATTTTAGGGCCCGTGACATCCTGGCTGCTGCCATTGGTGTATACAAGCATATATCCTGTGAAAGGAAATTCAGTTTTTGAGGGCACATCATGGCCACAGACTCTGTACTCTGTTTATATCCAGGATCTCACTTAATCTGAGAGACAGAGATTATCAGAGCCATTTTGTAGCTGAGAACTGAGGTCCAGAAACAACAAGGAAGTTGGGATTCAGATCCAACCCAACTTGATCCCAAATTTCCCGTGTTCTCTCACTATCTTTTATACTATATTTAGGATAGTGGCGCTCCCATCACTCTTTGGACAAAACTGTAAAACCGAAGAATGGCAGTAACCAGCGGGGCTTTTGAATTAAGGAGAAAGGCTTAGGAAGAGGTAGGAGAATGAACACTGAGTTAGAAAATAGATGTGGGTTCCAAACTTGGTATTCGCAAGACCTGATGTGAATGCCTCCTTCCCTCTGGGCCTTGGTTTCTTCTGTAAAGTGAAATGGTTTGATGGTGCCCTCTCTATGGTTTCTACCAGCTCAGTATTTCCACCCATCCAGCTAGGCAGCCCTTGAGACTGCCAACATCAACCTCCCTGGAAAATCACCCCAAGTTCGATTTTGTTTGTTTCAGCTGCTTTTAGACTAATAACGTTCAGGGTCAGTGTTGGGGGTACTATAGTCACAACCAGTCTAAATCAGGTGAGAATTTTATGGCTCCACTGGGAAAATGGTTCAATTCGAATATTCCCCATTCATTTTTTTTTTTAACAAACTTTTAACTTTAGATTTAAAGAAAACTTACAAGGCTAATACAGAGAGCTCCTGTATACCCCATACCCAGATTACTCTATTATTAGCATCTTATATTAATTACTATGGTACATATTTCACAGCTAATGAGCAAATAGTGATTCACTACTGTTAACTAAATGCCATGCTTTATTATTATTTCCCTCATTTTAACCTATGCCCTTTCTCTTTTCAGGTTCCCATTCGGGATACCTCATTTCATTTAGCATCTATGTTTCCGTAGCCTCCTCTAGACTGTGACAGTTTCTCTACTTTTCTCGTTTTTGATAACCTTGACAGTTTTAAGGAGTACTGATTGGATGTTTTGTAGACCGTCCCTCAGTTTGGGTTTGTCTGGTGTCGTGGTTAGACTGTGGTTATCCATTTGGGGGAGGAAGACCAGAGAAATAAAGTGCCCTTCTCATCGCATCATCTCAAGGGTGCGTGCTGTCATCATGACTTATCACTGTTGGTGTAACCCTTGATCCCATGACCGAGGTAGAGTTTGCCATGCTTCTCCACAGAAAGGTCATTACCCTCCCTTCCATACTATACTCTTTGGAAGGAAGTCACTAGGTGCAGCCCATGTGTACTCCACTTCCTTGATGGGGGAGCAGGCGTTTTTGTAAAGTACATCCAGACTGGCAATTTCTGCTAGGGAACAGATTCAACGCTAAACCTTATTGCCCCAAAACGACCGAGCCAAGATGTGGGTGAAAGGTAATCCTTGTATCAAGCCTTTGAAAGAGGCATTCCCTAACAAAGGGGGCAAACTGCTCTCTCAAATTAGCACCCACAGAGCACCTTGCACAAAATATAGTACTGCTCAGTAGAGGGTCTATTCCTATTCCTGTTGACACAAGGCTTGTTTACTACTCATGACAGTCTCTCTCTCACCTACAAATCTAATGCAGCTAAGTCTTACATATAAAGAGCTCTTAGAAATCAATAAGAAAAAAGTACAATTTATCTTTTCAAATGAGCAAAGGAGATGAACAGTAACTTTACATAAGAGACACAAACGGATAAGAAATATACATACGTGCCTACATACCAAAGAGTCTAAGCTGGCTATCTCTGAGGTGGGTGTGGGGATGGAGACATGACAGAGTACTCTCACTCTCTACTTTATGATTTCTGAGTATTAAACAAAGGTCGTTTTGCAATCATTCTTGAAAAGCAATAAAATAATTTAAAAGTAATAATATTAAAATATTTGTGGTGTGGTTTCTAATCCGACACTGGCTATAAAACCTAAAATTTGCTTTAGGCTTTCTCTTTCACTTAACGGTTTCTTACAGTGAAGATTCTGCAAGGCTTTGGGAACAGATGGCTGGTATTGTCAAACAGGATGTGACTATTTGTTTGCATCTTTTAGTTGGAAATTTAGCACACAAGGTCACTTCACCTTATATGTTTATAGTAAGAAATTACAGATGCTTTTCTCTGCTAGGTTTACAAGATTCATCAATTAAGCCTATGATAGAGGAGGACCGTTGTTCACTAGGCAATTTTAGTTCTACTTGCCATTAACTGGAAAAAAAAAAAGTAGTCATGCAATTTCTGAGGAAGGATTATTGTTATTTTCTACACATTCTTGTTTTGGTTATATTATATAAGTATGTGTGTAGACGTCCTTCCGAATGAAGAAGATGTTAAACTAAGACCATTTTGATAGTCCAACGGAATCGAATCTGTCAGCTCTATTTAGCTTGTATCAAGAAGAAGAAAAATTAAGAATAACTGGATCCAAAATTTAAGTATAAATTTATGTTTCTGAAAAAAATGATCCCTAAATGAACACACTGATATTTGGGGGCATCCAAATAAGAGAAAAATGATGTGACGTTAAAACTCACCCTATCACGATGGAGTACTAAGCTTGTGATGTGGGCTGGTGCTATTGAAATGTTGTAGCAGAAAGAAGTGTGTTGGACTTGTTGGCCAGGCAAGGGCAACACTACTTCTGCATTAGCCCCAGAGACAGAGCCGAAGATAAACGCAGACGGGAGCAAGAGAAGTCAATGCCCACTTATTTTAAGGTGTGATTTTATGTGCAGAAAAGATGCACATGTAAGTGCTATGCATTTGTTTGTCTGATAAAGGCTAGAGCCCTCGTCACAAGCCTTGACCTGTGAGGGATTGCATTAGCTTTGACGATATTGTTCTGGGCCTCTGAATACCTTCGAGTCTGCCATTCAATGACTAGCTGAAAAAAATACGTTCACGCCCATAATGAAACCTCTTCTATCATCCAGTTTCTATTTAATGGTCAGGCCAAAATACTTGAGCAGCCAAAATAACTTGAGAAGCTACTGAGGGTGTGAGGCAGCTACATTTATTGAGGCTTAAGGGAGCCATGTGACTTAAGCCACCCTGGATACCTCCAGACCTTTTGAAGCGTTCCTTCAGGAAATCCTATTGGAAAATAGTTTGGGGTTTTTTGTTTTGTTTTTTGTACTCAGTGCTGACTCCATTTGGAACATTTAAATCTTTGGGATGTTATTTTGGAACAAAAATTTTCTCCTGTAAATTTTACTCAGAAAGAGTTGAGATGAAAGGAAGGAGCCCCAGAATTATTTTACCAATTCCAAACCTTCAAACAACATTGGAATATTTTTATTGGCGATCCACAGGGCAACATTACCCAATTTGGTTACAATCTTTCCACTGCAGTGGATTGTCAGGCTGAAAAACAACCAGGGCAGTGATGGGAAATTCTTTTTTTTTTTTTAATCTGGCAGAGACTAAATACAAAATAATATTCTGTAAAGTGTCTAAATCAGATCTTCAACATCTCTGAAGTTCTGATTCATCATCAGAACCCAGCCTAAGACAAAGCCTCTTTAATTGTTGGGCAGTTTGTTTTGGAGAACGACCTCCTCGGATGTACATTCCGTATAACCAAATGTTCCAATGATTCGTTTTCCAATCTCTTGCACCAGCTCCAGCCGGAAAATAGTCTTAATGTCCCACGAGGCTTATGGGGTTTCTGTCGGTATATCTGCTAATATGGAAAATACTCTTGCTATTGGGAATCAAAGAGAACCAGACACGTTCTCCCTACAAAGACCAAAGGTCTGCCAGCTCTCCCAAGTGTCTGATTTGCAGCAAACCTGGAAGTCTATGATCCCTTGGGCCAAGGAATGTTGATGAATGGATATGTTCAACAGACACCTGACATGTTGTAGCTCACATCAACCGTTTTCCAAACCACTTCCACCAATAACAAGACAAACTGTCCAAATAAGCGTCTTCCATATTTCGGTCAAACAAAGACATGAAGAAATGAAAACACCAGAAGATAAAATACTTCAGTGAGATAGTTCCCAGTTATCAGCATATCACATTAGAAACTTTCACCATATTATAGAACCACTATACTATTAGGTTAAACTATATAAAATTACCAAAATTTGGGCATGAGCTACAAAATCAGAGATATCGTATGGTTCAATCTAATATTTTTTCCCTAAGGTTTTTCGAACTTTAAAACCTTAAATTCTATCCAGCAACTGCACTCCTTGGTATTTACCCAGAGGAGTTGAAAACTTCTGTCCTCACAAAAACCTGCACACAGGTGTTTATAGAAGCTTTATTCATAACTGCCAACACTTGAAAGCAACCAAGATGTCCTTCAGTAGGTGAATGGGTAAATAAACTGTGGTCCATCCAGACAACGGAATATTATTCAGTGCTAAACACAAATGAGCTATCAAGTCAAGAAAAAGACCTGGAGGAAACTTAAGTGCATTTTACTAAGTGAAAGAAGCCAATCGGAAAAGGCTACATACTATATGATTCCAACTATATTCTGGAAAAGGAAAAACTATGAAGACAGTAAGATGACCAGTGATTGCCAGGGGTTAGGGGGAGAAATGGATGGATAGGCAGAGCCTGGAGGATTTATGGGGGTGAAAGTACTCGCTATGATACTATAATGATGGATATGTGTCATTATTCATTTGTCCAAACCCATAAAACTACACCGAGTGAACCCTAGTGTAAGCTGTTGTCTGTGGGTGATTATGATGTGTCAGTGTAAGTTGATCAATTGTAACAAAGGTACCACTCTGCACTCTGGGGGGCGTGGTGTATGTTGATAATGGGGAAGGCGATGTATTAGCAAGGGCAAGGGCTATATGGAAAATCTCTGTACCTTTCTCTCAATTTTGCTGTGAACCTAAAATGTTCTTTTAAAAGAACCCTGTCTATTTAAGAACAAAACAAAACCTTAAATTAGTGTTATTCTAGACTTTAAGCATACTGTGGTAGAAAGTATCCAAGTGTGGCCTCGATCAATTCCTTCCCTGCCTGCACATTCATGCTGCTTCTCTCACCAAAAGTAGAGTCTGTTTCTCCTCCCCTTGAATCTAGACGGGTTTTGTGACTGTCTTTCACCAAGACAGTATGGCAGGGGTGAAATGGCTTCAGTTCTGAGGCTACCTTCCAAGAGGCCTGGCAGCTTCTGACTCGCTCACTGAAGAGAAGTCAGCAAACGATGTAACAAATCTGACCACCCTGAGACCACCAAGCTGTGAAGAAGCCCGGAAGTTAATCACATGGGAGGTCACATGGGGAGAACAGAAGAACCCAGCATATGGTTAGAACCACGCCCCCAGACCTATGACTCCAGCTGAACAATCCCAGCCAGCTCTCAGCAGTTTGAGTCCTTCCAGCCAGGCCCTAGACACGGTGAAGTACAGATGAGCACCTCTCTGCTGTGACCTACCTAAATTCACGGCCCACAGAATCAACGAATGCCCTGAGATATTTGTTGCTTTAAGTCGTTAAGTTTGGAGATAGATAAATGAAACACTCTGCTTGAGGAGATTTGCCTGGTGGTTCAGACCACAGATTCTGGAGCCAGGCTGCTCCAGATCCCGGTGTGGACACTTACTAGCTGTGAGGCCATGGGTATACCATGACTGTGGAAGCTTGCTACACTGGTGGCCCCCAGCGGACCGTACCTTCCAGCATTCACACCCTTGTGCGGTCCCTCCCACACGGACTCTGGACTTGGCCACGTGACTTGCTTTGGTCAACAGGACACTAGCTAGTATGACGTAAGCAGAGAATTAACACCTGCACAATGGGACTTGTCCTTTTGGAACACTTGCTCTTGGAGCCCTGAGCCACCATGTAAAGAGGTCCAGCTGCCTGGATGAGATCATGCAGAAGGAGAGAGATTCCCAACGAGCCCCAGCTGTTCCAGCCATCCCAGCTCAGGTGGCAGACATGTGAATGAATACGAGGAGGACTGACTGGCTGAGCCTAGCCCAGTTCACAAACCCAAAGAAATAATAAGTTAGCATTGTCGAGAGCCACAAAGTTTAGGGATGGTGTGTTATACAACAATAAATAAATAGAAATAATATCTATGAAATCATGAATGTGACAAAATAATATTTTTCCTAGCACGCATTAAAATTTTTAAAAAGTCAATCAATGTACCTCCTAAAATTACCTAAATAATCCACTTACTAGACTCTGGGAAATACTGGTTTAATGGGACAATAACAATGATATGAAGTATAATAGCAATCATTAATTGAATATCTACTCTTTTCTAGGTTCTGGGCTAAATGGTTTATATGCATAATTTAATTTAACCCTCCCAACAACCCTGTTGGGTAGGCACTGTCATTATTCCCATTCTGTGGATGAGGAAAGTGAAGCTCCAAAAGGTTAAGTAACGTGCCAAAGGTCACCGGAGGCATTTGATGACATTTTCAACTTTCTTTTTTATAGAATAGAACCTTTCCTTGATCTGGAAGCAAATGAATGAGCCCTACTCTCTATATAAATGTGTTTTCTACCTTTTGGTTATGAATTGCTGATATCTTCCTTGTATGTTCAGGGTCTACTTCAGAAATAGAGCTGCTCTACTTGACCAGAAGCTTGGGCTACAGATGGGCTTCCTCACCTGTCTCCACCCCTACTGGGGAGCTGTCAGGACCAACACATCGTCCTCATCAGAACACTCTGACTCTAAAAACCCAACAGTATTTATTGGACGTTTAGCATGTGCTCAGTTTGGTGGAGTGGTGAGGTGGGAAGGGAGGGTTAAGAAGAGATTCAGGGTAAAATACGACTCCAACCCTCAAAGAAGACTAGTTCACACACCCAAAATAGTCACCCAAGTAAGGCCATTTAAATTGTATGCTACGTTGCACAGAACAGGTATGTTACAGAAATTGGGAGGAAAAGGAAAAACCAGGGGAGGCGGAATAGAAAAGGCAACTCTTGCAAACCTCAGAAGTGAGCACAGGTTTTGCAAAATTGGAGCTGACAGGAGAGGGTACCCTGGGTGAAGAAAACACCATAGGAAGAGACGGTGGTGACGGTTGTCATGGGACAGAGAGACAGGTTGGGGATAGGAAATAAGTTTCGATCTATAGACCAGAAAACGGAACAGAGCCCATGCTGGATTCACCTCAGGTCTCCAGCCCAGCACAGGGCCTGGCACATGGTAAGGGTAGTACCCATTGAATAAACATGAGTCAGGGTCCTCTCCATGGGTACAAGGAAAGAGTGACCCATGGAGTATTTGTGGGTGGAGGGCTGGATAGGAGAGACGAAGACTGTCCGGCAAGGATGTACGTCCAAGGACTATGCAAGGAATGATGTCCTAGGCCACGTCCATGTCCTTCCAGGAGGGTCACTGGGGGCTGTGCAAGGAGGCCAGGTGGGTCAAAGGCCTAGCAGAGAGCATTCTGTCCTCCTATGGGACCCTGCTGGCCTGGGACAAGGTCTTCCCTGCCCTGTCCCAGCAGGTGTCTAAAACACAGAGGCTTACTCTACCTACAGGAGACGTGGGAAGCTCCATGGCCGCTTCCTTCACTGGCCTTGCACAGAGTTCAGGAACCGCCCTCTCCCTTCAGAAACTGACCTTGGCTTCACAAGGACCCATTTCTTCCTTCCAGCAATGACCACCTCCTTCGCCCCCCATCTTCCTCCTGGGCGTGACCAGTGCTTACTGCCTGCATCCAGCCTGAAGAGGGTAAGCGATCCCATGGCTGCCTCGAGGGGCTTCTGAACACTCACTGTGCTTTGGAGGTCTCCAAGTCTCCATCAGCCCATGGGGTCTATGTGTCTTCTTCAAAGTCCTTTGACCTGGCAAAAGTACATGCCACACCCAACGCCCATCAAAGTGAGACCCTTCTGGTGCCAAGTCTGCAAAATCCAAACAGGCCTCCTGACTTCCTGGCCATCTGAGCGCTCCCAGGCACGGGCACACTGTTCTTACCCTCTCTTTGTTCTTTAGGGAGCAGTGAGCTTTGGTTTGAGGTTACCTCAAAAGAAAAACAATCTGATGTGTGATAAGATTCTTTGGCCGCCGGCAGAACAAGGAGGGCCTATTGGAGGGACCTGTCTCCAATTAAACAAAGCTGGGCTTTTCCTTGTGGGTTAGGCTAAACCGTAGCCCTAGTTTTTGGTGAAAAGAAACCAGCTGAAACTCCAGCCAAAGGCTGACACCTGGGAAACCTGCTAGCAGAATTATAAATAAGCAAAGGAAGTAGTTCTTGGGGAACTAGAAAAGCAATTTCATAAGTGTACACATTTCCAACAGCACCTCTGCAAAAACAGCTCAATTTGAAATATTCATTTGCATCAGAATAGTCATGAATATTCAAAAGTCAGCCAGTGTTTTAGAACCATTGTCTATTCCTGGAGCTTTTGTCTTCCCCTTGAAAAGCAGATCACGGGTTTTCAAGAAAGGTGGGTTTGGATGGTCTTAGCACTGCCTTGCTTGGCAGGAAAGGGGATGATTATTTTCTGTTTCTTAATATTAAAAAAAAAAAAAAAAAAAACTCC
>NW_020171988.1:1041902-1176545 GCF_003031525.2 Neophocaena asiaeorientalis asiaeorientalis
TTAAAAAAAAAAAAAAAATAAGGCTCAGCTGGTGTTACATCTCTGCTCTTTGTTCCGGCCAGGATACGAGTCGCGCCACAGACCTCGAATCTGGCCTAGGGTGCATTTTTCAAGTTGCTAGGCAGACCTTTCTGTTCAGAATCCTGGACATATTTTCCTACATGCAGGTTTCTCAAACAGAAAATCTTGCCAGGGTCGTATTCCAGATCTGGGGAATGTATACAGCCCTAAGATTTGGAAGACTCCTGTCAGAGAGCTCAGAACTCTCTGGATTACTCTGGCCAAGCCACGTATGTATCTTCTGTACTTTAACATTCCCATTGGTCAAATAAAGACCCATATATGTCCATCCTCCCTCTCTTCTTTTGCCTCCGTTTTACAAAGCTAAATAAGATGATACTGCCTAAGTGAAAGTGCTTTGAACTCCTTGGAGGAAAATCAAAAGCTATGGCCAAGTCAGTGGCTGTATGTCAAAGCTTTCTTTGCCAGAAAGTGATACAATCTTATGATTCACAGGGGATTATCTAAACAGTTTTGATGTTAAGAAAACAAATGCCATTAGAAAAAAGGAAGATACTCACCAGTCCATCATTTGCTGAGATGACTGACAGCTATTTATCCCTTTCATGCTAAAATTTGATTTTCCCAACATGTCTTCCTTATGCCCCCAATTGATAAATGGTTCAATAACAGGTTTAAGCTAGATTATGAGAGAAGAAGATGAAGGAAGGTTGAATTGGCACAGACTTGATTTTTGAGAATTTGTTCCTCTGCCCCCACCCCGGTCCAGATGAAGTTCATTCTATTGTCACCTAAGCTCTGTCTAAATGGTTCAATGTATGTGACAAAGTCTTGATGGTATCTCTTGAAGGCTGTCAGCGAAGCCACTGCAGTGTCAATGCAGCAGTGAAGTCATGGTTACAAAAGTGCCTTTAGTGAGAATTGACAGTGTGGGAAGGCTTCCCTTCTCTCTGGTAATTGTCTCCATATTCAGTTTGCAAGGCAAAGAATGAGCACCTCTCCACCCACCCCCCTACCTTGGATCAGGCTGTGCTCTATTTTATTCTGCAGCTTCCTCAGGGTCGGCCTCAGATCCCCAGGTAGAGTCCTTGAATGTTGGTGTTGGGAGGACTTTGGAAATTTCCTAGCCTAGCTACAGTAGAGCTGAACATCCAAAAGATAGAATTATTAAAAAAAAAAAAACTTACATTAACCATGCATTAAAGAAAAAAAGATATGCCTTGCTATCAAAAGGCTAAAAATGATCTGAATCAAAGGAAAAATCTGGGGATGGGGTGAGTCAGGCAAGGAGGCTGACACACTGCCCCTCGCACGGCGCGAAGCACAATAAATACCGCAGCTTCGATGGGACCGTTTGTAGGTGTGTTCTGCACAGTCCCGGAGGCCCCCAGTGAGGCTGACCGCTCCCCAACCGGAGCAGTAGTAACCTGTTCATTAGCACACTCTCTACTGGTTCTCCTCCCTCCCTGACTCACTTCCCCAGCCCCTCACGATGTTTCCTGAGAGGACCCCCCCGAATTAACTACCTGCACCCAGTTCTTTGTCTCAAGGACTGCTTTCGACGATGCGAAAGTCCATATATCCAGAGGCTGATTTTGCCCCCGGGGGACATCTGGCAAAATCTGGACACGTTTCTGGTCCTCACAGCTGGGGGGAGGGGTGCTATTGGCATGGGATGGGTAGGAACCAGGGATGTTACTAAATATCTACAGTGCATAGGAAAGTCCCCCACAATCAGAATTATGCAGCTCAAAATGTCAGTAGTGTCAAGGCTGGGAGACTCTACCCTAGAGAACCCACTCCATGGGTCTCATACCATCAGCTCAACTTAGTACCCTAAAAGTTGTGTAAATGTCCCCTCTTGGAGGATGAGGTCATAGAAGGGAACCGTCCAGGCCATCTCAGCTCCTCCACTGCTTGTAATAATGGAAGTCGTTTCCAGGGGGATGATGATGTGTGGCTCCTGCAGCTACAAACGCGAAAGGGCTCAGAGCTGGCACTTAGGGCAGCGTGGAGCACGATTGCCAACTTCAGGGATACTATTGAGGTCCTGTAGGCAAGGCGCCAATTGTGGTGATTCTTGGGCAGCTCGCTTCTCTTTTAATTACCGAAGTGCAGTTGAACGCATACCTATTATACATGCTAAAATCGTTTCGGGGTTAATTGTGCTATTTTGAACTCAGTTTATCTAAACTCCTAAAACAGTGTTAGATACACCTAAATAGGTTCCAGACATTCTAGGTAGATGTGATCTTCTAGTGCAGCTCATTGTACAGATGAAGAAACTAAAGTCCCGATCGAGGAAGCTGTTCTTCATCACACGGCTTGCTGGGCTGGGTGCCAAATCAGGACTACAGCATGGATAACTGAACTCCCAGCCCATCACTCCTTCACCCAGGGCCCGAGAGGAGCATACGGAGAGCCTCGCATTTTATTGCCGGGTGGATTATATAAGCCCAGCAGATGGCTAACACGGAAGCCAGCAGTTTTTCAAATTCCCCCAATCTTAGTAAGTAAGTATCAGTCTCATGGTGAACTGTGCCCACCTTCTAGTGAACCTTCAAAAGGGAAACTGTGACAATACAACACACACACACACACACACACACACACACACACACACACACAAACATACAACCTATGCACACCCTATATGCCTTAGCCTAGAAAGCAATATAAGAAATTCAGCCTTAAAAAACTTCTAAATTCCAGGTGAAGATCAAGAGAGAAAAGTGAAATCAAGTTGATGTGAAGAACCCTGAGGAATTTTGTCTTTGATTTCTTAAGAAGATGTAGTCAGTAGCTAGAGAAAACAGCCAATAACCAACAAGAGCTCTTTCAAGAACCTCACAAATTCACATCTGGGGAAGATCGCAGTTATCATCTCATCCAACGGCCTTACTTTACAAATAGGTAAACCGAGGCACAGAGAAGGCAAGGAACATGTCCAGCTTCACTCAGCAGGGGCTAGAACATTCCCTCCATCATTGTGAAACACTCTTCTGAAAGCAATTTTCTAATATGGTTCTTATTAAATAAATGATAGTCATCAAATACGGACATAGTTCTAAGCTGGATTGTTTCTGTACAATCCAGGAGACAAAAAAACAAGAGGTTGAAGGAAACCTGTTGCCTTCCAGGAAATTTCGAATTATTTTCTTCTAGGTTCATCTATAATTTGAATCTTCTTTATGATTCCATGAAGAGATAAGTTCCTACCAAGTTCTGGATTACAAACTTTGGAGGGTAATTAACATTTACTGGAAATGAAACAAATGTGTGGTGTGTAATCACATAGGCAGTGGTCATACAGGAGATTACAACTTAATTTTTGCAGCTCTATCACTTTAATTAGAAAATCAACTCAAAGCAACTTTTTCTTCAGAGCACTGATATTTTTTTAATTTTGGAAAAATGACTAGTAAATTCATATGCTGGGATTTTGTTTAATTTTCTGTTCTAACTAGACTACACAGTACTTGAGTGTTAGAAAAGATCATATTTGTCTGGAAATTAGCACAATGCCTGGCACTTAATAATTACTCAACATGCTTGTGTTGAATGAACGAACATCAGTCATTGCTTTAGAAGGCATTCTGCCTTGACAGGAATTATTAGTCAATGCAAGTCTATTTATTTTTCACAAGTCTGTTTGAATTTTCCCATCCCCATACTTCTTATAACCCAAGTCAATCTCAGAATATCCATCTTTTTTTTTTTTTTTTTCAGTACGCGGGCCTCTCATTGTCGTGGCCTCTCCCATTGCGGAGCACAGGCTCTGGACGCGCAGGCTCAGCGGCCATGGCTCACGGGCCCAGCCGCTCTGCGGCATGTGGGATCTTCCCGGACCGGGGCATGAACCTGTGTCCCCCACATCGGCAGGCGGACTCTCAACCACTGCGCCACCAGGGGAGCCCAGAATATCCATCTTTTATACAATAATAATTCAAGGAAGGAATTACTGAAACAGAAGGAATGCATTCTGAATAGGAATGCAGGTCATCATTTCAAAAATCATTCCTCCCTTCTTGCAGAAAGTAATCCTTAACTAGGAAATAAACACAGAAAGCAAGAGTTATAAAGCTTGAGTGTTACTTCCCCGTCTCTGTTTATCCTTTATTACTTTGTGTTGGTTCATTCTAAGTGCTGGTGGCAGTGTGGCGGTGTGGTCTTGAGCAAGGACTTTGGAATCAGGCAGACACAAAGTCAAAGTTCAGATCTGCCACCTACCAACCACGTGACCTTGGGCAAGTTACATCACCGCTCTGTGCCTTGTTTTCCCCAGCGGTACTGTAGTACCTATAGCATACCGGTGTTGGGAAGATTAAATGAGTTATATACATAAGGTGTCTGATAAATAACTCTCCATCTACTTGTTACCTAACTCCTCAACCATCAGAGTGCCTTCAAGACCTTGATTATATCTATTTCAGTTGTCTATTGCAGCATAAAAAATGACTCCAAAACTTAGTGGCTCAGAAAAATAAAAATGCATTATTTTTTATGATTCTGGGGATTGACTGGGTGGTTTCTGCTGGGCTCACTCATGGAAAGTCAGCTGGGGACTAGACCCAGCAGGAATAGTTAGGCTGTTGGCCTCCCTCCCCACGTGGCCTTCCATCTGGGCTTCTCTGTGACACAGTAGCCACAGGGCAGCACTCCAGATGTCCAAAGGCCGAAGCTGCAAGGCCTCCTGAGGTCTAGGCTCTGCAGTTTGCATGACATTCCTTCCACTACATTCCATTAGTCAAAGCAAGTCACAGGGCCAGCCCAGTTTTTTCTTATCCTTTTTTTTTTTTTTTTTTGTATTTTTTTTTTTTTTCTTTTTCTTTTTTTTTTTTTTTTTTTTCTGTACGCCGGCCTCTCACTGTTGTGGCCTCTCCCGTTGCGGAGCACAGGCCCCAGACGCACAGGCTCAGCGGCCATGGCTCACAGGCCCAGCCGCTCTGCGGCATGTGGGATCTTCCCGGACCAGGGCACGAACCCGTGTCCCCCGCATCGGCAGGCGGACTCTCAACCACTGCACCACCAGGGAAGCCCTCTTTTTGTCCTTTTTTAAAAAAATTGAAGTATAGTTGATTAACAATGTTTCAGGTATACAGCAAAGTGATTTAGTTATACATATACATATTCTTCTATATACATATATGATATGAATACATATTATGCATACATATAGACACATACATATATAAACACATACATACTTATATACATACATATATATATTCTTTTTCAGATTCTTTTCCATTATAGAGTTATTACAAGATACTGAGTAGAGTTCCCTGTGCTACAGAGTAGGACCTTGTCATTTATTTATTTTATATATAGTAGTGTGTATCAGCTAATCTCAAACTCCTAATTTATCTCTCCCCAACCTTTCCCTTTTGGTAACCATAAATTTGTTTTCTATGACTGTGAGTCTATTTGTTTTGTATATAAGTTCATTTGTATCACTTTTTAGATTCCACATATAAGTGATATCGTATGGCATTTGTCTTCCTCTGCCTGGCTTACTTCACTTAGTATGATCATCTCTAGGTCCATCCATGTTGCTGCCAATGGCATTACTTCATGCTTTTTTATGGCTGAGTAATATTCCATCTTTATCCATTCATCTGTCGATGGACATTAAGGTTGCTTCCATGTCTTGGCTATTGTAGCTAGTGCTGCTAGGAACATAGGGGTGCATGTGTCTTTTTGAATTATGGTTTTCTCCAGATATATGCCCAGGAGTGGGGTTGCAGGATCATATGGTAGCTCTACTTTTAGTTTTTTAATGGAACCTCCATACTGTTCTCCATAGCGGCTGCACCAATTTACATTCCCACCAACAGTGCAGGAGGGTTCCAGGGCCAGCCGGGTTTTAAGAGGGTATAGACTCCACCTCTGGATGGGGGAGCAGCAAAGACCCATTGCAAAGAGCCATGCAGCAGGAACGGGATGACTTTGTGCTGGTAACACAACCTGCCATGTCATCCCTTCAACTGGCCTCAGGTACCTCTTCTTGGACTGTACTTTCCCAATCCTCCACGCTCACTTCTCAAATCTCCCGATCACTGCATGAGGTAAAGTAACCTTGTCATGTAGCCAGCTCCTGCTGGAGAATCATGCAATAAGGCAGTGAACAAAGAGCTTGTATCCCAGAATAGGGTGGAATCCAGGGACACTCAAATCTAGGGACAAATTCAGAGAGAGCCAAGAACCCGTGTGCCATGATCGGGGCCATCTAGTCTCCCTGAAATAATCCAGACGTGGGATTTCAGAGTTGTTTTACTTATGGAGTCACGCAATGCTCTTGGTATGAAAAGTACTGCAAAACTGCAGTTATTAAAAAATAATCTATGCATTTGCAGATTGAACCTGGCATGAAAGTTTGTAGAAATAGAAAGGGAGGGATGAGGCGGTGACAAATAAGGCAGAAATTGCTTTCTCAGCCTCCTTTGAGCTGGGCCAGGCATGGGACCCAGGCTTCCCTCGTCAGAGGCCCCCGTGGAGACTTCACGGTGTAGGCTGGTGATGCTGAGGAGGTAGAACCACCCAGAAGTGTTGCTGGTGAAGATATCCAGCGGCCAGAGCCTGCAGGGGTGGAAATTCTAGAAACAAGTGGGGTAGCATGTGGTATCTGTGCCCGCTGTGATTTCCACTGAAGCAATCCTGAGGGGTGGTCTGGGGGTTGTGCAGACTGCGTGGCTACTGCATGAGACTCTCTAGTCCTCCTAGCCATTCGGTGAGCTGCCTCTATCTCCTTGAATAACTTCCGTGCCTGCTTAATGGGCTTAAAAACGTTCTGTACTCTGTGAAGAAAACACTTCCTGGTACGTCTGCCTAACTAGGGAGTTTGGTCAGGACAGTGGCCCTCTCAGGACATTTTATTGGACTTTTTCAGAGTTCACATGAAACCAGGTCAGGTCATCCCTGGCAGGTGGCAGCCACGGGAACGTGCCACTCAGATTGCCCCATAGAGAGAACCTCGCGGGGTGAACGTGCCACGTGTCCTCGCCGTGGCTGTGCTCCCCCCGGGGCTGCTTCCAGGCAGAGACTGAGCGTGGAAGGGGTGCCAGAACCGGGGCGTTCCGGTGCCGGGCTTTCCCGTAGGCCTGGCTGAGATGTTCTCAGATCTGTCCTTTCCATGTCTTATTTAAGAAGTCCTTTCTTTCCCTGAAGGTCAGAAAAATACATTAACCTATATTTCTTGCTAATAACTTTAAAGTTTTGCTCTTATAATTATAGACTTCAATTCATCTGGCGGTATTGTGGGCTCTGGTATGCGTGGAGGCCAGTTTAGTCTTTATACATGTGGACAAGCAGGTTTTTAGCTCCACTTACTAGAGTCCCTCCTTTTCCCGCCGCCAGGCTGATCCTATCACACACATCAAAGTTCCACAAGTACACGGGTCTGTTCCAGAGCTCTGTACTGTAGTCTATCGGTCAGTTTATCTACTGTGGTGCCAGCGCCACATTGTCTTAATTACCATAGCTTCATAATAAGTCTGGTTATCTGTAAGGTAAGCCTCCCCTTCTTATTCTCCTTCTTCAGAAATGCCTTCGCTATTCTGGCCTCTTACTCCTCCAGATAGCTTTTAGAATCAGCCTGCTAATTCTATGAAAAACCCTACTGGAGTTTGTGGGCTTGGAATTGCATTGAATCTATAGACCAATGTGGGGAAATGTGACTTTTTTTCTTTCACTTTCTTGGGAGGGTGGATGGGTGGTCCTGGGATTAAACGCCTGGCTGCCTGCTGTTCTGTATCCAGATGTGGGGAATCCATGACTCCTTATACACACCCTCAAATAATTTCTGTTTTTAGACTCCTTTCTCACTCCCAGGTCATCTGATTCTGAGTTCGGAGACCCAGAATCAGTTCCAGGGATCATTTCTTTTCTTTGCTGTAGAGGCAATTTTAATTTTCTCATTTATATTTCTCATTGTAGAGTTTTTCTATGATGAATATGCATTATTATTGCAATAAAACAAACAAAATAATTATCGCATTCCTGTGGTGATGACTCCCAAGTCCAGCAGTCAGCTCTCTCAGTTACTTCAACAGAATTAATACCCACACGGCCAACACGCTCTCCCAGGTCAATGGTGCACACTGACCATCAATCACACCCATGGCCTGATGCCCCCTGTCATCAGAATCCTTCTTAACACAGCCCCACAGACAGCCACTGCTAATTTATCAAAGTGGCGAGAGAAAACCTGTTTGCCATCCTAGGCTGTGATGAAGATTCACTCTTCCTTCTAGATCTATAATCTATGAATAATTCTGAAGGAGACAGTCCAGGGAGATGAAAAGAGCACTGTACATGGAGCCAGATGCCCCCGTGCAGGTCTGCCTTTGCCACCCTCTAACAGAGGATTTTTTTTTTCCTTGAGACAGCCATGTTCCTCATCCTCAAGCTTCCTCTTCTGTGAAATGGAGATGTTGACCTAAGTGCTAGCTGAGGTCCCAATCTGCTGTAACACGCTGGGATTCTCAGTGCCATGCTTTCCCCAGGCACTTGACACAGGTAAAGACAACGATAATGGCAACACTACCATATATCAAGGGCCTCCTGTGTATCAAGCATTGTGCCAAGCACTTCACCCGTGTTATCATCTCATTTACGACTCACAGAGTCTCGTGATGGTACTGTTCTCCACGTCACAGAGGAAGAACCTGAGGATCAGAGAGGGAAAGTAACTTGTCTGAGCTCGTCCAGCAAGTCAATGGATTCCGATTTGAACCCAAACCTGACCCTTTGCTGCTATGCTCTGCCCACATCCCCCATAGCACATGTTGTTCTGATGTATCTATTGCAACAATAGGTCACTCTCCACTTGAGGGCTTTCTCTTGTCCCAGTGGCAGAAGTTCCAGACATATGGAGAAGTCAATACCCCTGGAAGCAGCTCTCGCATATAGTAACACATCAGAGTTGGAGGATACACACCCCAACTCCCTCGCCTCTTGGTTGGGATACTCTGAGGCATGTCTTTTCCCTTCCCGGCCTCACTTTCTCTCTCCTCTCTCTTCACTTCACGCGATTACCTCCCAAGAAAACTCCTTGCCCTCAGATTCTTGTCTCGGGGTCTGTTTCCTAGAACTTAAACCAAGATAACCTTGCACCATGCTATATCGCCATGAAAAACTGAACTGGAATGTTGTAGAAAAATACATTTAAAACTTGTTTCTCGGGTCTTACTGAGTTCCCTTTGAGTTCAAACTCTATAAACCAGTTATTTTAAGGTCTGCAACCCTTGAGTGAGAGAGGGGAGTTAGGGGCACTTGGGATTTGTAGAGCCCTTAGGTCCATGTGGCTTCTTGTTTTGTCTTCAGCCACTTCTGTGTCCTCAGACAAGTGTGGAAACTCCAGAGGCCTACTTCTTCCTCGGTAAAGAGAAAGCTCTGGGACTCTGACTGAGATTTTAGATCTTGGACTCAAGGTAATCCAGCGTAGATTGACAGACCCACAGTTAAGGCCGGAAGGCCTCACTTCACACAGCTGCCAACTTTGCATAAAGGAAATAAAGGCTCTGGACACTGGCGGGCAGGAAAAGGCACAATAGTAAACAAGGAAACAAGATGCATAGAGATAAAAAGGCTGTGCAGTCAGTCCCAGGTGAAAATGTTAATTACAGTACAGCCTCTTGGATCAAGACGGAATGAAAACTCCCACAGATTACAATGTGCCGAGGGCTAAATATGCAGCCATTATGATTTCTTTTTCCCACAGGGCCATCATACTCAGTTATAGCTCTGAGATGTTTCTTTTCATCCACATAATATGTTTACACATTTAATAACCTCTTTTTAGCCTCAACCTCAGTTTTTAGTGGCAGTGGCACTCCTGAACGCCATGCCTTCCAGGCTTGCGTTGATGGTGGTGGTTGTGGGATCGGCTGAAGTAATGCTTGCTATTTTATTAGAGGAATCTGTGAAGAGGACAAGGTCCCCAGTGGACTTGAAAATAAAGCAAAGAAAGCATCCCACGTGACCAAAGTTCTCTGCGACTCCCTGCCTGCCGTCAAGCTTGGGCTGTGATGTTAATTTTTCCATCTGCTTTGGCTGCAGGTAATTTAGAGACACCAACGTCATCAGACCATCTGTTCAGTAGAACCGCAGCAATGCTTTTCCTCCTGCGTCATTTATGCCTTGACAGTGACTTTGGGCTATTTTCAATATATGCTGGGCAGAGACGAAATTGTGTACCGAGGAGTCCCTTAGCATCGCACCAAAGGGTAAGGACTGAATACTAATTCCATTTGCAATTATTTGTATAAGACGCAGGTATAAACAGAGTTATCAAAACTCATGGTTAATCCCAAGACAAGGGAATGCAGGTAGTTGGCATGTGAGCGGTCGCACA
The DNA here is from genome assembly GCF_003031525.2 of Neophocaena asiaeorientalis asiaeorientalis. NCBI lineage: Eukaryota > Metazoa > Chordata > Mammalia > Artiodactyla > Phocoenidae > Neophocaena > Neophocaena asiaeorientalis. The sequence goes on from NW_020171988.1 coordinate 1,052,278, forward strand.
ACATGGTTTGCTTTCTTTCTGATGATTTCCTGACAGACTCAGTTTGTACAGTCTGATCATTCTGGCATTGTTGATTATTGAAAAGCTGTTCTCAGAATGACACTGTTCAATGCGAGGCATGTCTTTCCACTTTCCGCTGTGACTTTGAATCTTCTGAATAACCTGATCCAAGTGATATTTATTGAGTACCTACTATATGCCAGTCAGTGCGTTGGAAGTGAGTGTACAAACAGCATAACACAAAGGCCACGCCCTTCAGGGGCTCACGGTCTGGAAGCAGAGATAGGCACATAAACACAAAATTAGTTAATCTCTCTGTGACTCAGTTTTCTTGTTATTAAATGGGAGTAATTATAGTACCTGCCTCTTGAGTTGTTCCGAGGGTTGAAATGTAAAGCAGAAACATAAAATGTGCTTCATAGATGTTAGAAAACAAACAAATATGGAGCCATTAAGGCTACTGTGAAGGGCTTCACCAAGTGCCATGTGGGCACTGGCAAGGGAAGGGTTCATGGGAGAGGTCAGGTGGAGGATGCAGTGTGCATCAGTCCACCTTGAGTCCACCTGGTGCCATGGTGGATGTTTTCTATGCATGCGGACAACTTCTCTCCTCAAGCCCTGAGCCCTTCTGCTTCTATGCTTGAGCAAGAGCTTTCTGTGGCATCAGTGTGGGTCTCACTGAACCTGTGCTTAGCGTAGCTGGGAAGCTCTGGGATTGACTGCCCCCAGGGGCAACCCTCAGCCAAGGAGGGATGGAGTCGGCAGATACATATCCAGCCTCCCTAATCCATGGTGGGCCAGTTCCAAGGCACACAGACAGTCCCTCAGAGGCCCCAGCAGGACTGAGCCCAGGTGCCCCCAGCAGGGACCCTTCACTTATTTGTTTACCCAGCTTCAATGGTTTTGCACCCACCCTTCCCCATCTCCACTCCTTTACTTGTGCAAATAAACTATCTGCACCCAAGTCTTGTCACAAGTTTTGCTTTTGAGGACACTCAAACTTCAAGGAATTGGAGATGGGGAAGGAAGCTATGGAAAAGAAGTGACGTTTGAGGGAGGGCTTGAAAGACAGGAGTGCAGCAGGTGGGGAGATGGAAAGGCCTGAACCAGGAACACAAAGAGGCAAAGGCATGGAGGCCTGTGAACATGTGGAGTCTGGACTATGCCAGGGTTGCTGGAGCCCCAGGTTCACAGAGGGCAGGGACAGCCAGCAGCACTGAGAGATTGTCCAGGGGCAGCTGAAGTACAGCCCTGCCTGCAGAGCAGGTCAAAGGATAAAAAACATTCCTTCATTGCACAATAAGATCTATTTAAGAAACAACAGGCACATGAAAAGATGTTCAGCGTCGCTAGTCATTAGAGAAATGCAAATCAAAACTACAGTGAGGTGTCACTTTACACCGATCAGAATGGCCATCATTTAAAAGTCTACAAATAACAAATGCTGGAGAAGGTGTGGAGAAAAGGGAACCCTCCTACACCGTTAGAGGGAACGTAAATTGGTGCAGCCACTATGGAAAACAGTATGGAGGTTCCTCAAAACACTAAAAGTAGAGTTGCCATATGATCCAGCAATCCCACTCCTGGGCATATACCCAGACAAAACTATAATTCAAGAAGATACATGCACCCCTATGTTCACAGCAACACTATTTACAACAGCCAAGACATGGAAACAACCTGGATGTCCATTGACAGATGAATGGATAAAGAAGATGTGGTACATATATACAATGGAATACTACTCAGCCATAAAAAAGAATGAAATAATGCCATTTGCAGCAACATGGATGGACCTAGGGATTATCATACAAAGTGAAGCAAGTCAGAAAGAGAAAGACAAATACCACATGATATCACTTATATGTGGAATCTAAAGCGTGACACAAGTGAACATATCTACAAAACAAAAACAGACTCACAAACATAGAGAACAGACTTGTGGTTGCCAAGGGAGAGAGAGGTTTACGGAATGGATGGATTGGAAGTTTGGGATTAGCAGATGCAAACTGGTATATATAGAATGGATACACAACAAGGTCCTACTGTATAGCACAGGGAACTATATTCAGTACCCTGGTAAAAACTATAATGGAAAAGAATATGAAAAAGAATATATATATATATATATATATATATATATATAAAACTGAGTCACTTTGCTGTACAGCAGAAATTAACACAACATTGTAAATCAACTATACTTCAATAAAATTTTAAAAAAGAAAGAAAAGAAACACAATGCCTTATCAAAATCTATTCCTTTGAGTCCTGCTCCTGGGACAGGCCAATTCAGTCCTAATGATCCCAGGATTCCAGAGACATCTTGCCTCTCTTAAGGGCTGGAACAATCCAGCAAACGGTGACAGAAAGCTTTTGGATTTTTAGTCAACAACCACTGTCTTCTGTGAATCACCAGAAATAAAAATGTGTTTATTTAGTGCAGATTAAACACCAATGCCCTTTACCTTAGCTGGATTCATGGTTTTCATCTGATTCCATGAGTGGATCTTTGTCCCAGGCAGTCCATGGGTGTCCTGACTGTGGCGAGTATTGGATGATATCTGCTACTCTTGAGGTCTTAGGAAACTCTGAAGATCCCAAAATAGCAGCCAATGCTCAATGATTCTGTTTCCAGATGATTCAAGCTCTTCCTCTTTTCTACTCCTTTCAGTAGTTGCTTATGGTTCTACCTTCATTTCCAGTGAGCAGTGGGACTTGAGTACACCTACAGCAGCTGCTGTCAATGACCTGCCCATATACCCTTTGCCTTGCCATTATCGTGTACAACTGCCTGACCTCCAATTACCTGAGGGCTTACTTGGGTGGTTAGAGCCCACTGTGCCCAAACCTAGGAGGCTACAAGTACAGGGAATTGATGCCCATGCCCTGTAGCAGCCCTCAGCCAACAACAAATGAAAGTACAAGTGTAAATACCCCAGCTCCCTCTCCCTTAAGGTGTGACAGCTCAGAGATGCCTGTTCTACACTGAGTCCTGGGGGTTCGATTAAGCTCTGGTTGCCCGGAAAGCCCTGGCTTCATTTTGTAGCTTCATCAGAGCCATCCCCTTCCTCTCCCACTTTCCATTCCCCTACCGATGTTGTTTGCGATCATCTCCTTAATAAATTACTTGCATTCAATTCCTGGTCCTACTGTTTCTTAAGAACCCAAATTTAGACAATATTCACCAATCATTTTTTCATCTTAGTGTCAGCTCTCAAATGCTTTGTTTTGTGAGGGGAAAAATTAGTGTTGTGTTTTTTATCATTTTGATGTTTCATTGGTTACACCTGAGTTTCTCTTTTGCCCCCACTTTTATGTATTATTACCTTTGTAACAAAAATGTGTTGAATAGGTGGACGTGAGTGGGGAGGGCAGAGTTCCTGCCGGACTGATAGGGAAGAGAGTCCCCAGAAACGCATATGGGAAGACAGATGTAAAGGGAATTAGATGTGGCTCACTGGCTAGCTAAAACACGGCAGATAAAAGAAGGTGACAGGCAGAGATAAGTAAAGATGGATTTTCACTGAGAGAAGAACAGTCTCTCAGTTATCTCTTCTCTAGAAGCATGGCAGAAATGTTAGTTACTTTTACTTGCTGACAAAATTTCATCTTTGTTACAGGGGTGATATGTCCAGCCACAGGTGAAGAATCTTGATTGATCTAAGTCAACTGTGACAATCCTGTTTCCTTATTACTCACCTTGTGCAAAAGTTGCCATGTGACTAGTTCTAACCAGTGACATGTAAGGAAAAGCTCACTGCAGGATTTGAGGTAGGCTTTGCTTTCCCAATAAAAAGAGACAGAATAGGTTGTCTCTGTTCTTTCCTACTTTTTTGTGAGTTAAATGCAGACGTGATGCTTGGAACTGCAGCAGGCACAGTGCAACCATGAGGCAACAAGCCAACACACTTAAGAATGACTGAGTGGATAGAAAAGAAAGTCAGAAGGATCTTGTCTGCATTAAGAATTATCCTGGGCTGCTGATATATGCAACATCTGCTACAGAGAAAAATAAACCTCTATTTGTTTAAGCAACTTGTAGTTGACGTTTTGGCTTCTTGTAGCCTAAAGCATTCCTAAATCCTAAAAATTTTCTCTGTCAAGTTAAATCCCCAAGTCCTTTAAAAAATACTCTTACATGTGATTTTGTGACAGTGACAACTAATTAGAAGTATCATTAGATCAATAAAATCTTGGTTAATTAGAATTTAACTCAGTTTTGAGAAGATCCACTGATCAAAGTTAAGTGGTAGAAAGTATGGCAATTAGCTGATTCATTAATTAGGAAGAAGTAAAGGTTGAAGGACAGGTATTAGAAGTCAGTAATCCAAAATGAAAATAGTCAATTTTCAGGGACTATTTGAAGATAATACTACATGTATACATATATAAGCATGTACGTATTTTTCCTAGATAACACCCTGCTCTTTATCAGTTAAGAATACATCTTGGGGTTTCCCTGGACGTGCAGTGGTTGGGAGTCCGCCTGCCGATGCAGGGGACACGGGTCCGTGCCCCGGTCCGGGAGGATCCCACATGCTGCAGAGCGGCTGGGCCCGTGAGCCATGGCCGCTGAGCCTGTGTGTCTGGAGTCTGTGCTCCGCAACGGGAGAGGCCACAACAGTGAGAGGCCCGCGTACTGCAAAAAAAAAAAAAAAAATTACATCTTGGATATTGCCCCACATCAGTTCAGAGAGAGTATCCTTGTACTTTTTCTTTTCACAGATGCATGGTACTCCAACACGTGGCTGTCTCATGGTCTGTTCAAACACTCTCTTATAGATGGGCATAATGGGCTTAGCTGTGTCTCCCCAAAACTCGTCTGTTGAAGCCCTAACCCCCAGTACCTTAGAATGTGACTGTATTTGGAGATAGGGACTTCAAAGAAGTAATTAAGCTTAAGTGAAGTCATAAGTGTGGGGCTCTAATCCAATAGGACTGGTGTCTTAGAAGAAGAGGAAGAGAAACCAAAGAGGTGGGCACACAGAGAAAAGGCCATGTGAGGACATAGCCAGGATGTGAGCCTGGGAGCTGGTTACTGCTGAGAATCCCCTCAAAATGCCAGCACCACAATGAGGTACCTCCTCATGCTGGTCAGAATGGCTATCATTAAGAAACCTACAAATAACAAATGCTGGAGAGGGTGTGGAGAAAAGAGAACCCTCCTACACAGTTGATAGGAATGTAAATTGGTACAGCCACTGTGGAGAACCGTGTGGAGGTTCCTCAGAAAACTAAAAATAGAATTACCGTATATCCCACTCCTGGACATATATCCAGACAAAACTATAATTCAAAAAGATACATGCACCCTTATGCTCATAGCAGCACTATTCACAATAGCCAAGACACGGAAACAACCTAAATGTCCATCGACAGATGAGTGGGTAAAGAAGATGTGGTACATATAATATTGTAAATCAACTATACTATAATTTCTTTTAAAATGGAAAAAGAAAAAACCATGCCAGCATCAAGAGGCTTTGCTTTGGGACTCCAGCCCTCCACCTGGTAAGCCCTCGCTCTCTCCCCAGGCAGCTCTTGTCACAGGTGTAGCTGATCATGCTTCCAGGTTTGGCCCAGGGATGAACCCATGACTGCTGGCTCTCCTGCAGCTCCACGGGTGGGTGAGGGGATCACGGATGCCTGAGAGTGGTGAAGGGGGGCAATTGGCACAGCTCTGCCACAGGCTGTCTCCCTCCACCGTTTACTATCCCACCTCCCAGACTAATGCTCTCTACATGGTGGCTGCAGGCGTCCAGCATCCCCGGGGCTCCTGGGGAGAAGGGCTCCAGGCTGAGATGCAGTCTTCAGCCCAGCAGTGGTGGGTTCCTCTATATACTCACCTGTCAATGTGCTCCCCGTTTGCCATCTGCCATCCAGACAGTCATTAGTAACTCTCACGGGATGATTAACCTGCTCCCAGTCTCCACACTTTCGGAGGTTTATTTCCTCTGGAACTTCTGCGTCAATATTCCAATGGCACTTGGAGAGAGAATGGAGAGAAAACTGCATGTGGGCCCCTCACCTTGACCTAGAAACCTGCATTATTATAACATAATGTAGTGTCAAGGGCACTTGACCAGGAGGTTAGAGACGAGAGTCCTTGTCCTAATTTGATCATCATCTCTGTCACCACGTACCTACTCTTCTTTTCCTTATCAGCCCCTTACAGCTCCAATATCCGAGATTCTTTAGGGAACACATTCCCATATAGCTGACCCCTACCAGCTGACTCTACGAGCCTTATACCCTTGACATTTCTTCCTGTCACCCCAATGCACCACAAATGAATATATGTGTCACTTGCCTTTTTCCCGTTGTCCAAGAACCTTGAAAGATTTCAACCAGAAACAAAATCAGAAGCAAATTACTCAGTGAGAACTGAAAGCTTAGGAGTCTCCAAATGAGGCAGAATCCTTTTTCTCCTTTCTTATTTAACAATTCCCTCCTAACAGTAGGCTCTGTTCTTTCTTAAGACCTAACCTCTCCAGGAATGAGGAGACACTGAAAGGGCTTAAGTGAAAATATTAGGCAAGGGAAGTAGCAGAAGTAAAGCTAACCACTGCTGCCAGAGTGGTGAGAATGTATTCATCCATCCAGAGAGAAGCTGTTGGGACCCAAGGACACTTAAAACACAATGCTTGCCCTCCAGGAATCTATAGTTTCATCAATCAGATTTTCCGTCATGGAGCTAAATTGGAAAGGAGCAGTCAAGTGTGTGCTGCTCTAGGTAAATGTGAGGCTGCGTGAGAATTCACTTGGTGGAGTTTGAAGCCTACAGGGGTGGAGTCTGCAGCCTACAGGGGTGCATTCTGTCATTGCCAACAACATGCCAAAGACTGAAATGAAAGATGTAAGTCTCATCAGGAAGGAGTCTTCGGAGTATAGGGCACAGAGATGGGCCAGCTCAGAGAGAAGGAAGTGTGTCCACACGGCATTGCCAAGGTGATGCAGGGAGAGCGGATGCAGGGATTCAGAGGCAGCATCTCAGCTCACCTTGCACTGTTTGCCCATCCAGAAGAGGCCTGCTGACACTAGGCAAGGGTGGCATAGATCTTCTGTGGAACACTTATGTGGTGATGGGCTACTGTTTAGAATGGTGAGTAAAAAGATTAGGATGGTTTATTTAGGTCAGTTTCGACATTCACCTCAGATAGCTCTAGCCTCATAACAAACTACCCCAAATGCAGCAGCTTGAGGACACAACCATTTCCTTATTATACCTTACAATTTTGTGGGCCAGGAATTTGAATGTGACTCAGCTGGGCAATTCTCCTATTCAATATGGCCTCAACTAAGATCACTCAGTGATTTCAGCGATGGAATTCAGTTGGCGCATGAGCTGGTCTGGAGGATCCAAGACAGCTTCACTTATATGTCTGGTGCCACGGTGACGGAAAGAAGGCTGTGTCCAGCTGTTGACGAGAGTGGCCACATGTGAACTCTTCAGCGTGGCGGTCACAGAGACTTCTTACATGGTGGCTCAGCGCCCCAAGAGAAAGTGTTCTAAGAGATGGCAAGTGGAAGCTTCCAGTGTCTTAAGGCCTGAGCTGGGAAACTGCTACAGCATCACTTCCGCCGTATTCTATATAGTCACAGAGCTGCCCAGGTTGAAGGGTAGGGAATACAGACCCCACTTCTCGATAGGAAAGGGGTTAAAGAATCTGTGGCCATCGTTACTCCACTGCAGCATTAAAGAGGAGACTGGAGAGCAGAAGGCTGCAGTATACTAGTCACAGGGTGACCAACCATGTGGTTTTCCCAGGACTGAGGGATTTCCCGGGACCATCCCAGGCAAATGCAGTTGGTTGATCAACCCGCCTATTCAGCTCATTCCTATCACCATAACCTTAACAGCCACAGCAGTTTCTTCCCATCTTTGTATGCTATTGTCTTCTTGTAGGAGATTTGTGTTCATGTGGGTTGTAGCTAAGGAGACAGCTCAGGAAACAGCTTTCTGAAGCTGAGGTTGGAAAACATACAGGCATTTGCAAGTAAGGAGAAAAAGAAACACAGTGGTATGAAGTGGAGGTTAAGCAAAAAATGTCTTGTGCAAGGGGGCTTCCCTGGTGGCGCAGTGGTTGAGAGTCCACCTGCCGATGCAGGGGACACGGGTTCGTGCCCTGGTCTGCGAAGATCCCACATGCCACGGAGCGGCTGGGCCCGTGAGCCATGGCCGCTGAGCCTGTGCGTCCGGAGCCTGTGCTCCGCAACGGGAGAGGCCACAGCAGTGAGAGGCCAGCGTACCGGAAAAAAAAAAAAAAAAGTCTTGTGCTATCTTTCCCACAAGTCGCGGTCAGATCTCATTTTTCTCATTCTATTGTCATTATATTTAGTCACAACTTATTTTTTGTTTGCTCTTCCCTCGACCCCTCCTTAGGCAAGTGTCCAGGGCTGGATGAATATCTCAGCATAGCAGAAAGAGCAGAGAGCACAGGTTCAAGTTCCTCCTTTGTCACATCTCCTATAATGTGACTTTGAGTACCTCCCTGGACCTCTCTCAGTCCTGGTTCTCTCATCTCAAATGATGTTGCCTGACTTTCTGATGGTCAGTGTCCACAGCAAATGAAAAATCACATGTTTATTCAACATTTTATATCAATGACTTGGATGTGAGCTCTGAGGGTGTAACAGAAATTTTTAGGCCACGTGCAACTTTGGAGGGAGAGCTACTACACCAGATAATACTCAATATCCAAAAAAGATTTAACAGGCTGGAATGATGAGATAAATTTAAGGAGATGAAGTTGAACAGAGAAAATGTAGAAGTTTGAACTTTGGCCTATTAAAGCCCAACTCGAGTACAGAATGGGGAATAGGGATTAGTAGCAACACATATGAAATTATTTGGGAGTTTTAGTTGACTGTAGGCCGGGTATGAGTCAACACTACCATGTGACTATGAAAAATAAAAGCTGATTAAATGGAATCAAGATCTCAATTGAGAGGGGTGCTCCTCCTTTTCTAAACTGAAATGGAGGAATCACATCTGAGGTATATATTCATTGATTTGGGATCCCAACACTTTAAAGGGGTTAAAAAAAACAACTTAAGCTTGTTCAGAGAAGAATGTACAAGATTGAATGAGAACCCCCAAAAGTGGAATGGTTAGCCTAAGGGGCCAAAAACCCCTGGAGTACTAAATAGATTTCCTTAATGCACTGAAATTAACAGACTGCCCCAAGTACAGAGAACTAAGGTCTAAGTGTAAGAGTTCCAAGGAAAGTGGTTTTATTCATGAGAAAGGAATATTGGCTACAGAACTGTGTCCATGATGATGTCCATGTCACAGGACTTCCCTGGGGGCAGAGCATAGAAGGATAGCCGTTGCGCACTTAGGAGGATGTATTTTCCTAAGACGGTCATGCCAATACACATCCTACCCCATATGTTCTGACAACGTGATGTGGCCACTCCTGCATCCAGGGATGGGGGCCTATATTCTCTCCCCTTGAACGGAGGCACATCTTTGTAACTATGTTGACCAGTAGAGAAAATAATCTTATGTGACTTCTGAGGATAGGTCATCTGCCTGGCGCTCTCTCTCTCTCTCTCTGTCTGTCTGTCTCTCTAGGTACTCTCGTCCTGGGAACCCAGTCACCATGCTGTGGGAAAGCCAAGCAGCCACATGCAGATGTTCCAGCTATTTCCTAGCTGTTTAAGTCTACTCAGCCAAGAGCCAGCATTAACCGCTACACATGTGAGTAAATGAAACTTGAGATGATAATCTCCCATCCTTTTAGACTTTTCAGCAGAGGCCCCAGACATTATGCAGCAGGGGTCAGCCAGTTCTGCTATGCGCTGTCTGAATTCTTGACCCTGAGGATCCATGAGCAGATAATGATGTTTATGTTACTATACTTTGGGATAATTTGTTATCACAACCAAAGTGCCTGTAATAGAGGGGTCCTACCCAAGGACTACTATCTATGGTCCCCTATCCAGGAAGAGGGAGAGGGAGTCTGAATGATGGTTTGGACTGGAAGGATGGGGCTAGGGGGTATTAAGAGACAGGCAAGGGTGTTGGGAGAGTAGAGAACAAGGTATTGAACAGATGGGATCAAGGGCTTGGGGAACTAAATCTGAGAACTGGGGACTCTACGCATGCAGTTAAGGAGGCATTTACTTTACAAAGGTTTGCTTTGCAGGAAAGAGTGACTCCAGATCAGCAAAGTGGAGGAGCTATCTTAGCAGGCAGTGGGGGGCTTCAGCATATGCTATAGAGAGGATGTGGACATCAGATGGGTGGGTGGCTGGACTACATGACGACCTCTAACGTTCCTTTCAATCCTGAAATTCTATGAAGTTCTTAGAAAAGTGTAAAACACTGTGTAGAGGTATGTACTATTATTAATGTATATGTTATGGGCCCAATAAGAAGAGGCTTAACACGAATTGGTGGGAAGCCGAAAGTCGAGGCAGGAAGCTAAATTATTCTCATAGGTTTAACAGAGGCACAACTGGAACCCCCTCGTGGGGCAAGATAAATGCCCATTACTCCATCCACCCTGCTCTAACCTTCAGTCACGCATCAGATTCCAGGCCTCAAGGAATTGGCTCCTAGCAAAGATGAGAAAAAGTGTGGAAGAAGAAATAAAGCCATGTGGAAGCAGGTGATACCACAGCCAAGCATTTACCCGCGGGGAAGAGGTAAACCCCACTCTGGGAGCCATGCTTGTGAACAAATGATACATTGTTGAAGAACGGGGGGGTAAAGGCAACCAGCAGAAAGTACCTGCTTCTGCCCAAGTTCTCCAATAGTTAATAATATCTCTACTGATGCATTTCTTGCAATAGCTTTTAATGTTTTTATCAATCGGACTGACTTTTAACTTCTAAAGGGCAGGGATCAGATATCTTCATGTCTCCAGTGATTAGCATAATACCTCAAAGAGAACAGGAACTCAATAATTTTTTGATGAATGGGTAGATAGAGGGAATGGCTGGCTGGCTGGCTGGCTGAGATATTTGAAGGCTGGCAACCTTACCACCCAAGTGTGGGCTTTGCTATTCTGTTACTGAGTAACTTTGGCCCAGAGCCTTTGGAGACAGTTAGGTGAGGAGTGCAAAGAAATCTGGACTTTTATCAGTGATCACCTCTGCCTCTACTCCTCCCTACAGCTGCTCTATAATCCACCGTGGAGCCCTAGGATGGGTCCTTTACCTTTTAAGCATATTGTTCATTTAATAAATATTTATTGAGCACCCCATCCCTGTGCTAGGCACTGGAGGTAAGGATATAAATAAGCTGTGACCCTGACCTCTCATAATTAAATAAGCAATCATATACTATTTCATATGTGCAATGATGGTGGAGGAACAGGGCGCTGAGGGAACATAATAACAGCAGATATCGACCTCGATCTAGGGGAGATGAGGGAAGTTTTCCCATAGGAAATGACATGGGGAGTGGGAACCAGGTACAATGAACAGGATGAGTATTCCAGGCAGAAAGAAGAGCATGTTCAAAAGTCCAGAAACAAGCTAAAGCTAAAAGAGTTTCAGAAGCTGAGAGACATCCTCTGGGACCAAAGCTTGAGCCATCAACAAGTGTGAAGACTCCACGAAGATCCCTTTTGATTAGAACTGAAAGAAAGGACTGTTAGCTAAAAAGCCTTTTTGCTGTCCTGAAAGAACCAAATGACGAGCCCCTGGCCAGGTAGGACTGTGCTTTTCTCATCTTGGTGGCCACAGAGGAGTAGCTTTCTTGCACAGAGAAGGAACTCAGCACCTACTGCACACCTAAAACTTCCCCTGACACATGAGCAAGGTCCAATTTTCTTCTAGAAGATGCTGTGCTCCAGGGTGGTCAGACTGAATGAAGGGAATTTCCTTGTGGTCCTGTGTAAGCCTTTGGCTCTCTCTTAATGACTGCATAACCACGTGGTTTTGTCTTCTTCTGAGTTTCCCAAGAGGCAGACCCTGAGACAAAAAGCTGGGTATCAGTAGCTCATTGGAGAGATGATCCCAGGAATCACTGGTAAGAGAGAGGGGAAGCGAGACAGACAAGGAATGAAGCCAATAAAGGATGTGTTGATGAGCTTCTTGCTGTGGGAACCGAGGGCTCCATCCTGTGTGAACCTCTGGGAAACAGTGCAGAAAACAACTCAGAGTTGGCTCACCCGAGAAGAGAGAGAGCACAAGTATTGACCGACCACCTCCCATCTCTCACCGGTTGGGGGAAGCTCCTGAGAAGTTAACTGTCAGCATTTCTGGCCTGCCCCACATGCAGGCAAAGGAAGGGAGGGGTTATGGGCTGGCAATCATAACATCTGCTACTGGTTCCCTCCCACTCAGGCCCTAAGCTCTGCTCACATGCTCAGGGAGAGAGGAGATCAGGCCCCTGAGTTCCAGACCACCATCTGGTCTTGGGCTGAGGGGGGGATTCCCTGATGGCAGAGAGGTTGAGGTCAATCCTGTATCATCTTCGGTCTGTTTGATCTCCTGGGGCACTGAAGAAGTCACCCAATTCTTTGTTGTCTTTTTTTAAGCTTTATACTATCTTCTTCCTAGCCATACTCAGACTGTACTTACACTTTAATTTTTCACCTTAGGTACTGCTATAATTTTTGTTTTCAATCAAAATGTTCATTAAAATCCTTTCACTCTCGCAAGCTTCCTTGTCATCTGCCTTACTCTTCCAAATGGCATAGAATTGAACAGACCTGGGAGGGTCCCATGGTGATAGAAAAACTAGAAATAACGAGGTCATCTGGCTACATAAAAACAGAGCTAGGACTCGAATTCAAGTCTCTCGTCTCCTAGCTCAGAGGGTGATGAACTTTGACCCTTGGACCAATTCAGCCCACTGCCTGCCTAGTTTTATAAGTAAACGTATATTAAGACATTAAATTACGTATTATTATATGGTTTCTTTCAAGCTACAATACCAGAGTTGAGTAGTTGCAACAGAGACAGTCCCAAAGACAAAATGTTTACTCTCTGGCCCTTTACATTTTCTGCTCTCCCCCAGGCCTAACTCTCCCATCATCTGTAGTCACAATACAATCTGTCATTCAGACTGCACAAGAACCCAGAAAAGTGGGGAGTTGTTGTTTAATAGGTCCAGAGTTTCAGTTTTGCAAGATGGAAAGAGTCTGTGCGTGGATGGTGGTGATGGTAGCCAACAGTGTGAATGTACTTAATGCCACTGAATTGTACACTTAAAGATGATTAAGATGGTAAATTTTATGTTATGTGTATTTCAGCACAATTAAAATAAAAAAGAAACAGAAAAAAAGGAAACCAGAAAAGTATGTCATGTTTCCCACTTTATAGATGAGAAAATCAAGGCACAGGAGGTTAAGTGACTTGCCCAAGATTACACAGCTGGTTAAGAGGCAGAGGCAAGACTCAAATCCACATATCCTGACTGTGTGTCTATGTGTTTTTTCTACCCAGCCTCTGCTGCCCTGAGCTCCATCATGCCTGTCCTTGGTTTAACTCCTGAATAGCTATCCATTCAGGCAACGGCCTCCCTCAATTGCTGTGCAGCTTTCTGTAGAGTGTGAGTAGTCTAGGTGTATATCTTCATGTTTTTCTTGTTGCCTTCAACCCAAACAAACATAGCTCTGGTACATGATAAGTTACAAGAATCCAGGAACAGGACATACATTTTGACAATGTAGGTGTGTTTTTTTTTCTTTTTTTTATAAACTGTAATTTACTGAAGTGGAAATGTAAGCCTTTCAAAGGCAGAGGACTGGAAAGGTTTGTAGCATACCCCGCGAGAACTCAGTCTCACTGGTTTGAGAAATACTCCAGAAGGTTTGGCACACCCAGTTGTAGCCATTCTAAGCAACAGCATTTTGTCTGATATTCCAGTGGGGCCCTATGATTCAGATAACTGTCTAACAAATACATCAATGATAAAAGAAAAGAATTATGAAAATTGTACACACGCTTCATCAGAAGTATGTGTGTAGGTGATTAATATCAAGAATCACTCTTACACTCAAAAACTTTTGTTGTCCCATCATAATTCATCTGTAGCCAGTCTTAACATTTAACCATTTAAATAATAAATTCAAATTATCTTATGATGAACAATGGGTTCTCGATTTTATGCACTTTTGGGTTAAAATTGGCAAACTAAACTATCACACCACACATGTCTTACCATGTGAATTTGCTCAAAGTGGTCCATACCCCATTCAATGAGATAAGCCTGCTGTTGCTTCTGTCCCGCCTCTGCTCCCCTGCTCTCAGGCCTGTCTTTAGTATCATTCCTCAGATAGCTAGTGGGAAGCAGCCGCATAGCACAGGAAGATCAGCTCGGTGGTTTGTGACCGCCTGGAGGGGTGGGATAGGGAGGGTGGGAGGGAGGGAGACGCAAGAGGGAAGAGATATGGGAACATATGTATATGTATAACTGATTCACTTTGTTATACAGCAGAAACTAACACACCATTGTAAAGCAATTATACTCCAATAAAGATGCTAAAAAAATAATAAAAATAAATACCCACCTCATGGCTTTCTCTGTGTCTTAAGTGATCTTAGGTATATGTCTCCCATGTTATCTTATTGCTTCCAACCCAGACAAAAAGACAGCTCTGGGGCTTCCCTGGTGGCGCAGTGGTGGAGAGTCCGCCTGCCGATGCAGGGGACACGGGTTCGTGCCCCGGTCTGGGAAGATCCCACATGCTGCGGAGCGGCTGGGCCCGTGAGCCATGGCCGCTAAGCCTGCATGTCCAGAGCCTGTGCTCCGCAACGGGAGAGGCCACAACAGTGAGAGGCCGGCGTACTGCAAAAAAAAAAAAAAAAAAAAAAAAAGCTGTGCTACAAGATAAATTACAAGAGTCCAGGACCACACTTGGATATTGTGGCAATATCAAATTCTTACCATCTTTTCTAAATGCTTTCTCTAAATCTCTGTGTTTCTCACATTGCAGACCAGTAGCCAACAGTCCGCAGACCAGCACCAACCCTCAGTCCGGGAGGCATTCACAGAGATCCTCCTTCTCTGTTTTCCAAGGCGTGCTGGTTCCCTCTTGTGTGCTCCATTCTGTGTTCCTCTCGCATCATCTCAGTACTGGCCCTGATTCCTTCCTTATTTCCAGGTGCGAAGCAGAACTGAGCTCTCATCAGAATATTGTTAAGGAGGTTTTGACTTCTCTGATAAACTCTGCCTACCAAAAATACTAAGTCCCTAACTTTACCTACTTTCCCAAGAGTGGCAGCACCGTGCTAGACTTTTTTCTATTCTGAGCACTCCGCCTACGTTTGGGTGGTATCTGCCACTTAGCCAAGGCACAGGGAGGGGCTGTTTAACATCTGTGTGACAGGAAGCATCACTTCCTCATTGGCATCCAAGCCGAAAATAGATTTCCCCACTGGGCAGACACGCGATAGCCATGACACTACCTGTATCCTGTCATTGCCCTGGAAACGCCTTCTCCCCACCCCTCACTCTGCCCCCAACTGGAGCCCCATTTGATTGACTGCATCCCTACTTGATCACATCATACTGAATATTAAGTAGCCAGAACATTCATTGACTGACAGTTAGCCTGCCTGATTAAAGTGAGTAGCTTTAACTACTAAGATTAGGTCCACAGGCTTTCTCTTAACTAGAATAGATGGGTGCATATTTTAAACTACACCAACCCCATCTGAAGTGTTAATTGCTGATACACACTGTGAAGTAGCATTTTTAAATGGGTAACATTTTAGCCTTTGCTCCTGGTTAGTGTTTAGACTTTGATGACTATATTTCTCTAGAAGATAAATTATTTTGAGAACAGTTTGGGACTCTAGAACCAGCTTCTGTTCAAATTAAAGTTTGTCACCATCATACACTTTGCTTCCACGCCCTTTCATCTCCTCCTTTTAGCTCCTTGATTTGTTTATTCTTCTGCATTTCACAGGCGAGAGGTGCCAGCATTGAGGAAGGCAGTGAGGTGCTGGGGAAGGGAAAGGAGCCTCTGACCTCAGGGTAAAAGCTATTTTAAACGCTTAGAAAGAAAACGTCCATTTTTAGTTACAGGGAATTAGAGGAAAAGATTAAAAGTACAAACTTTTAAAAATGAAAGACATATCTTATTAAATTAAAATCTGGGACAAATGTCATAAATATACTGGAGTTTGAGGAAAGGTTCTGTTTCCTCCAGCTATCAAAGTCCCATATACCAGGACAACTGAGACTCACAGCTTTCCAAACAACTTACCTTCTTAAATCATGACATTCTGTGACAACTCTGGGCCATCACCGGGATTCAGGGTATTCCAAAGATCGGCTTCCTTCTTCCTGGCCTCCCTCCTTTGTGTTGATTCTAGCAGTTGGTGTTTAAAGATCAGGATGACAAGAAATAATGCCATTTTCCTCCGCTGCTTTAAAATAAGAATTGTTGAACTCACACATGACTGTCACTCACAGCCCCAATATGCGACTGACACTTTTTACAAAGTTATTTTTTCTTTCAAAACAAGGGTGACAATTCCTGCATAAAATAAATTCTTCATCAACTGGGAAACACAATCACTAGAATTTTTTGGCACACTACATTTGGGAGAAAGAGGTGACTGAGAAGAAAAGAGTTGAATGTCGAGCACATTTGTTTAAAGCAACTTTCCAAGCTGTATCCCAGAGTCAGACAGACCCCATGCAATTTCTTTCTCATTCTGCATCTGTGGTTTCCGTCAGTGTTGATCAATGGTTATAGTGTTGACCCTTGCGCACACTAAGACCCTGACCGTCAAAGGAAGAATAAATACTGTTCGATGCACTGTCCTTCCCAAAGGAAGAAATTAGAACGGAACACTTCAGGAAGATTTGCAACATTAGCTGAAACCTTCATTTTAACCAACTGATCAAAGAAATTAGAATGCAGACTCCTCAATTCATGTTTAAACTATTACCTCATCTGTAAAGTGAGAACATTCCATTAGAAAGTTTATGAATTTATTTAGCAAAGACTTATTAAGTGCCTAATCTGTGCTAAATGCTTTTAGGATTCTGGAAATAGAGCCATGAACAAAGTCCCTGCACTCAGATGAATTACAGTTAGCAGGAGAGATGGAGATAAAACAAATAATTACATAAATAATTTATAATTGTAATTGTGGTAGGCGTTACAAAGAGCTAGTACAAGATGTTATGAGAAAGTATCATGGGGACAGAGAAACCCAATCTGGGATTCCTAAATCCCAGCAATGAGAGCATGTGCAAAGGTGCTGAGGTGGAGTGAAGCCCAGTCCTTCACAGAAAATGAAAGTAGGAAAACAGAGCTAAAATACACAAGTAACCAGGGATGAGGCCAGAGACCAAGCAGTGATGATCAGAAAGGTCAGAACAATGAGTTTATACTTTATCCAAATAGCAATGGGAAATTGTGGCTAAGAAACCTATTTGTCCCACAATATCTGTCCAAGCCTTCTTATTTCAGCAACAGAGCCCCAGAATCTAGCCAGACGCACAGCTGCCCAAATTAAAGACTACATTTCCTAGGCTCCCATGTGACTGAATTCTGGCCAATGAGGTGTAAGCAGAAGTGGTAGAAGCAACTTCTGGGAAGTAAGTGTCTTTAAAGGAGAGGGTGGGGCTTCCCTGGTGGCGCAGTGGTTGAGAGTCCGCCTGCCGATGCAGGGGACGCGGGTTCGTGCCCCAGTCCGGGAGGATCCCGCGTGCCACGGAGCAGCTGGACCCGTGAGCCATGGTCGCTGAGCCTGCGCGTCCAGAGCCTGTAAGTCTTCCCCTTTCTCTCAGGTGGGAATGCTGATGTGATCACAGAAGTTTGAATAGCCATCTGGGACCATGAAGGTGGAAGCCACACACTGAGGATAGCAATGCTGCAAGGTGAAAAAGCCCAGATGCCTGCCACCTGAGGAGTCACACTAGCCATGGATGGATACCTCTGAGCTTCTACTATGTCAGACGAAAGTACACTGAATAACACATCTATCCAAGCTACTCTGATTTAGACTTCCTGCCAGTCTCTGCTGAGCCTGTTCTTAATTGATGTACAACTCATTTCTTAAAGATGGAGTTTGTGATTGACATGTACACACTGCTATATTTAAAATGGATAACCATAAAGGACCTACTGTATAGCACAGGGAACTCTGCTCAATATCCTGTAATAACCTAAGTGGGAAAAGAATTTGAAAAAGACTAAATAAATAAATATTTTTAAAAATAAAAAAAAGAGAGGTCTTTCTTTCATGGTGGGATTATGAGCTCTTAAGTTCACAAATTTCTATGACTTTTATGAGGAACCTGAATATTTAGTATAAGAAACAAAACTTTTGTTTGCTTATTCATTCATTGTTTTATTCATTCATTTAATCATTTTGGCCCCTGCTATGTACAAAGTACTTGTCTTAGATGTTGCAGAAGACAAAATCGTAAATAATTTGATGCCTACCCTAAAAGGAGTTATAATTTGGAAATACAGGAAGTGGTCACTGGTAAGATGCAGATGACCAAAGAAGAGAGTTAAGGAAAAGCTGATGTTAAGAACATGGACAATTCATAGAGAGAAGAAAACCATCACACACTGAGTGTAAGAGCACTTATAAAGCTATCACATAGCTAAAGCTTGTGTAATGCCTCCACTCCAATTCAGAAACGATCTAAACTAATACTCTAAGGCATGAAGTCTCAGAACAGCAGGAAACTTCAGAGGAACCCAATGTTTGTCGAATTCAATAATTAATAGGATTCCACTGACCTCAGCAGACCACTCAGGCAAAGTAAACAGGCAAAAAACCATTTCCTTCTTTGAAACCAGGGATTAACAAAGAAAACTCAGCCCAACACTGGGCTTCAAACACCTATTGACAAAATCTGTTTTGTCATTGTCATGGTCCAAAGCTAGTCCCCGATCATATCATAGTTGCTGAGATCTTAAGAGTTAATGCTGTGGATTTACAAGAGAGAAACCTGATCCCATGTTTAGAAATACTTGAAGAGCCATATGCCTAAGCAAACAGTCCTTTTGGACCAGTTATGAGCCCACACCAGCTGAAGGAGGAAGCACGCGGAAGATGGCGTGTTATGGAATCTTGGGTGAATGGGCAATAGAGGGAGGGAAGGACTATTTCTGAGCACCTCTGTGCCAGGAACTGTGTAAAGCACTTTATATAGAAGCTTGTTTAATGTTTATACCAGCTCTGTGGGATATGAATGTTATCTCCTTTTACAGGTAAGGAAACTGAGGCTGAAGAAGATCTGATTTACCCAGGACATGAAACCAGGGCACAACCAGACTGCAATCCAGATGTATTCTGTCCATTAAGTCAGGCTCCATGAAGCTCTCTGGGAGATGGTGTCTTCAGCTGTAAGTTGGAAGTGAGGGCTGTTAGCAGAGAACCTCCAAGGGCATTTTCCTTGTAAAAGTCAAGCTATAGTTCTCCACCTAATAGTCAATAAGACCGTTTCTAAACCTCAGGGGTGCCTTCCAGTCCCAGTAATAACAATCTTCCCTTTGTACTAAATTGATAAATTTAGCATAATAAACCAACTGTCTCTACAGCTATTATTCATCCTAAGACTTGAAAACATCTTAAGATATATGGAAACTGGCACTTTCAAACTTTTATGAGGAAAACAAACAAAATAAGAAAAATTTGACAATATCAACATTTAAAAATTTGGATTCCGGGTAGCTATTTGCTGCTGGGTTATTTCTCTCTTGGGTAAAAGTCTGGAGGTAGGCATTTAAGCTAGTGTAACAGCTCTGTTTCATGAAGTCCTCAGGCACACAGGATTATCCCAGGCCAGGGCCCTGTCATCCCCATGATGTGGCCCTTGTCTTTGTGGTGTGAGATATGTGCTAGAGCTCCAGACACCACATCTGCATAAAACACATTTTTATTTTTAAACCTATGTAACTGCTGAGGGTCGGTATTCATGTGGTGAAATACATGCTCTTACACACCGCTGCGGGGGGGTGCTGGTTGTATATTGGTAGAACCTTCCTGGGGGAAAATTTGTATTATGAATAGTAAATATATATACAATCCTTCACCCATTTCTAAGGATATATTTATCCCTCTCTCCCCTTGAATCTCGCTGGCCCTGTGACTTGCTTTGACTAACAGAAAGAAGCACAAGTAATGGATTGAGACATCCAAGCTTGGACCTTAAGAGACTTAATGGAGAGTTTCCATTTCTCCCTCTTGGGAGCCAGCCAATGTGCTGTAAAGAAGCCCAGGTTTCACTGGGGAATGATAAGAGACCACGTGGAGAGGGGCTTCGGAGGAGGAGACACTTGTCTTTTTTCTTCCCTTTCCTTTTTTTTTAAAATTAAAGTATAGTTGATTTACAATGTTGTGTTAGCTTCAGGTGTACAGCAGAGTGGTTCAGTTATACATATCTATCTAATCTTTATTTTAAGATTCTTTTCCATTATAGGTTATTACATGATACTGAGTAGAGTCCCCTGCGCCATACAGTAGGTCCTTGTTGGTTATCCATTTTATTATATATAGCAGTGTGGATATGTTAATGCCACCCTCCTAATTTAAGGAGAGACTAACTTTGATGATACAGTCTCAGCAAAGCACTCAGCCAAATGCAGCCACATGTGTGACTCCAGTTACAGCACGTGGACCAGAACTTCCCAGCTGAGCCCAATCAACCCACAGAATCATGAGAAATAGATCACTGTTGTTGTTTCAAGCCACTAAGCTTTCTTTGAGGTGGTTTGTCATGCAGCAACAGAACTGAAACCATATCTTAAAGAAATAATGAGAGATATCAACAGATATTTATGTACAAGGATGTTCACATAAGTAACAATGGAACATTAGAATTCATCTAAATGCCTGTGTTGGTCTTCTGTTTTTTTCTCTGGCTACTCAGAAACCATTCCTAATTTTATTTCATAAGAGAGCACAGAATTTCCTTTATGAAAACCTTCCTCCTCATTTTCAGGCAGTGTGATTCCAGTGAAGTTTTTCCCCACACGAGGAGTGGACATATGACTCAGACCCGTCACCAGATCCCCCTGGGATTGGTTGAGGGATGCGACATGACTCACACAATATGGTCACAATCAGTGGATACCAGACTTGTACAGGAGCTACAGGAAAGAGTTCTTTCTTTCTTTTGAGTCTGTTGACAGAATGATTGAAGACAAGAATTCCTAACAGGCTGGGAATTAAATGAACTCCCCATGAGGTAGAGCTGAAAGATGGAGCGAACCAGTTCTAGATGACGTTTTTGAATCCCAAGGCCAAGCTATACACTAGACTTTCCGGGTATAGGATAACCAGTAAAAGTCAGTGGGTATCTTCTATAAATAATTTTTATAAAAGTTCCCATCTGGATAAAAGTCACAGCAAACTTGTAGATGTCTCTTCAAGTACTGTGGTGGGTATCAGCTGTTTTGATCTGCCCACGTCCATTCCCTCAACTTCTTGTAACAGATCCCATTTTTCTTTGGGGAATTGCCTTTCGCTCTTCCATATGGTTTTGGTGGGGCTACAAATCGGAGTATTCTGTTCCTCTGGCCACGGTAACCAGTCCAGGAGGAGAGCCTCTGATCGAAGCAGAGCTAATCAGATTCCTTGCATGTGGTTTTATACACGGATCATGGGAAAGAGATCTTTCTTTGCCTGAAGGTAACTCCCTGAGACACAGGAACCTGGACTTCCCTGAAAGCAGACTACCCCTTCCCTACCACCAGCAGGGAGCCCCCTTAGGGACCGAAAAAGAAAATCAGTGAGAATGAGGCCACGGCACAGAGAGAGAGCGAGAGAGCGAGCAAGCTTGTGACGTCACTCAAGTCACTGGATTCAGCCCTGCCCCAAGCAATGGCCACCCCTGGACTTCCCAGTTATATAATAAATTCCCCATTGGAATTGGGTTTCTGTCCCTAGCCATGGAAAGACTTACTGTGTTAGTACATTATCCAGCTTGTTTTTACATCTGATATCAGAGCCAGATTTCTGACTGGAGGGCTGGCTGCTCCAGTGTTCTAGTCAGTGCTAACAGAGAAGTGCCCCCTCCCCCGCCCCATGCTCACATACGTGCAGTCAGCACAATTCACACAGTCCCTAAACACCTAGTGGCTGTTGAACTAAACTGGCTCCCTGGTTTCCTAGCAACCAAGCTCCCTTTCCCCTTCTTCACACACTAACACCCTTTGTGACATCTCCTTTTCAAGGCTGCCCTTCATGTGTGTGTTTGGGAGGTGGCAAAGGAGAACGCAAGAAAACACACGCATATATTTCACCCCAAAACTCGAGACCTGAGACCGCATGTGAGGTGGTCTAGCTTACAGATTCAGCACATTCACTGACAGACTAAAAATAGCAAGAGATTTTGCCTTGCTGTTTATTTCTTTCTTGCTTATACCTAATTTTGTAAAATTAATAGTACCTATTTTAATCAGCTTAGAATGTCATAAGTGGCATAGACTGGGTGGCTTTAACAACAGAAATTTATTTCTCACAGTCTGTGGTCTGGAAGACTGAGATCAGGGGAACAGCATGGTCAGGTTCTGGTGAGAACTCTCTTCCTGGCTTGCAGATGGCCACCTTCTCACTGTGTCCTCACATGGCCTTTCCAATGTACATGTGTGAAGAGAGACAGAGAGAGAGAGAGAGAGAGAGAGAGAGATCTTCCTCTTCTTATAAGGCCACCAATCTCATCATGAGGGCCCCACTCTCATGACTTAATCTAACCCTAATTACTTCTCAAAGGCCCCTTCTCCAAATACCATCACATTGAGGGTTAGGACTTCAAGATGTGAATTTTTGGAGGCTGCGAACATTCTGTCCATAATAGAATCTGAATATTATTAAAGTGTTTTTCATATTTGTAATTCACACAATATTCATAACAGCCACATAATAGGACAGGCTACGTTTATATCACATTTTACACAATCAAGGAGTCATTAAGGGAGTTGTCCAGAGTCACACAGTCAGAAGACCAGAACACAGTAACCCTCTCGCTGGTGGACTAATTTCATTGTCTTCTGTGTTTAGAGGCTTTTAATAATTTTCTCAGTGATATGCAATGTCATCCTAGGCACAGTGATGCTAGGACTGCACAGTGTTTATGCCACTTTTATTTGGCAGTGCCCAAGGCCCTTTCCCTGTGTCTCAGGTTCCACACCATATTATATTGAAATTGGTTAATAAAGAGGTAAATATTGGGACTTCCATGGTGGTGCAGTGGTTAAGAATCCACCTGCCAATGCAGGGGACATGGGTTCGATCCCTGGTCCAGGAAGATCCCACATGCCGCAGGGCGACTAAGCCCACGCACCACAACTACTGAGCCCAAGTGATGCAACTACTGAAGCCCGCGCATCGAGCCCATGCTCTGCAACAAGAGAAGCCACTGCAGTGAAGAGCAGCCCCCGCTTACCACAACTAGAGAAAGCCTGTGCACAGCAACGAAGACCTAACGCAGCCAAAAATTTTTTTAAATAAAATAAATTAAAAAGTAATAAAATCTCCAAAAAAATAAAAATAAAGAGGCAAATATTGTAATAAGCATGGCTACATAGGGTGCACAGCTTTACAAGAGAGTAGCAGACTGGAATGTCAAAACTAATGTTATTCCTATTCTGTGACACTGGCTGGACTGGCACTTCTGTCCATCCAAAAGCTCCCCTGAAATCTGAGTCATGCTTGACCCCAGACAATCTCCCTCACCCACCACATCAATCTATCACCAAGAGTCTACCTCCACAGCAGGACTGGTATCTACCTCGTCCCTCCACCTGCACCATCACCAGTTCCTGCCATGGCATCCTAGCTGGGATCTCTACTTCTCCTCTCGCGAGTGTTGCCAAATAACATGCTGAACACCCAGTTAAAGTTGGGCGAACGGATAAGCGATGATTTCAGATAAACAAAGAACGATTCTTTTAAGCATAAGTATGTCCCATATGGTATTTGGGACATGCTTATTTGTTGCTAATTTGAATTTCAAATTCAGCTGGGCATCCTGTATTTTTATTTGTTAATTCTGGCAACCCTGCCTCTTATCTCCCACCACTCCTGTAAAACGCTAAACTGCTCTGTCATTCCCCTGCCTAAAGTCTTCAGTATTGTGCCATTGTCCTTAAGAAAAACCCCAACATCTTAACATTAAGTCCTACAGGATCTAGTCCCTGAAGGTAAATAGTTTGGGTTCTGAAACCAAATCGCTTGGGGGCTTGTTTTTAGTGTCACACTCAAAGGAGCCTTCCTAGTATCCAGGTCCTAATTGAGTCATCCTCCTATATCCCTCGTTGATCCTTTACTTTCCTATTATAGCCCTTGTGTGTATGTGGGAGGGGGGAATCATTTGTGCCACATGCCTCAGGTTTCCAAGTAAGGGGACCGCCACTACAGTAGCACTCCGGACCTCCTGCCCCACCCCTAACAGAGGAGCAGCGACTCCTCTGATTGGTGGGTTTGAGAGAAGGAACATCTGCTTGGCCGGTCCCTCCACCTGCAGGGGTTGCTGGTCTGGACGTTTTCTACACCAGCAAGGTAGGCTTGACGGGACAGGCTTAGCCCCTGTGGCCTGAGGTTTTCAGGAGGAGGGGTGGTAAATCCTATTCAGGACATTAACAAGCCCAGCTGGCCATACCCCAGCCATACCCTTCTCAGCAATGAAGATGATACTTTTATCTGCATCTCCTTCTCTGCCTTTTCAGTTTCTAAACCAAGGGGAGAGGGGGGTAGTGATGGAATGTTAATTGTTAGCCTTCCAAATCTTCAGTAGCATTCATTACAATTTGTATTTATATGTTTAGGTTTATTTACGGCTATTTAATGTGTAGGGGCCATGTCTGTTTGATTCACTGTTGTATCCCCATGCTTTACTACAATGCTAGGCACAGATTTCTATCTTTTCAATCTTGTCAATATCAGGACGACTAAAAAATAAACGGGACCTTGCTGCCTACACAGTGCTGCCACCCACAACACTCTGAGCACAATTAAGTCCAGGCCTGGGATGGTAATTGAGCGCTACCTCTGATCCCCTGGTGGTAGCTCTTGGACGCTCAGTGTTGTGAAGCGCCCTGAGGCTGTGCCCAAGCTCATCATAAAATTGCACCATGATTGATTAGTGATGTCTGGCCACGCTTGCCGGTGTCATTAGTGTAGGATGGCTGGCATAGGTTTGTCCACCTTGGCTTAGAAACATCTGGGGCTATGATGTCCCCACCACATGCACTCACTCGCCGCAAAGCTAATCTGGGTGGGACTGAGCTACTCTTCTCTTGTGGATACAGGTTTGGCTGTTTGGTTCCCTCCTGCTGGGCTCATCCTACAGCTGAGCAGTCCTGCAAGTACAGCCTCCTCTTTCTTACTGAGTCCGATGGAGGCCAGCAGGCAGTGCCCCCAGGAGTTATGAGAGGGTTTCATGGCCCATAAACCTCACTGCAGTGGGAGGAAACAGGGTGCACACTGGCTTCAGCTGAGGCAAATTGCAAACAGGATCTCTCATGAGACAATTAACTGTAATCCAAAGACCTTCTTTTGTAACACTTGGAGTTCTAAGGGAAGTCTCCTTGGTGTGACCTTGATCTTGAAGTTGGGGCTCTTCTGGCTAATATGGTCTGCTTCCATCAATTCAGGCCAGGCTATTTGCTTTTGTTTCTGAGATTTTTATTTGTGTGTGTGTTTGTGTGCGGTCTTTAGGGAGGTGTGAACTTCACTGGTTGCGGTCCCAAGGACACGTATGTATGTAGCTCCCACCTGTGATGGTCACACGTCCTCCATCACCTCTCAGCCAGTCTTTGCTCTCACACAACTTTCCCCCAGGCTCTCTAGGGTCCTTATCATCACCCGTCCCAGGTGAGGATCGTCTCCTAGCCCAGTGATTCTCAACCATGGCTGCACGTTAGCCTCCCTTGGGGAGCCTTTAGCTGCTAAACCTAATGCCCAGGTGGCACCCAGACCAACTAGATTAGAATCCCTGGGGATGCAGCCTGTGGTTCAGTAGTTTTTAAATCTCCCCAGGTGATTCCAATGTACAGGCAACGATGAGAACCCAGCCCTAGTGTGGACATTCACCAATCACCATTCAGGGATTCAAACTATATAATTCCATGTTAAAAGCAACCTCCATCCTACTGATCTTCCTTAGACACGGGTGGAAGGAACCTCAGAGGCATCCACCATTTATAGAACAGCATTTATGGAAGATGCTCCCCAGCAAGGGAAAAAATGATTCTGCTGTCAAATTTGGAAAATACTTCATCCTATATATTCCTTCAGAATTACAACACAAGTGAACTCCAGAGGTTCTGATAAATGCAGCAGGGAGAAAAGAGATAGCAGGAATCCATTTAACTTGACCTTAGGTTAAGGACAGCTATTAACACTTCTAGGAACCCACTTGCAAAACACTTAGTGCAGCTCTTTCATTTGACCAAGGCATGGAGGGGTTAAATGATTCAAATATCTGAATACTTAGACAGACCACCCTGGGATGAATATTTGTATTACCAAGGATTGGATTGTTTTCCTTTAAATATCTCCCATCAGGAAGCATTAAAGGAGATATTTCCTTTAAATATCTCCCCACCTGCATTTCTGCATTTCTTTACCTAAGACAAGGTAATTAAGATTCAAAGGTCCTAGAGGTCCTAAGGTGACAGCGTTAGGAACCACTGCTGTTTGAATATTAATCTGGCATATAAATACTTTAAATATTAGACTTTATTAATTCAACAAATACATATTGAATGCCTTTCACTGGGGAGTAGCTCCTACATGCATTTAACAGGAGTTAGTACAGCTATGGAGTAAGGACAGTAATAACAGCTAAACCTTCCATAGCACTTATCATGGGCCGACCACTCACAGGCTTTACCTGTATTAACTCGTTTAACTCTCATCACAACCTCGCTAAGGTTGGGGCCGCTATTATCCCCATTTCACAGCTGAGAAACTGAGCCACAGAGAGATTATATACAATAATTTGCCCACGGTCATAGAACTAACTAGTCAGTGATGGAGCAGGCCTTCAAACCCAGGCAGTCTGGTTCCAGAGGTCAGGCTCCTAACCATTTCTCTAGACCATGTACTTCATCGTGTGTGGATGATTATTTAAATAGTGAGTACCTTTCTACCCACCAGTTTATTTAATGAGTTTGGCGTGAGGGGTTCCCTGTGTCTCTCACAGTAAAAGTATCTTGCTGCACTGAACGTGATCTATTACTTAAGGATCCTGCTCTTGAAACACTACAGACCCTAATGCAAGCTAGCTAATTCATCTGCTGGAGCAGTGATCTCTTCCAATGTTGGGATAAAGACAGTGTGGGCTTCTAAAGAGATGGCATGTTGGCCTCCAACCTAGCAAAATCCCAAGGAAGTGTTCAAGGGCAATTTTAACTCTATGCAATTTCCACCTTAAATCCTGGCTTTAGAACTGAATTCCTATTTGAGATGTGTGTAGTGCTGAGTATTGGATGTAGAAACCCGTCGTTATCCCGGTTCACTTACACCCTTAGTGATTCCCTTCTTCCCTGCTGACACCACCCTGGTTTTTGTTCAGGGCAGCAATGTAGCCAGTCACCACCGACGAATCATTGCTGGTCTCTGACAATCAAGACAATTCTCTTCCTCCCCTCCCAGCCTCCCTCCACAGCAAGGCTGTGTGAGGTAGTTCTAGCCAATGAGCTGTGAAGGAAAGTCTTCTGGAGGAATTCTGGACGAGCCAAGACTTTCCTAATAAGGGGAAATAGGACAGACACAGCCTGAGCCATACCTTCCCTTTCTTTCTCCCTTGAATGCAGATATGGTGGCTGGAGTAGTGGTACCCATGAGGGACAACAACAGAGACACCATCCCTGATATCACGGAGCTGTGAACCTGTCAGCAACTGCCCTCTACTGAACTTCTTATGTGAAAAACACAAACCTCAAATTCTTCACATTTCTGTGGTCATATTTCCTTTTATTTGTAGCCCAAAACATTCCTTTACTGATACACCTGCTCTGAGGGAGCTCATCATTCAGTTGAGCAGATAGACATTAATTATGTAGCATATACAGAGAGAGCTCTAGCTATGTATCTGTTATAATTGTATTCAGTTTACAAAGTGAAGCGTGCAAGATATGTCTCTCCATAGTCTTCGTAATTCACTTTAACTTTTTATTAAAAGGTCTTTTGCCAGGCAGTGGAAACTTAGTTTCATCAATTCAGGTAGGTCTCCTGCTTTTCCCTGCAGTTGTTTCTAAGGGAAATGGAGGGAGGGTAGGTCATACTGGGGTCAAGATATTGGTGAACATGGGCATCTAATCTCAGCCGTCATCTTTCCACGCTAGTATCCATGGAGACATATTTATCCCATCTGGGCCCCGCGTTCCTGACTACAGGCTCCTCTGGGCTCAGCTGTCAGTAACCTCCAGGAACTTCTTAGGTACATAGGGACCACCTGCAGTTCTCATGGCATACGGGGCCTGAGGAAACTGTGGAGCTGCCTAAATCTTCTACTTCTCTGCTCCACCTGGGGCTGCGCTATCCAGTGCAGTAACCAGTGACTGCGTGGGGTTATTTAAATTTAAAGTAACTAAAAATTTTTAAAAATTCAGTTCCTCAGTCACACTAGCCGGATTTCAAGTGCTCAAGAGCTACGGTGGCTAGTGTCTACCATATTAGACAGGACAGATATAGAACATTTCCATCACACTGTAGACAAATAGGACTGTGTACTGCTCCCAGGCCCTGCCAGGCCTAAACTTTAAAATCTCAAAATCAAGAAAAAAAAGAAGATACAAATCAACTTATTTACAAAACAGAAATAGACTCACAGACATAGAAAAGAAATTTATGGTTACCAAAGGGGAAAGGGGTGGGGAGGGATAAATTAGAAGTTTGGGATTAACAGAAACACACGACTGTATATAAAATAGATAAACAACAAGGACCTACTGTACAGCACAGGGAACTGTATTCAATATTTTGTAACAACCTATGAGGGAAAAGAGGCTGAAAAAGAATAAATATATAAATATATATATATATATGATATATATAATATGCGTATGTATAACTGAATCACTGTGTTGTACACCTGAAACTAACACAACACTGTAAATCAACTATACTTCAATCTTAAAAGGGAAGAAAATAAATAAATAAGTAAACAAACAAATAAATCAATCAATCTGAAAATCCAGGATAAGACTCCTTTTCTTCAGAAGTCCGCTCTCCCTGAGGCAGAAAGTCCACATGAATAGTTGCAAATGTTACCCCACCACATAATCACACAAAAACTATAGAATTACCAACTGAATGAGGGCCAGGTCAATGGTTCAATGTGAAAATATGACACGGGGATCTGACCCAGTTTTGAGGGAGGGGTTCAGAGAAGGCTGTCTGCGCTCCCTTTGAAATACATATAGAATCTGACTACTTCACTGCACCCCCAGCACCTCAGCCTCACGCACCTCCACCTCTCACCTGTGCATGTCCTGTAGGCTCCCCACTGGCTCCCAGCTTCTACTCTTGTCTATGCTCCACACAGAAGCCACGGGAATCCTTCAAAGGCAGAAGTCAAATCACGTGACTTGTCTGCCGAACACCTGCAGCAGTTCCCCTTATCACCTGGGGGAAGAGAGTCCTTACCCTGGCCTGCCAGGCCCTCATGATCTGCAGCCCCTTCCCCGTTACCTTGAGGGTCTCATCTCCCTCACTCTCCTGGCCGTTCACACTGCTCCAGCCACCCAGCCCTCCTTGCTCATCCTTGAACAAACCAAGGGCACTCCCGCTTCCAGGGCCTTTGCACCTGCTGTTCATGCCCTCACTCCCTTCTGGTCTCTGCTCCAATGTCCCCCAGCAGAGAAACATTCCTTGCCCACCGGTCTAAAGTAACAATCCCATCCCCACCTCGGCTTCTCCCTCCTTACTGTGCTTTAGTTTTCCTCTTCTTAGCACGTCTAGCCTTGTGACATATTGCATATTTTCACACATGACATGTTCATTTTATGCTTCCCCCAACTAGGATATCCGCTCATTAAGAAGGAACATTTTCTCTTCGCCCAGAAGATTGTATGGCACATAGTAAGTGACAGACACAGGAAGGAAATGACGTTTGGGTTGAGAACTAAAGGGTGAGCAGGAAGGTGAGAGTTGGGGCTGGGGACACTGTTTCAGGAAGAAGGCAACACTTGTGTAAAGGCCCTGAGGTGGAGGAAGCGTGGATGAATTAAGAGATGGTTGTGGCTGGAGTGATTAGGACCACAGAGCGCAGTGAAGGGTGGCAGGAGGCAGCGACTAGGTCACAAGGACCTCCCAGGCCATGGCTAAGAGCAAGGTGAGGCCAGTAAAGGATATTAAGGTGGACAGGTGGTATATACGCAGATCTGCTTGTTGAAGGCTCCTTCTGGACCTGCAGGGGAAGGGGCAAGATTCCATAATATCCTAGCGAGGGAAGATGGCGGCGGAGAACATTCGATTCGCATTGCTAACATAATGTTTAAGCACAACTTTCTAGGAACACATATTTCACAAGCATCCTTGCGTTAAAAAACAGAAGATAAATGTCTACGTAGGTATCAGATATTACAGTCATCTTCATAGCGGTGCATTTACATTTTATGACTAAAAGGGTGTCTAAAGGATTCAAATAATCTGCTAAGGGTATGTTTCACGTGAACCTATATATTCATAAAAATTGCTACACCTTGGGCAACCCCTGCCTGGAGATGGATTTTCTTGATTTGTACCTTTGATCTTCCAGTTAAGATGCCTAGTCATGCTGACTTCTAAAACCTACCTGAAGATCACACATTCATTATCCACAAACACAGACCCTAGATTTCTACATAATTGTGCATCCCAGGACCAGATTATCTCTGATAGTTCTAGTTATATCTGCCAATTACATGACCATTAAACCGCTTCCTTTGCTTTTTCAGATAAAAGATGATTAAAATTAAAAAGGGCATCTGTTTTCTTAAGGATTATTCTGTCTTTGGGTTATGGAGAGACACTTGAAAACAGTGCTTTTTGTTCAAAATTATGTTTTCAAGGTGATGAAACAGTAAGCCTACTTGATGCGTAACATTTTTTATTTTAGGAAAAAAAGCTGTACAGTTGACCCTCAAACAGCATGGGTTTGAACTGCACAGGTCCACTTATATGCAGATACTTTTCAATAGTAACTATTAATAACACTACGCTATCCACAGTTGGTTGAATCTGAGGATGCAGAACCATGGATACAGAGGACCCGCTTATAGAGAGGGCTGACCATAAGTTACACATGGATTTTCAACTGCACGGGCATTGGCACCCTTAAATCCCTGCCTTGTTCAAGGGTCAACTGTAATTACATACAAAGAATACGTGTCCCTCCTCCTTCTTAGGTTGGGCCCCTACATTCCTTGCCTGGTAGTACTTTGTACACTCAGTTAATTACCTGTGTTAGTTAATTACCTGTGTCCATCTTTTTCACCATATTGAGCCCAGAGCCAAGCTGAGCCCAATGCCTAGCACACAGTAGGGCAACAATACAAACTTGTGGCCTGATTGGCTACCCCACTGGTCCCTTCCTGTCCCATCTCACTGGCAGCATGCGTGTCAGTTCCCTGTCAGCTCACACTGACATCAGCACACTCTCCTCCTCACAGACTGCCTACAGTCTCTGCCCCCAGCAAGCCATTCTGCACATATCTGGCAAATCCACCTGGCTAAAATCCCATGTCCATTACGTTGCTCACTGAAGGAGTTTTAGTGCAGTGGTTAAAAGGTGGGAGGTAAAACAAACTTATGGTTACCAAGGGGGAAAAGGGGGAGGGATAAACTGGGAGATTGGGATTGACATAAACACACTACTATGTATAAAATAGATAACTAGTAAGGACCTACTGCATAGCACCGGGATCTCTACTCAATACTCTAATGGCCTATAGGGGAAAAGAATCTAAAACAGAGTGGATACATGTATATGTATAACTGATTCACTTTGCTGTACACCTGAAACTAATACAACGTTGTAAATCGACTATACTCCAATAAAAAATTTTTTTAAAAAAAGTGGGAAGTCTGGAATCAGACTGCATGAATCAAATCCTGGCTTCCATGTTAATAGTTGTGTGACACTGGGCACGTTACTTGACCATTCTTTGTCTTACTTCTCTCGTAGTTAGAATAAGGGTAATATTACAGCCTATGCTACAGAGTTGCTGTGAAAATTAAATGAAATAAAATGTAAAGCACTTATAAAAAGTTTTTTGACATATAGTAAGTATCAGTAAATGTTAGAATTTATTAATCTTATTAGTGCTAGAATCAAGTCTAAACTTCTTAGCTTTATCCAAGACATTCTACCATCTGATTTTTAATTTTATCTTTTTCGATTCTACCCCTTCCCCAACCCTGTGAACCATCTGCTGAGGCTGGTAAGTTCTGTCTCTTG
Source organism: Neophocaena asiaeorientalis asiaeorientalis (assembly GCF_003031525.2). NCBI lineage: Eukaryota > Metazoa > Chordata > Mammalia > Artiodactyla > Phocoenidae > Neophocaena > Neophocaena asiaeorientalis. Next base: position 1,084,610 of record NW_020171988.1, read on the forward strand.
TATCTTCAGCTTTCCTCCTTCTGGGACTTTGGTCATGTCTTTCTGTCCCACCGGAATGCCCTCTTACTTCCCTCTCTTTATAGCATTTCCATCCTTCGGGGTGCATGAAAATCCCCCAGCTTCCACAAAGCCTTCCCTGATCTGGTCAGGCCCCACTGGTCTCACCTGTAGCCCTTAGGAATCTTGTCCCATATCCCAGTTAAGCAAATACTGCCCAGGGACAACTCATTTTTTTTTCTCATACAACTGAACTGAACAAAATCCTCAGTTTATAACACACTATCATCACTGGTCCATGAAGAACCCTTATTTTATCTCACTGCATTTCATTTTTCACTTGTTTTTCTTAAAAAATTTTCTCCTCTATCCTCCATTCCCAATCTCAGTATTCACACAGTATTGTACTCTGTATCTCATCCTGTTTATTACTTTTCCACCTTAACAACTTCTCTTTAAGATCTATCCATGCTGATATATAGATGTAGATGGATCTCCTATCTATCTATCTATCTATCCATCTTTTATTCCTTGTAGCAGCTGAATAATATTTCATTCTTTTTGCTTAGACTGAATTTTATTTCTCCATTCTCTCATTGAAGGGCATTGAGGTTGTCTCAAGTTTTTTGTTGTTATGAATAATTCTGGGATGAAAATCTTTTAGTTCTCAATTTGTGTGTCTGTTAATTCCTTTATTCAACAAGTGTTCATCAGGTGTCTACTCTATGCTCCATACTACTGGGTTCTGCAGATACAGCATGAACAAAAATAGACAAAGTCCCTTCCCTTCTTTTAGTAGGAAGAGAGAATAAATAAACAAATATATAATGCTAGGTTATGATAAGTGCAAAGAAGACAATATTCAGGATAAGAGGACAGAGAGCAATGAAACATGCTGTTTCAGATCGAGGGGCCAGGAAAGGCCCCTCCAAGACTGTGGTGGCATTTGACAGAGACGTGAATGAGGTGAGAGAGCAGGCTGTGCTGATATGGGGGGAAAGAGCATTCAGACAAAAGGAACAGCAAGTGCAAAGGCCCTGAGGTGAGAATGGGCAAGGCTGTTCCAGGGAGAGCAGTGGGTGCAGCTAAAGCAGAGCGAGTGAGTGGAGGATGATAAGACATGAGATCACAGGGAAGCCAGGGTCCAATCAGATGGAAGAATCCTCTGGGCCACAGTAAGGACTGCAGCTTCCATTCCGAGTGAAGTGGGGAGGGTTTTGAGGAAGAGAATGACAAGATCTGACTGACTTTTGAAAGACACCCTGGCAGGGACTTCCCTGGTGACCCAGTGGCTAAGACTCATGCTACCACTGCAAGGGGCATAGGTTCGATCCCTGGCTGGGGAACTAGGATCCCACATGCCGCACACGGCCAAAAAAAAAAAAAAAAGCAAAAGAAAGACACCCGGCAGCTGGGTGGAGAACAGACTGGAGAAGAGTGAGGGTAAGGGGGAGAGTCCAGTTAGGACATCATTGCAGTGGTCCTGGGAAGAGACCATGGTGCTTGGGCAGGGTGGTAGTGGAGGGGGTAGGGAGAAGGGGTGGGAATGCCACAGCATGTTTAGAAGGTGGAGCCAGTAAGATTTGCAAGTGGCTTGGATGGGGGGCTGTGAGAGGAGGAGAAGAATCAAGGGTGACCCTGAGAGCTCTGACCTGAGCAGCTGGAAGGATGGGTTACCATGAACTAAGAAGAAGAAGAAAACAGGGTTGGAACAATTTTCAGTGATAGGTCAATAGTCTGGTTTTGAACATTTTAAGTCTGAAATGCTTATTAGACATCCAAGTAGAGCTGTCAAGTAGGAAGTTGGCTTCTGGAGTTTGGGATCAAGGTCTGTGCTGGAGATAAACTTGGGAGGTCATCCTGGCATATATGATCCTTAAAGCCAAGATTACCTAGGGAGTGAGTGTAGACTGGAAAGAGAACAGGGCAACATATGGAGTCTGGGAAGGCTATGAGGACCAGCAAAGGAAAGTGAGAAGCAGAGGCCATGAGAAGAAGAACCTAGCAAAAGAAAAGTGTCCCTGGGGCAGTGAAGAAAGGGCTTGAGGAGGTGGAGGAAACCATCAATGGTGTCAGATGATGTGGATGGGCCCAGTCAAGGGGAAGGCTGAGAATTATAGACAATTCTTTGGAGAAATGTTGCTGTAGAGGAGAGCATACAAATGGAGCAGAACATAGAGGGGAATGTATAAAAGAGGGAAGTTTTCTTTCCTTTTTTCCTCCTTTCTGCCCCCCTCCTTCTCTTCTCCCTCTTCCTCCTGTAGGAAGTCCTCACACAGCACTCATACCAGTATAAGGGCTTCAACAGCATGCTGACGTGAATGATCCCACAGGGAGGGAAAAAACTGACGATGCAGAAGAAAGGAAAATCCAGGTTCTTTTTAAAAATAATTAATTAATTTACTTAGTTAGTTAGTTTTGGCTACGTTGGGTCTTCGTTGCCGCACGTGGGCTTTCTCTAGTTGCGGCGAGCGGGAGCTACTCTTCGTTGTGGTCTGCGGGCTTCTCATTGCGGTGGCACCTCTTGTTATGGAGCACGGGCTCTAGGCGCACGGGCTTCAGTAGTTGTGGCACATGGGCTCAGTAGTTGTGGCTTGCGGGCTCTAGAGCACAGGCTCAGTAGTTGTGGTGCATGGGCTTAGTTGCTCCGCGGCATGTGGGATCTTCCCGGACCAGGGCTTGAACCTGTGTCCCCTGCATTGGCAGGCAGATTCTTAACCACTGTACCACCAGGGAAGCCCACAATCCAGGATCCTGAGGAGGCGAGAGAGACGGGAGGAGTTGGGGTAGGAAGGGAGGAAGGCAGAGGATAAGGGCACACTTACTGGTCAGTTGATAGATGCGGTGATGGAAGTGCACGGAAATATTTTCTGTTTGCTTCTGTTTTTTCAGTTCAGTAAAAGGGAGGTCATCAGCAGAATGTGACGAAGCAAGAGTGGGTATCAGAGGAGAGAAGTTAAAAAGGAGAGAGATGGACTTGAGGCATGTGGTTGGATTAGCAGGAGCACTGAAGACTGATTCGTAGAGCAGATAGGATGGGGGTGTGAGAGTCTGTGTGGGGCACGTGCAGAGGAGAGCATCTGTGAGACTGCAGGGCGTGCAGGTACACAAACCCATGGAACACTGTGAATTGTCCTCCAGAATGCCTGCATAGCACGTCCATTTCTCCACATTCTCACAAGCACTTTATAAAATCCAGAGTTTTAATGTTTGCCAAATGTTTGGGGGTATAGTGGCAGCTCCCTACATAGTTTTCATTCCTCTGATCACTTTAATTTGAGGGTCTTTCCCACGCTTGTTATTCTTTCCTGTTTCCCTTTCTGTGAAATGTTTATTACATCCATCCTGATTTGGGTTCCCCTGAAAGCAGACCCTCAAAGACTTGAGTGCAAGTGAGGGGGTAAAGATGGTGAGAAAAGGAAGGAGAAAACCAGAAACAGGTTGGGTTGTGAGGAGTTGCTGCTGTGGGCACCCGAGGCTGAGTCCTGCTGGGGACCCTCTGAGGAGCCATGCTGAACACTCTCATCAGGATTGTCCCACCAACAAATGAGGAAGCTGAGCTACTTATAGGCTACCCCCTGGTTCTCACCGGTTGAGGGCTGCCTGTGGGCAGATTCAGCCACCAGCCCTTCCAGTTTGCAGAGCACCTAAATTGAGCGTCTCCCACAGTGCCTGAGAGAACCTTCAGACCCAGAGAGAAAGTTTCCCACACTGAGGTGGGAACTCATTGTCCAGCACAGCTGCTGGTGAACCCAGAGGAGGGTCGAGGGATGTGGGCAGGATATTGCTACAATATCCTTTGCTTTATCTGACTTTCAGGAGTTATCTGCATTTTCTAAATAGTTCTGTGTCAGTTATTACCACTTTGTCACCTGCAGTCTATCACCTGTCTGTTCACTTAGTTTATGGTATCAGAAATTCTTAATTTTGTTATCATTAACTCCATCAACTACCTACTTCATGGTTTTCACTTTTGGGGATCTTACGAAATCCTTCTCCCTTCTGATGTCACAAAAAATATTCTACACTTTCTTCTAATAGATGTGTAGCTTTACCTTCCATATTTGACTTTTAACTGACATAAAGTTTATTTTTTTGTTTATAGAAGAAGGTAGAGATCTCATCCTAGTTTTCCCCATATGGTGAAACCAGTTTTCTAGAGACTATTGATGAATAATCCATCTTCCCGCTCCAGGGCTATGATGCACATACATACAGCAAGCTCTCATGCACAGAAGGGTTGGTCATAGTCTATCCAATTGGCGTCTGTTCAGCTCTTCAATCCATTCTTTATTTTGGCAATTATATTATATCCAGTATCTTTGGTTGACTCTCCTTCAAAACCACCAATTCTTGTTTTATACTTGCTATGTCTTACGTAAGATTAAGATTCCTGTTTATGTCTGTCAGTAGGTCTCCTCCTTCTGCTGTAGGTTTTTCTGCTTGTGGTTGTTCTCTCACAGTACTTGTTTTCTTAAATTGTCCCATGATTTTTGGCTATGGGCTTATCTTCAGTCCTTTGAGACCACTAACTACCTCTACTTCTGAGGTCTAACTGGGAGAAGTAGCAAAAGCCATGGCAGGTGGGTGTGGGGAATGGGTGAGATACATCTCACAGACGACTGCTCTTCCTACTGATGGCCAACCTTAATAACACCCAGTTTTCCTCTGGGTACCTCCCTCCCACTCAGTCCAAGCACCAATATCCTCCTGGGACAGCTGCCCCATCTGCCCATAGCGGCAGTCCCCCTGCCAGCCAAACTGTCTCTTAATCTGTCATCTCTGACTACCCATGCCCCACTCCCACCTAAGACTTCTTTTTTCCAAACAAAACATCCCAAGAGCCTACAATCATACCTCGTGTCATGTTTTTCAAACTCCTGATTACTTGCCAGTGGGCATATTTTAATTCGTCACTGTACTTCTCAAGATGTGGTATCCAGACTGAAACACAATGCTCTGGGTGTTCATATGATAACATTTCGCCAGGTAAATATCAAGGTGGTAAAAATTCTTTGTGTCCTTTCTTTAAACCAGGAAGTTTTCAGTGAAATACTTTAATTGTTATGTCTCTAAGAGGTAGTCATAAGATGTGAGAAAATTATCCTAGCAAAGAAGAATGAGATTATTCTAATCACAGAATGGACAGCGAGGGAAGAATGGATGAGATGGAATGATTTAAAGAAGAATAAGAAGCAACCTCATTGTCAGCCACCCTGGGACAGAGAAATCATGAGGAAGCCAAGGAGAAGACACAATGAAATCCAGAAAAAGAATGAAGGGTGTGGGTTTATGAATGGGGAAAAGGAAGATTCTGGAGTTTGGAAAATTCCAGAAAAAATCAAATTCAGAAATGTGAAACTCTGGAAAAGAAAAGTGGAAACATCCATGAAATCTCCCAATTCATTTTTGAGTGTAGTTTTAAAAATGAAAAAAGGATGGATTATCTTTTTAAGTGAGTAAAATTCACAATATAAATTATTTGCATATTGCTATCTAACTTCTGTTTGCTAAAAAATTACTTTTAAAAGCTATATAGGAGAGGGGGAAGATGGTGGAAGAGTAAGACGCGGAGAACACCTTCCTCCCCACGGATACATCAGAAATACATCTGCATGTGGAACAACTCCTACAGAACACCTACTGAACGCTGGGAGAAGACCTCAGACCTCCCAAAAGGCAAGAAACTCCCCACGTACCTGGGTAGGGCAAAAGAAAAAAGAATAAACAGAGACAAAGGGATAGGGACGGGACCTGCACCAGTGGGAGGGAGCTGTGAAGGAGGAAAGGTTTCCACACACTAGAAGCCCCTTCGCGGGCGGAGACTGCGGGTGGTGGAGCGGGGAAGCTTCGGAGCTGTGGAGGAGAGAGCAGCAACAGGGGTGCAGAGGGCAAAGCGGAGAGATGCCCGCACAGAGGATCGGTGCCGACCAGCACTCACCAGCCCGAGAGGCTTGTCTGCTCACCTGCCGGGGCGGGCGGGGTAGTCACTCTCCACACACCCCTTCCGGGGAGCCTGTGCAGCCCGCCACTGCCATGGTCCCGGAATCCAGGAACAACTTCCCCAGGATAATGCAGGGCACGCCTCAGGCTGGTGCAACGTCATGCTGGTCTCTGCCGCCGCAGGATCGCCCCGCACTCCGTGTCCCTCCCTCCCCCTGGCCTAAGTGAGCCAGAGCCCCCGAATCAGCTCCTTTAACCCCGTCATTTATCTTTTTTCCTTCTTTCTTTCTTTTTTCCTTCTTTCTTTCTTTTTCTCCCTTTTATTCTGAGCCATATGGATGACAGGCTCTTGGTGCTCCAGCCAGGTGTCAGGGCTGTGACTCTGAAGTGTGAGAGCCAAGTTCAGGACACTGATCCACAAGACACCCCCCAGCTCCACGTAATATCAAACAGTGAAAATCTCCCAGAGATCTCCATCTCAATGCCAAGACCCAGCTCCACTCACTACAGTGCTGGACACCCTATGCCAAACAACTAGCAAGACAGGAACACAATCCCACCCATTAGCGGAGAGTCTGCCTAAAATCATAATAAGGCCACAGACACCCCAAAACACACCACCAGACATGGACCTGCCCACCAGAAAGACAAGATCCAGCCTCATCCACCAGAACACAGGCACTAGTCCCCTCCACTAGAAAGCCTACACAACCCACTGAACCCACTGGGGACAGACACCAAAAACAATGGGAACTACGAACCTGCAGCCTGCAAAAAGGAGACCCCAAACACAGTAAGATAAGCAAAATGAGAAGACAGAAAAACACACAGCAGATGAAGGAGCAAGATAAAAACCCACCAGACCTAACAAATGAAGAGGAAATAGGCAGTCTACCTGAAAAAGAATTCAGAATAATGATAGTAAAGATGACCAAAAATCTTGGGAATAGAATAGAGAAAATGCAAGAAACATTTAACAAGGACCTAGAAGAACTAAAGAGGAAACAAGCAGTGATGAACAACACAATAAATGAAATGAAGAAGACTCTGGATGGGATCAATAGCAGAATAACTGAGGCAGAAAAACGGATGAGTGACCTGGAAGATAAAATAGTGGAAATAACTACTGCAGAGCAGAATAAAGAAGTGGAGAAAGGACAGCCTATTCAACAAGTGATGCTGGGAAAACTGGACAGGTACATGTAAAAATATGAGATTAGAACACTCCTTAACACCATACACAAAAATAAGCTCAAAATGGATTAAAGACCTAAATGTAAGGCCAGAAACTATCAAACTCTTAGAGGAAAACATAGGCAGAACACTCTATGACATAAATCACAGCAAGATCTTTTTTGACCCACCTCCTAGAGAAATGGAAATAAAAACAAAAATAAACAAATGGGACCCAATGAAACTTAAAAGCTTTTGCACTACAAAGGAAACCTTAAACAAGACCAAAAGACAACCCTCAGAATGGGAGAAAATATTTGCAAATGAAGCAACTGACAAAGGATTAATCCCCAAAATTTATAAGCAGCTTATGCAGCTTAATAACAAAAAAACAAACAACACATTCCAGAAATGGGCAGAAGACCTAAATAGACATTTCTCCAAAGAAGATATACAGATTGCTAACAAACACATGAAAGAATGCTCAACATCATTAATCATTAGAGAAATGAAAATCAAAACTACAATGAGATATCTTGTTACACTGGTCAGAATGGCCATCATCAAAAAATCTAGAGACAGTAAATGCTGGAGAGGGTGTGGAGAAAAGGGAACACTCTTGCACTGCTGGTGGGAATGTGAATTGGTACAGCCACTATGGAGAACAGTATGGAGGTTCCTTAGAAAACTACAAATAGAACTACCATATGACCCAGCAATCCCACTACTGGGCATATACCCTGAGAAAACCATAATTCAAAAAGAGTCATGTACCAAAATGTTCATTTCAGCTCTATTTACAATAGCCAGGAGATAGAAGCAACCTAAGTGTCCATCATAGGATGAATGGATAAAGAAGATGTGGCACATATATACAATGGAATATTACTCAGCCATAAAAAGAAACGAAATTGAGTTATTTGTAATGAGGTGGATAGACCTAGAGTCTGTCATACAGAGTGAAGTAAGTCAGAAAGAGAAAGAAGAATACCGTATGCTTACACACATATATGGAATCTAAGAAAAAAACATGTCATGAAGAACGTAGGGGTAAGACAGGAATAAACACACAGACCTACTAGATAATGGACTTGAGGATATGGGGAGGGGGAAGGGTAAGCTGTGACAGAGTGAGAGAGTGGCATGGACATATATACACTACCAAACATAAAATAGATAGCTAGTGGGAAGCAGCCGCATAGCACAGGGAGATCAGCTCAGTGCTTTGTGACCACCTAGAGGGGTGGGAGGGAGCGAGATGCAAGAGGGAAGAGATATGGGAACATATGTATATGTATAACTGATTTACTTTTTTATAATGCAGAAACTAACACATCACTGTAAACCAATTATACTCCAATAAAAATGTAAAAAAGAAGAAAAGCTATATAACAAGAATATTTCCATGTAAAACTATTTAGAGTAATGTCTGCAACTAACTGTGCTTTTGGCAGATGAAACCAACTTGTTTTGAAATTTAAGAATATTTCCATTTTCAAATATAGGAGAAGATAAAATGAAAAATTTTATTAAGAAAGGGAAAGAATTTTCCTGTTGGCTAATTCACACTACCCTTTTGTGGATCCTCGTTTCAAAAGTATGGGGGCTTATATGTGTTTGTGGAATGAAAGGGGAAAGAACAAGTAAATAAATGAAAAAGAAGATGAAAAAAGAAAGAAAGGGGAAGTGGAAAGAAGGAAGGAAGAAGGGAAGTGTGCAGGTAGTACTATCGGGATTCTGGACATCAGTGCCATGAAGATGCCTTCAGGAGTGGCCCTGTTGAATCATGGTGCTTAGGAGGAGTTTCCAACAAGCACTTGCAGACTCTTACTTTAACCTTCTTTTGGTCCTCTGTTTCCCTCCTGAAGCCACTCCGGCCAGGCACTCCCCACTACCACGCCACCAGACAGGGTACCCAGTGATCTCCACTTTGCTAAACCCAACACATGGCCGCCTCTCAACCCTCATCTCTTTGACCCGTTGGCAGCAGTGACATCCAGCTGACCATCTGGAATTCCACACTTGCTGCCTTTCCTCCTCTTCTGCCTTGCTGGATGCTCCTCCTGGGGCTCTTTTGCTGGTTCCTCCTCATCTCCCTGATCTCCAGCTGTGCCCCAGGGCTCAGTCCTTAGACTTTTCTTTTAAAAAAAAATTTATTTTATTTATTTATTTACTTGGCTGAGCCAGGTCTTAGTTGAGGCATGAGGGATCTTCGTTACAGCATGCGGGATCTTTAGTTGAGGCATGTGGGATCTTTAGTTGCGGCATGCGGGATCTAGCTCCCTGACCGGGGGTTGAACCTGGGCCCCCTGCATTGGGTGCTCAGAGTCTTAACTATTGGACCACTAGGGAAGTCTCTTTGACTTTTCTTTTTGTATCAACATCTGTTGCCATCTATATGTTGACTCCCTACTTTTCACCTGACTGTAAGTCTTTAGAGAATGCTAAAAATGAAAATGTTATGTATACTGTGGTAGACAGAATAATGCTCCCCCCTCATTGTCATAATCTTCAGGACCTATAAGTATGTTATTGCCATGGACTGAATTGTATCCCCTCCACAAAATTCATATGTTGAAGCCCTAAACCCCCAGTGTGGCTGTATCTGGAGATAAAGCCTATTAGGAGGTAATTAAGGTAAATGAGATCATAAGGTAGAGCCTTGATCCAACAGGATTAGTATATCTTTAAGAAGAGAGAGCTTGCTTCCTTAGCTATGTGAGGACACAGCGAGAAGGCCACAAGTCAGAGAGAACTCTTACCAGGAGATAAATCCACCACCACCTTGCTCTTGGCCTTCCCAGTCTCTGAACTGTGAAAAAATTAATTTCTGTTGTTTAAGCCATCCAATCTATGGTATTTTGTTATAGTGGCCCAAGCAAATGGATAGTCACCTTACAGGGCAAAAGGGACTTTGCAGCTGTGATTAAGCTAAGGATCTAGACATCACAGATTGTCCTGGAATATTCAAATGGGCCCAATGTAATCACAAGAGACCTCATAAGAGAGAAGCAGGAGGGTTGGAGTTAGAGGAGATGTGAGGACAGAAACAGAGATCAGAGAGAGGTCTGAAGATGCTGTAGTGCTGGCTTTGAAGATGGAGATGCATTAAAAATGAAAGACAGCTTTACTGGACAGAGGGATGGATAGATACTTAGATGTGTGGTGAAGCAAAGATAGCAAAATGTTAGTGGTAGAATCTAGGTGGTGGTTTTGCAGGTGCTAACTTAAAATTCTTTCAACTTTTTCTCTGTGTTTCAAATCTAAAAAAAATAAGATGTTGGGGAAAAGCAAAAAAAAAAATTAGGTAGATATTATGATTTTTCCAAAATTTCTGTTATGTTGTTTTCAGAAAGGAAAAACATGTCTTCTCCTTGCTTCTTCTCTCACAAAGGTCTTGAATTTCTCTGGAAGTTATGTTTCTACTTATTTACACTGCCTGGTCCCCCTGATGCTCGTATTTTAGAAAGGGCCTCAACACAGCAGAGGTAATCAGACCCTGTGGAGGCTGAAGATCTAACCTTGACATCAACAGCAGCAAGCAGTAATCAACTGGGTTAACTAGCCTGAGGAAAAAGTTATGTAACCCCATGGAATGCTAACATGCGGGTTTGCAAATGAACCAACTTGTAATTTCTCAAACCTGAACTAAAAGATATACTCTGAAAATTGATAACTATCCTGACTTCAAGGGGAAAAAAACAGGGGGAAAAAAATTGATGTTACTTTTAAGAAGAATGATATCCCGCTCCCACCTTTATGAGAAAATTCTTATTTTCATAGGGAATACTGTTGGGCAATTAAAGAAGCAAGCAGTGTCTGTGGGCCTTTTGGTCCATTAGGGAGTGAGATCAGAAAATCTGTGGATGTGACTTCTTGAGTTAGAAGTCTGCCCTTTTGTGTATCTCAATAGCTACAGAAGCCATAGCATGGAGGATGTGAGGAGAAATGTCTTCTTTGGAATATTTTCTGATACAGGAGTGGGGGTACGGGTTGGGGTGGTCATATTTTCATATATTAACTGCTGTCTCCCATACCCAGTAATGACTTCTGTCAGTGAAAAAATGTTGCCTGCCATATCAGTAAACAAATGATGTTGCAGCCATCAAGCCATCACATTACAGCTGCCCCGACGGTGAGTCCTGACGGAACTCAGGATGGCAACAGGATGCCCACCATTTAGCAGTCAGCTGCTGCAGCCACCCCCGACGGTGCACCCTGAGGAGACTCAGGATGAAAAAGCACAGGATACTGGCCCCAGAGAGCTGAGGTGCATATCAAAGGAATGATTTCAGTGAGCCCAGACTCTTGCAGCTTCCCATACGTAGAAAAGCGCTAAATTCATTAACTTGCGATGTCTGGTTTTCTTTAATTAACAAAAATCTTCTGATGTTCCGACTACCTGGTCTTTGTTGCAAAAACTCCTGTGTATCCTGGCTCCCCACCTGCCTCTTCTGAGCAGTCCCTCAGAGTAATCTGAGAGGCTGTGTCCCAGGCTTAAGTCCTCAGTTTTGTCCAAAAAATAAAACATAATTCTCAACTTTTAGGTTGTGTAATTTTTTTCAGTTGATACTTCTTTTTCTTACTCTACAATTTCCCCCAGCATCACTGCCTGGTGAGGGCAGGCTGAGAGGCCTGTGGGTTTCCGCCTGAGAAGGCAGACTGCAGAGTATTTCCAGTCCAGTTCTGGGCTTTTTGAGTTGCTAAGCAGGCCTTTCAAATCCATGACAGAAAAACAGACGTTCTCATTTACAAAAGTTGTGCTTTTTGAGAGAGAAAATAGTTCTGAGTTACAAGATGTTAGAGTGTCAAAAACAAAGGTCTGAAGCAATCCGGGCATATACTGTATACAAACCATATACACTTGCCATCTTGCCAGGAGCTAAGACAAAGCCAGACCGCTCTTTGGGTAAGGCTAAGTCTTCACTACATGCTTCCCCTCTCCACACCTCAGTTTCCTCATCGGGGAGTAGAACGTAAAATACTGACCTTGCTGCCTTGTTGTCAGGATTAGGGGACGTTCCTGGCACAGTCTCTGGCTCCCATTGTTTCCTTCTTCCATTCCCCTGCGTGCCCAGGGCACTTCTGAAAGAAAGAAAAGCAGAGTCCATCTTGGGTATTTTATAATATACATGTAGACAGATGAGAAAACTGCATTCTCTCAGCCACTGGTAACTAGAATTCATCTTAGAAAAAGAATTTTATCTTTTTGTTTGAAAAAATAGTTTGATTAGTTCTTGGAGTGTGTGCTGTTCACTGATGTTCCTGGCTCTCTTCCTTCTGGCAGATGGTAGGATATGCCACCCCCCTCTTGAAGTCAGGTGTTGACATGTGAGTGGAAGTCACCCATGGAGGACCTTATGAACCAGGAAACAAGTTAGTCACATTCTCTTTCCCCTGCCATGTTGACAGTAACATTTTCAACAGTGGAGTATCCATCAGCTCATGGCCTTTGAGGGAAGATGATGTAGAACAAAGTCCCCAGCTGACCTATAATGAACTATGTCATGAGCAAGAAATAACCTTTGTTGTTTTAAAGCACTACTCTTTGGGGTTGTTTGTTACCATAGCATAACTTAGCCCATCCTAACTACACGGTACCTTAAGGTGTCAGAGGAGACCCCAGGGACTTGGGTGTAGATATGATGGCTCTGCATTGGACAAGAGGAAAGAATGTTTTGCCCCGTTGATAGAGGAAGAGCAAGAATACAGAGGTGGAGCCAGCAAATGGGGAAAGGCTGTGTGGTCTAAGGGCATTGGCATATGCTTTCTATTTTTGCAACAGTCTCCACTGAACTAAGACTTCAGCTTGTCCCTCACAGCAAATTGTTCTGCTTTTCTTGGGCAACACCAGATTCAACTGAGAGAATGATATTGTTGCAGGAAGGGGGACCCATTCCAGAGCCTGAGAGTGGGATCTTGTCTAACACTCAGAAATGAACTGTCCAAGGAGACGCTGACAAAGCAAAAGACTTTATTGGGAAGGGGCACCAGGGCAGACAGCAGTAGGGTAAGGGAACCCAGGAGAACTGCTCTGCCACGTGGCTCACAGTCTCAGGATTTATGGTAATGGGGTTAGTTCCCAAATGGGTTGGTTAGTTCCCAATCATCTTGCTCGGGCCATATTTGGTCTGACTCAGGGTCCTTCCTGGTGGCTCACGCACCTATCAGCCAAGATGGATTCCAGCATGAAGGATTCTGGGCGGTTGGTAGGACATGTCGTCTCCTCTCTCCTGCTTTAGGCCCCTCCCGAATTCTCCCGGTTAGTTTTCAGTGGAAGCGCCATGTTCCTTATCGGAACCTCCTGCCGTGAGGCAACTCGGGCAAGCGGTTATCCTTGTGTCCGGCTAAGGTGGGCAGTTTTGGTCAACGTTCGCCTAACAATATTACCCAGGAAAAGCCAAGGCGTTGAAGAGCCTTTCAGATTTGTAATATATTACATTCTGATATTTAGCCCCATTGATGAAAATAATCCTTTGGTATGTATGAGGCCTTTCATTTTTGTAAAGGTGCCACAGTTACATAGTTAAAAAGTCATGATAGGTGACCCTGGCGTAACTTCTCACAGGTTGATCAGATCTAAGTTAGCTGTAAAATGAAGTAGAAGGGGTCCCCAGCCCTGTTCCACACCAGGGAACTTCACCCCTTCGTGCCCCTTCCAACTCCAGACCCGCAGGCTGTGGCTTCCAGAGATCACCGGAGACAAAAAGCCCAGGGGTTCAAAGCCTGGATGCTGGGATCAGAAGCCTGCTTTTGACTCCTTGCCATCACTTAGCTGGATGGTTAAGCCAGTGACTTAACCTCTCTGAGGTTCACTTTCCTATCTTTAAAATATGGAAACTACTGTTCGCCTCGTAGGGTTGTTATGAAGAATGAATGAAATACTGCATGTAAATCGCCTGTGCTTAGTAGGTGCTGCCTATCTTGTAGGAAGCTTTCAATAAATGATAGCCGTTCCCTCTTTGAAGAAGTACTTTTTATGTGATTCAGGTTTGTTTTTGTCTTTGCTGTAGGATATAACATTTCCTTGTTATTGCTGTTGATTTTAGCATGATATCGTTATTATGATGGACGTTTATTCCTAGGGAATTAACTAATTGCGGTATTAGGTCCATTTTTAAATTGGTATAGGAGCCACAAAGTGAGGTTTGGAGAGAAAGAAGGAACTCATATCCTGAATGTAACAGACCCTCTACACTAAGTTAGAAGTATTGCTTGTCATCCAGTTACCCCACTTTCCCCAAGTGTACCCTCTGAACCCTGTATGTCCTAGGTGGGCCTGCACAACCTAGCACCTTCCTATCTGCCATCGCCTTACCTTACACACAGCTACTCATGAGCTGTGCTCAGTGCACACTGGTGTGTTTAACATTGACAGGCTTCAAGCAAGACTTGCTCCTTCCCAGGCCTCTATTCTTCCATATTCCCTGCCCTTTGCTAACAACTATATATCCTCCAGAATGCAGCTTAGCTCCTACCCAGGGTATGTGGGTACCCAGAGGCTGACAGATCCAGAGACGAGTGGAACTGGACAAATGATGACTGTCAATCACAGAGCCTGGTGACCCCAGTGGGGTCAGTTCCTTACCCTCACTAAGCCGCATTTCCTCATCTACAAGGTGCGAGAACAATGCATCTACCTTCCTTGAGCAATTATGAAGATGAAATGAGATCTTGAGAGGAGCAAGCCCGGCAGTGCCCATCACACCATAGTTCTGTCCCCTCCCCATTCTCCCATGGAGCTGACCCTCTCCGTCCTGAGTGGACTCATGGTGGGGGACAGAGGCAGAAACCTCCAAGCAGTCAGGGCTCCCAGCCTGATGCATGGTCTGTGCTCCCAAGAGAAGCCCACTTCCCGACCAGCTCTGCAGCTGCTCCTCACTTGAAGTGTTGCCCTTTGTCACCACAGCAGAGTATCCTTACCCTCCCTTGTGACCCCACTGGGGCCTTGTCCTCTCAGATGACCACAGGGGTTCATTACTCACAGTAATTCTCACCACAGCCACTAGAAGGGAGCACAGCTAGGCTTTCTGGTGGCCTCGGGGGCATGTCACTGCTCCTTTAGGGAACTTCATCAGGTGCTCTCGGGAGAGCTACATCAGAGTGTGGTTCTCAGACTTAAGTGAGCATCAGAGTCACCTGGAGGGCTTGTTAAACCACAGATTGCTGGGCCCAACCCTGATTCAGAAGGTCTGCGTTTCCCAGGTGGTGCTGATGTTACCGGTCCAGGACCACAGCTCAGAACGTCTGCACTGGGGAAGCAAGCCCAGGAGGGCTTACCCCGCAGCCACTTCCTCCTGCCCTTTCCCCTCTCCTGAGGGTCTGAGGCGGGGCCCAGGCTGCTCTCCCGTGGCTTCTGCTGTGTTCTCCTGCTCCTAGGGGCTTCCTGGAGCCTCGTACCACCTGTGTCCTCTTCCCGGTCCCTGACAGGAGCTACTCCCACCCCACTCCTGTTCTCTTTCCTCTTCTCTTTCTCTCCCCCTGGGAACCATGTCTGTCTTGCTCACCACAGTGACCCTAGCACCTAATGCAGTGCCTGGAGAACAAGGACCCGTAAATGAGTGCTGAACCAACCAGATGACCTCTTTGCACACGTGGTCCTCATATCAGTCAGGACAGACCAGGTTATGCTGCTGTAACAAATAGCTTCCAAGTCTCAGTGGCTCAAACGTCAAAGGTTTACTTCATTTGCACTGCGTGTCCTTTGCAGGCTGGCAGGGTGCTGTCCTTGCACTCACTTCAGGACCCGGTCTGAGACGCCTGTACCACGTGGAATGCTACTGGTGAGACGGCAGGACTAAGGGCACGTGGAAAAGCTCACACCAGCTCTTATGTGATTCCACCCAGCAGTAACGCACATATCTGGCTCGGATTTCACTGGCCAATCCAGTCACATTGCCGTGTCTGACTTCAGAGGGGTAGGAAGTGCAGCCTTCCTACATACCCAGCACTACCACCGCAAGCAGGGAAGGAGGACGGGACTTCAAGAGAGCAGCCCCTCGGGCTTCCCTGGTGGCGCAGTGGTTGGGAGTCTGCCTGCGGATGTAGGGGACGCGGGTTCGTGCCCCGGCCCGGGAGGATCCCACATGCCGCAGAGCAGCTGGGCCCATGAGCCATGGCCACCGAGCCTGCATGTCTGGAGCCTGTGCTCCGCAAGGGAGAGGCCACAGCAGTGAGAGGCCCGCGTACCGCAAAACAAAAAAGAGAGAGAGCAGCCCTGTGCCTCCCACCCCTACCTGCAGCCCTGATTGCTACCCTGGTATCCAGACTTGTATTTCCAAATGCCTACTAGACATTTATACCTGGCAGATCCTCTAGATGTTGTTTTTAAAACTGAATATGCCCCCATCAAGCTCCCTTTTCTTCCTTTGTCTGTATTGCTGGGTTTTGTCCCAGGAAAAACCTATGGGTTCTAAACTTGGCCTTGTCTTTGCCGTCTCCTTGCCCTTGCACAGCTAACCAATTGCCACATCCAGCCAGTTATATGCCTCTTATACCTCAGTGCTTGAATCCTATCTTATCCCCTGCCCTAAGTTACCCACTCCTATTCATTCATCCCACAAAGAGGTATAAATGCCCACCATGTGCCAGGAACTACACTGGACTCTGGAGATACAGCAGTGTGACCGAGTCCCAGCACTGGCCTCATGGAGCTAACAGTTGGAATGGTGACAACTTGATTATACAAGGAATCATGTAGTTATGGTTATGATTGGTGGAGAAAGGAGGGTGGGGAACATGTTCCAGGCAAAGGAACTCCAGTGTAGAACCTCTTTCCCAGAACTGCTGCAGAAGCCTCCTCTATGGTCCTGCCTTCTCCCTCTGTCTGTCCAGTACCACAAAAGATTAGGAAGGGTAGGAGTAATCCTCCCCTGCATAGGACTTTTCATGCCATCCCTTACTGAAATGCTCTCAATGAGTGTCCACTGCCTCAAAATAAAGTGACTCACAAGGTCCTCCAGTCGCAACCTAACCTGTCTTTCTGCCGTTGTTTCCCACTTTTCTCCCCTCACTGATGGTCAAGCCAAACCAAATTGTTTACAATTCTCTTCACACACCCTCCACACTTTCCAGCTTCCAGCCTTTATCTCTGCCTGGAATATCTCCCAGTTCCTTGGGTAAAGATCCCCCCCATTCTTCAGATGCCACCTCATCCATGAAGCTTTTCCTTGTAAACCTATCATAAGTAACTTCTCTCTCCAGTTAGTGCCAATGACCCTTGATCTGACTTTGTCGAAGTATCTTTTGTGACTTGTGTCAGCGTGCATCCCCCAGGAGACCATAATTTTCTTAAAAAGGAGATATGGCTGTGGCAGCTTTCTGTTTCTCACAGGACTCACCACAGGGGTTTGCACGGAATAAGTTGCAGCTGCATGACTGTAGACTCCTTCACTACCCCCATGGTCTGGCCCCAGAAATCCAGGGAATTTGCTACCCTCTGCTCCCTTTTCTCCTTTTCTCAGATCAGGAGCCCCTAGAATGGTTTGAGAGATCCCCTCACTTCTCAGAGGGAGATCCATAAGCTATATTCTATAGCATCTACTCTCTGGAACTTTCTTCAACCTCTCAGTAAACTTTTGCTACCAAACAAGATACATGCTCCTCTCTCCCCAGTCTAGCCCACCCACTATTTGCTGGTTTTGAATGGACATATTTCCACTTCTCTGCAGGGGTTAAGGGGATAAGGACTGGTGGGTGAGCGCGAGCTCATCATGGCTTTGGAGACTGCCTGGCTTTGTTTAAATCCTAGCTCTCCAGCCTTAAGCTCAGGGAGCCTCTTTTCATTCATCTGCGTAATGGGGATATCCATGCTCCTGCCCCAGACACAGTGGGAAAATACATAGGAAGTGCTTTGGGCATTGATTCCTCCAACAAATATCTTAATAAATGGTCATTGTTACTCCAGTGTGCTCCCTCCCCATCCCCTGCCTCTTAAACTCTCTATCCACATGGAACTACCAGCCTATGCCCATTACTGCCCCACCTCTACTTCCTCCTCTCCTGCCCACCCCTCCCCTCCGCCCCACGGCCCCCACTGTGCCCTCCTGAGGAAGGGAGGAAGCAGGTGCTAGAGCAAGAGTGAAATGGACCCCAGAGCAGCCTGACTTCAATTTGTAGCATCTCTTGTCTGGAGAGCAGAGAGCTTTCAGTTCAGGGCCCACAAGCATGCTCTTCGGCTCCCCTGGGCCACACCTGATCTGACCATCACTCTTGCCCCTCCCAGCCCCTCCGTGGACTCCTGTTCCAGGCCGGCTCACTCCCCACAGGGGCCCACAGGAACAGGAATGAAGAGTTCCTCTCTCCCTTGTCCAAAGCCTGAAGATTTGGGCCTGGCAGTGTTCCACATTGCAAATGTCCTGGTATATTTTTAAATTTTTTTTAGTTTATTATTTTTTTGAGGTACGCGGGCCTCTCACTGTTGTGGCCTCTCCCGTTGCGGAGCACAGGCTCCGGATGTGCAGGCCCAGCGGCCATGGTTCACGGGCCCAGCTGCTCCGCGGCATGTGGGATCTTCCCAGACCAGGGCATGAACCCGTGTCCCCCACATCAGCAGGCGGACTCTCAACCACTGCGCCACCATGGAAGCCCTGTCCTGGTAAATTTTATACAGCAACAAGGAAGATCCCTGGATAGTCACAGCAAAGGTTTTAATGGGTGGGCTGTAACCAACTCTGCTGTGTTCTAGGCCTGAGTTTGGCAGGTACAGACTGGGACCTCAAACTGCTAGACCTCCGGGGGCCTGGGTTAGGCCAGCAGGAAATGTTCTCCAGTTCCCTTCAACACAAACATTCTGGGAGTCTAGAAGTAGGCACAGAGCTTATGAAATCTTCAGACCCAAGCTTTCAGGGGTGATCTGGGGCCACATCAGGACTATGACCCAACACCAAAGATGCTCATTCCAGAGGCCCTCGAGTCCCTGCAGCTGGAAAGCACCAGTTATGATCCTTCAAGGGTTTCCAACAGCAAGAATATTAGGAATAATGGATATCATATGCCAGCCACTGAGCTAAGGCTCACATGCATTAACCCTTTAATCCTCACAACAGTCCTAGAAAGCACTGTCACAGAGGAGGAAACAGAGAGGGCCTTACTCCGAACGGATGCCTGGACAGCTCTCTCCCCATCCCCGGCTCCACAGGCGGACTGACTTTTAGATCCAAACAGCAGCAGCCAGCCACATTTTATACTATATACAAATGTTAGGAATCACTGATTTATTATATTAATGCTCGCTATTTCAGTAGGGGAAGGGGATCTTGTTTGTGTTTCTGTGTTTTAAGCATGCTGTCCCTGTTCTTGGTTATCACACCTAAGAAATGACCCATTGATTGGTCTCCATGGCCAACAGCCAAGCACCTGATACACACTGTTGAGTGCCTTGCACCAAAATAAGTCCAACTGAATAATGTGACATTCTGATGTCTGTTAACTATAGACATGCTTATTTTACAGTTTGTTCCTTAAAACTGTACCTGATTTTTAAAATGATAAAAGAGCTAACATTTCTGAGCACTGGCCATGTGCCAGACCCTCACCCCATCACACAGATGCTACCTCACTCCCTCCCACAGCCCCCAGGGCAGAGACCTTCGGCAGTGCTCTCACTAACAGAGGAGGGAGGAGGCTGGGGCACGGAGGCGGCTCACTGAGGTCCCACAGCTAGGAAGTAGCTGACCTGCATTAGACCCAGCGTTGTCTGCCTCTGGAACCCATGCTCTTAACCACGCAGCACACTGGGGTAAAAGCAGCCGACATACTTTAAAATGTTGATTTGAAAATACAGAGTATTAGGGGCAGAGAGAGCAAAAGGAGGAAATCCATGAGCTAATGGGGATCCGGTCTCTCCAGCAGAAATCCTCTCTGATTCCCCTTGAGAATGAAAGCCTCAAGCCACAGGGAAGCAAAGGCATGAAAGGGCCGGGAGGGGGTAGGGAGCTTTGTGTCTCACCTCAACGCCTTTCCTTTCTTCAAATTCACTTGTCTTTCCTGAACCCACACCAATCTGTTCCAACAATGCCCTTTCTCCCTGTTTCAAAAACCGTCATCTGTCCTAGTGGATGATTTTTATTGACACCCTCTTCTCTTTGAGACGCCTCACTAATAGGAATGCATATTAGGAATTTATAAACTTGCTTTCAAAGACGCCACAGGAAGTATACAATTTTTCACACGTTGCTTTGTCCCCTTCTAAGAAAAAATTAAGCCTGCCGTGGAATATAGTGAGTTAAAGAAAAGGTCTTAAGTGATAGCAATTGATTTTCTGTGAAGTCTTCCCTTAGAATGCCTTTTAGAGAACAGCAGGGGTCCCCCCACACTTCCCAGGGGTTCTCAGAACCATTCTTCCCTCTCATCTTGCAAGACTGAGCTGGCACGAGGTGTCAAGCCACACAGGAGAGCGGTGGGGGGCTCAGCCCAGCCTTCATTACCCATTCAGGGAGGACAGCGCGGGGCTGAGCTGCCTGAAACCAGCTCTTGTGTCACACACCAGCAGCATCAAGTCAGACAATGTGGACACAATCACCGCTTTTAATTTCAAGTTGGGGGTGGGAGGATTGGATTTTAAGACCTTGTAATTCGGCTTCTCTATTAGGACTGATTTCAGAGCCTCCTGGAGGATACAGCCCATGTCACCGATGACTTCTGGATCCTCTTCTTCACAATGGAGAAAGCATTACAAACTACCGGCGTATCCAGGTTCGCCTGTACTCTCTTCCTAAGAAAAGCCATTTGTTTTTAAAAATTTAAGCCTAAGAGACGTACTTCAGACCAGTGTTGGTCAATAGAGATATAATGGGGACCACGTCAAACTTTCCAGTAGTCATGTTAAAAAAGGTAAAAAGAAATAGGTAATAAATAGGTGCATAATTTTAATAATGCGTTTTATTTAACTCAGTATACCCCAAACAACATCTTAACATGTAACCGATATTTTGAAAATTACTAATGAGCTGTTCTGCGTTCTTTTTTTCATACTAAATCTCTGACCTCAGATGTGTATCTCACAAGCACAGCACATCTCAATCGGGACCAGTCACATTTCAAGTGCTCCTTGAGGAGCAGGTGCCTCATGGCTGTTGTACTGAACTAGGTGGATATAGATGTTGCTGAATCTATATGTGTCCGTCCATGTATACGTTGCTTTAAGCAGATCTTAATAAAATTCAAGATTCACGTAAAAACAGGACATGTAACTCTGTACTAATCTTTCCACTTGCTCTCAAGCGAACTGCAAACACCTTGGAGGAAAGGATCCAACCCATAGCCAGTTGTGTATTTCCTTTTTCATAAGTGAAGTTGATAATTTATGATGATTAGACTTATCTGGTTTTATGGTTTCTAGATCCAATTACTAGTCTGTTTGTCAATTTTTATCTTACTCTATTTCCAAACATTTGATTTTTGCAGGGATCTCCACACTCTTATACCCAGCCATCTATATCCAACCTCTCCACTTAAAGATCTCAAACTCAACATGTCCAAGGCTGAATTTTTTTTTAAATTTTATCAAAATGTAGTTGATTTACAATGTTGTGTTAGTCTCAGGTGTACTGTAAAGTGATTCATTATATATCTATTCTTTTTCATATTCTTTTCCATTATCGGTTATTACAAGATATTGAATATAGTTCCCTGTGCCGTAAATAAGTCCTTGTTGGTTATCTATTTTATATATAGTAGTGTGTACATTATAATCCCAAACTCCTAATTTATCCCTCCTCCCTTCCCCTTTGGTAACCACAAATCTGTTCTCTATGTCTGTGAGTTGGTTTCTGCTTCGTAGATAGGTTCACTTGTGCCATATTTTAGATTCCACATACAAGCGATATCATATGATATTTGTCTTTCTCTTTCTGACTTACTTCACTTAGCATGATAATCTCTAGATCCATCCGTGTTTGCAAATGGCATTATTTCATTCTCTTTAATGGCTGAGTAGTATTCCATTGTAAATATGTACATCTTTATCCATTCCTCTGTCGATGGATATTTAGGTTGTTTCCATGTCTTGGCTTTTGTGAATAGTGTTGCTATGAGCATAGGGGTGCATATATGTTTTTGAATTATAGTTTTGTCCAGATATGTGCCCAGGAGTGGCATTGCTGGATCATATGGCAACCCTATAGCTTTTTGAGGAACCTCCATACTGTTTTCCATAGTGGCTGCACAAACTTACACTCCCACCAACAGGGTAGGAGGGTTCCCTTTTCTCCAAAGCCTCTCCAGCATTTGTTATTTGTAGACTTTTTAATGATGGCCCTTCTGACCATCATTAAAGTGTGGTGTGAGGTGTGAGGTGGTACCTCACTGTAGTTTTTTGGGTTTTGGGGTTTTATTTATTTATTTATTTATTTTTGGCTGTGTTGGGTCTTCGTTGCTGCACATGGGCTTTCCTCTAGTTGCGGCAAGCGGGGGCTACTCTTCATTGCGGTGCACAGGCCTCTCATTGTGGTGGCCTCTCTTGTTGTGGAGCATGGGCTCTAGGCACGCGGGCTTCAGTAGTTGTGGCACACAGGCTCAGTAGTTGTGTCTCGCGGGCTCTAGAGTGCAGGCTCAGTAGTTGTGGTGCATGGGCTTAGTTGCTCCACAGCATGTGGGATCTTCCTGGACCAGGGCTCGAACCCATGACCCCTGCATTAGCAGGCAGAATCTTAATCACTGTACCACCAAGGGAAGCCTCCTCACTGTAGTTTTGATTTGCATTTCTCTAATAATTAACAATGTTGAGCATCTTTTCATGTGCGTTTTGGCCATCTCTGTGTCTTCTTTGGAGAAATGTCTATTTAGGTCTTCTGCCCATTTTTCAATTGGGAAGTTTGTTTTTTTGTTGTTGAGTTGTATGAGCTGTTTGTATATTTGGGAGATTAAGCCCTTGTCAGTTGCATTGTTTGCAAATATTTTCTCCCATTCTTTAGATTGTCTTTTTGTTTTGTTTATGGTTTCCTTTGCTGTGCAAACGCTTGTAAGTTTGATTCGGTCCCATTTGTTTATTTTTTGCTTTTATTTCTCTTGCCTTGGGAGACTGACCTAAGAAAATATTGGTATGATTTATGTCAGAGAATGTTTTGCCTGTGTTCTAGGAGTCTTATGGTGTCTTGTCTTATGTTTAAGTCTAAGCCATTTGGGGTTTATTTTTGGGTATAACGTGAGGGTGTTCTAACATTATTAATTTACACGCAGCTGTCCAGCTTTCCTAACACCACTTGCTGAAGAGACTGTCTTTTTCCCATTATATATTCTTGCCTCCTTTGTCGAAGATTAATTTACCATAGGTGTGTGAGTATATTTCTGGGCTCTCTATTCTGTTCCATTGACCCATATGTCTGTTTTGATTACAAATGACATACCATGCCATTTTGATTACTGTAGCTTTGTGGTATTGTCTGAAGCCTGGGAGGGTTATGTCCCCTGCTTTGCTCTTTTTCCTCAGGATTGCTTTGGCAGTTCTAGGTCTTTTACTGTTCTGTATAAATTTTAGGATTATTTGTTCTAGTTCTGTGAAAAATGTAATTTGGGTAATTTGATAGGGGTCACATTAAATCTGTAAATTGCTTTGGGTAGTACGGCCATTTTAACAATATTAATTCTTCTAATATAAGATCATGGGATATCTTTCCATTTCTTTGAATCATCTTCAATTTCCTTTATTAATGTTTTATAGTTCTCAGCATATAAGTCTTTCACCTCCTTGGTCAGGTTTATTCCTAAGTAATTTTTTTGGGGGGGTGTGATTTTAAAGGTATTGCTCTTTTACATTCCCTTTCTGATATTTCACTGTTAGTGTAAAGAAATCCAACCAATTTCTATATGTTAATCTTATATCCTGAGTATTTCCTCTTTATTAAGGATTTGGGAAAGTGTTATAGGAAGACATGGCTTGAGAGTCAAATTTTAAATCAAATGCAAAGTTTTGAGTTAAACCCAAGATGGCCAGCATTGGGGGGAAGGGAGTATGGAATGGGATCAGAGGTTTCCTCCCATCTCTTCCATGTTTCACTGCCAAGAACAGAGATGACAATAATAATAACCTTCCTTCCTTAAGCATTGTACCAGGCAATGTGCAAGCAGTTTTTAAAATCAATTATCTCAGGAATTCGCTGATGGTCCAGTGGTTAGGCCTCTGTGCTTTCACTGCTGAGGGCACGGGTTCAATCCCTGGTCAGGGAGCTAAGATCCCACAAGCCATGCTCTGAAGCCAAAATAAACAAATACATACATACATACATGAAAGAGTCTGTGATAGAAGAAGCAGAGCTGAAAATTAAAGGAAAAAATTTAAAAAGAAATCAATTATCAAGTTTTCACAATAACCCTGTGAGGCCGGTTAAACTATTTTCATCTTCATTACACAGATGGGGGAATGGAGACTCTCAGGGTACGACTCCCTGCACAGCTGGCCTAAGATGCTATCTGCCTAATCCCAGAGCCTGGCCACACTCCTCTTCCAGCGTTGCTGTTTAAGCCACAGCACAATAGAACGCTAACACAGCATACCAGAGGGAAGGAGCTAGACATTCAGATAGTGAACTTGAGATTTTGTAGGGCTTATGTGGTAGTGACAAGGTCAAGGGTAAAGCCCTGTGTATATAGTCTGAGGTAAGGTAGTCAACCAGATAGTTGGAAGAACACACCTCACAGAACTAGTCAGATAAAACCAACATTTTGTCATGGTTACTATATGTAGGTCAAAATGATGTGGCAAACTGTGAATGTATTCGAGGTTTTTGTTTGTTTTTTCACTAGCAGGCATACCCAGCAGAAGATGTGGCCCTCCCCATTCTCCAGCTGATCTTTATTAGTGTTTACTGCTCACTAGTATAAACTGTGTTACTCAGAATTGGATTAGGGGGAGATCTGGCCTAAATTAAAGCCGTAATAAATGAGCACTGTTTACATTTCCTCACACCCGGCCTTCTCCACACACACATCAAATTCCTCTGGAAATGAAATGCAGAATAAAACGAGGAAGGGTTCTGTTCTTCATTAACATGTAATTATAAAGTGCTGGGCCTCCCCTGCTGGGCGGAGAAGGAAAGCTCACAGCAGGGGTGGGATGCCTGAGGGTGGGACACTCTTTGTTGCTCTTAACTATGGATGGAGTATGATTTTCACATCTTTACGAAGAGATGAATAACCATGAGGACAGTGATGGATCTCACTAGGCTCAAATCAAGATACTGGCAGGGCAGTGTTCCTTTTGGTGGGATCTGGGTGGGGTCTACTTCCTGCTTTTTCCAGCGTCTAGAAGCCACCTGCATTCCTTGGCTCAGGTCCGCCTTCTGCCACCTTCAAAGCCAGCATAAGCAAGTCGGATCCTTCTTAAATCACATCACCCTGACCTTCTATAGTCATATCTGCCCGACTCTTCTCCTGCATGCTTCCTTTTTTTTTTTTTTTGCGGTAAACGGGCCTCTCACTGTTGTGGCCTCTCCCGTCGCGGAGCACAGGCTCCAGACGCGCAGACTCAGCGGCCATGGCTCACGGGCCCAGCCGCTCCCCAGCATGTGGAATCTTCCCGGACCGGGACACGAACCCGTGTCCCCTGCATCGGCAGGCGGACTCTCAACCACTGCGCCACCAGGGAAGCCCCATGCTTCCATTTTTAAGGGCCCTGTGACTACATTGCCAGCCCCCCGCCCCCCTAGATAACCTTCCTATTTTAAGATCATCTAATTAGCAACCTTAATTCCATTTGCAACCTTAATCCCCCTTTGCCACGTAACCTAACATTCCAGGGATTAGGATGTGGGCATCTCGGGATGGGAATTATGGGAGGAATTATTCTTCCTACCACATATCCCAACTCCAGGAATCCTTCTGCCCTCTGGGACCTAAGATCCATTGTTCCCACGGCTGAGAACTTTCTGTCACCTTGCTTCATATCATCACTTCTGTCTTTTCCCAGCCAGAATTCCATGATCAGTTATTAAAATCGTGTCTTTCATACACCTTCAACTCCCTTGTTCCCCTCTCTTGCTTCATTGTTCTTACCTGGCAAAACCTGAAAGAGTTGGGTGAAATCCAACTCTCTGTATGCTCTGCACCTGCATCCATGCAGCTAAAAAATGGCCAGAGGGCTTCCCTGGTGGCGCAGTGGTTGGGAGTCTGCCTGTCGATGCAGGGGACATGGGTTCGTGCCCCGGTCCAGGAAGATCCCACATGCCGCAGAGCGGTTGGGCCCGTGAGCCATGGCCACTGGGCCTGCGCATCCGGAGCCTGTGCTCCGCAATGGGAGAGGCCACAACAGTGAGAGGCCCGCGTACCGCAAAAAAAAAAAAAAAGGCCAGAGAAAATATACTACCAGTAGGACCGTCATGCTGCCCACCAATTGTACAACATCTCCCTGGTCTGTTCATTCTCCCACATGACACTTTCCCACCTTTTTGTCCTTCAACTCTGGCCCCCGCTCTCCCACTTACCCTTTTAGCCAATGACCTTTTTCACCAAGAAAATGGAAGCAACCAGAGGAGACGTTCTGCAAATTCCCTCCATCACAGCTACCGACCCACAGCCCATGTCCTCTGCCTTCCATACTCATGCTCCATGAACTCTATCCAAGGCCAGCACTTCCTCTTGTGTCTAAAATCCCAGTCCCCTACCTCCTCATTCCCAGCAGCACAAAAGCATGCATGATTTCTCTTATCCTAAAAGCACACAACAAACTCTCTCTTGACCCCCACTGACCTTTCCTGCTACCCTCCTATTTCTCTGTCACCCTTTAGAGCAAAACTCCTCAGGAGAGTAACCTGATTTGCTGTGTCCAGTCCTCTTACAATTCTCTCTTAACCTTTTGCAGTCAGACTTTTGACTCCACCCCCTAATCCCACCTGTCCTTGTGGAGGCACCAGATGACCACCATGCTGGCAAATCCAAGGGTCCATTTTCAGTCCCAATATTACTTTGCATACCAATTGTTCCATCGTCCTTGAAGCACTTTCCTCACTTGACCTTCAGGACTCTCCTGGTTCTCCGCCTACTTCACTGGCCATTTTCAGTCTCCTTTGCTAGTTCCTCCTGGACTGAAGTTCCAGATCGGTCTTTGGCCCTCACGTCTTTTCTATCTACACTCCCCTCTGAACGAGCTCATCTACTTTCATGGCTTTAAATACATCTATATAGTGGTGATGCTCAAATGCGTATCTCCAAACCTAACATTCCCCCAGACCCCACACTCAGAGCCAGCCACGTACCTGACACAGGCACTTAAACGTCTGATAGACATCTCAAAACCCACCGTGTTCAAAACCAGCTAATGATCTTCTCAAAACTTGATCTACCCACAGTCTGCCACATTTCAGTTAATGGCAGGTCCCTCTCCTTGTTGTTTAGTCATCGCATAGTTGCAGTGCTTGCAAACATTCTTGACTCCCCTCTTTTTCTTATCCATATCCCAACTACCTCGAATCCTTAACTTGGCTTTCAAGGTATCTCCAGGTTCTGCCGACTTCTCACCAGCTCCACCGCTATCATCCTGGTCCCAGCCACCATCGTCTGGCCTCAGTTATTATAAGAACTCCTAACTGTTCTTCCTGTTTCCACCCTGGTCCCATCTCTGCAGTTTACTACAGCACAGCAGCCAGAGTAGTCCCTGTAAAACCCAAGTCAAATTATGTCCCTTGTATACTCCATGGTTCCTCATTTCACTCAGAGTAAAAGCCAAGGTCCTTAAAGGGCATACCCGGCCCTCAAAGCTCCAGCTCCCACTCACCTCCCACTGTCCTCCCCTTGCTCTCTCCACTCCAACCACACTGGCCTCCTTGGAGTCTTTTTTAACTCACTAGGAATGTCACCACCTCAGGGCTTTGGATTTGCTATTCCCTCTGCCTCATATAACTGTGTGATTTGCTCCCTTGTTAAAGCCATTTCCCTACAGAACCCTTCCTAGTCACTCAGCTCAAAATCACATGCCCTCATCACTCCCTATTCTACTTCCCTGCCTGATTGTTTCCCATAGGATTTATAGCCTTTAAAAAGACTATAAGATGTATTTATTTTGTATATCATCTGCTTTCACTGGAATCTAAGTGCCATGAGGACAGGATTTTGTTCACTGCTCTATGCCCAGAGCTTGGTACATAATAGGTGTTCAGAAAATATTAGTCAGGTGTGAATGAATGTGTAGCTCTTTTTAAAAAGATCATTCTCCGGGACTTCCCCGGGGTGGTCTAGTGGTAAAGAATCTGCCTTGCAGTGTAGGGGACGTGGGTTAGATCCCTGGTCAGGGAACTAAGATCCCACATGCCGCGGGGCAACTAAGCCCGTGTACCACAACTACTGAGCTCGCCCGCCTCAACTAGAGAGCCTGCGTGCCACAAACTACAGAGCCCACGTGCCCTGGAACCCGCGTGCCACAACTACAGAACCCATGCGCCCTGGAGCCTGCGCGCCACAACTAGAGAAGAGAAAACCCGCGCACCACAACAAAAGATCCCGTGTGCCTCAATGAAGATCCCATGTGCCGCAACTAAGACCCAACCCAGCCAAGAATAAATAATAAAATAAAAAATAAATAAATCTTTTAAAAAAATAAATAAAAAGATTATTCTCTGTCAGAAGCTAGACTGTTAAAAAATTCAGGGAATTTTAACCTATTATACACCTAAGCAAATCACTCTAATTAAAGAAATAAATTTAAAGGAATTGTAGTAAATATTATACATTACCTACAAAAGCCATTCTCCTCTCTCCCCTCTCCACCTGTTTTATGCTAATACAACTCTGATTTTGTTTGGGATGCATGTCCCTACCTCCAGTTGAATTACAGTGGATCTAAGCCAGTTCTGGCGATTTTAGAAACTCATTTTTTTAGTCACTTTGCACCTACAGGTGACCATGTACTCTTACTAAACGTGAAGAAGTTAGCTGGGGCACATCTGGGAAAGATTCTCCTCTCTGATAAAATCAAAGTTCTTTTCATCCTTTTCTTTCCTGCTCTGAATCTCCAGATATTTGGGGATATAACTTTTGAAGCTATGGCAGCAATCTGTGACTGTACATTGACAAGCCTAAGAAAGCAAACCTTCACTACGAGGATGGCAAAGCAGAAAGACACAAAGAGCC
Source organism: Neophocaena asiaeorientalis asiaeorientalis (assembly GCF_003031525.2). NCBI lineage: Eukaryota > Metazoa > Chordata > Mammalia > Artiodactyla > Phocoenidae > Neophocaena > Neophocaena asiaeorientalis. The sequence goes on from NW_020171988.1 coordinate 1,113,782, forward strand.
TGGGTCTTTGATGATGCTATTGAGCCTTTGGACCAAATCCTGGAAATACTTACTTTTAGACTTCCTGTTTTGTGAAAGACTTAAGTATCTTTTTGCTTAAGCCTCTGCTTGTCAGGTGCTCTGCCGTTTATAGCCAAAAGCATGCCTAATGGATATAGACCTCGGTGAATCTTGGGGTGAACTGTGACATCAAGGGACACTATACCCGACTGAATGTACGCAGATTCACAAAGGTTCTCAAACCTCAGGGTGCATCAGGATCACCTGGCAAGCTTGTTAGGGTGCAGGTTCCAGGGCCCCACCTTCAGAGATTCTGAGGCAGGAGGCCCAGGGTGGCCAGGGGACACTGGCTATGGAGCCACAGAGGAGAATCACTCCAATGCCCTCCAAGAAAGAGCTTGCCTTTCAGCTGTGAGGAGTACAGTCAGCTGCCGACTTCCAGGGGTTAGTACCTGCAGGATCCACCTTAGTTTCTGAGCCAAAGCCGCACTCTTCCCCCCAACCAGTTAAGTATGGTGGGGGTATTAGGACATGACCATTTCTACCCATAGTGAGGCTCTAATGGGCAGTCTTTGTTCCAAAACTCCCCATTGGGTTGGCTGAGATTTCGTCAGATCTGTGTCATGCTCTGGACACATTCTGCCCAGTTCCACTTCCTTCCCTCTTCCTTTCACGGGTGTCAGACGGGCACTGTGGTGTGAAGCTTCCATGCCCAATACCGCTGCCTCGTCTTTTGTCTCTTGCAGGCGTTGCTGCCCAATAAGCCTCTTGTGCTCCTAATTCCTCCTTAGGGTCTGCTTCCCGGAGCACCCAACTAACACAATGACATTTTTTTTAAGAAGCACCTAGGGATGATTCTAATGCAGGTGATCTGTGGTTAAAGTTTGGGAAATGCTAGTGTAGGATTTGGGGTAAGGAAAAATCCTTACCCCAGCTCAGGGGATGGCGAGGAATGTTGTCTCTCAGACTCTGCCTCTGTGTCCGAGCCTTTTTATTCTTCTCTGGAGAGATTTCATTTTTTCTCACCAGTACATCTAGCATAAACATTGGGAAAATGGGTCCAACCATAGTACCCATGAGAAAACTTTGTTGTACAAACTATTCACTTGTTGAACCACTTTACAAACATTGTACGAAATTGTACAAAATGATTATGCGTGCAAGTTCACCTTGTTCCGGTGTTGTAGCACCTGTGTGGAGTACTTGGCGATGCCTTTGCTTTTCACTTTCTGCAGCTGGAAGGCTCATCTACAGTTCCAGTTTTCTTCTGGACACTCTTCTTTCAATCTTTGGGATAACAGGGGCTGGATAAGGGAAGTGGACACCCTGTGGGAGCAAGTATATCACAGAGGTCCACCACAAAGAGGACCCCCAATGTGGCAAATGCACTTTACCATGTTGCCTAGAACGAGCCTTACCTGAAGCTCACTTTTCAGGTGTCCACCTTTCAAAACTGACTTTTACTAAAGTCCATCTTTGGATTAGTGCTGGAAAAGTGCAACTGACAGCTACAGCCTAAACTAAAAATTTTTAATGCTCATTGAATAGATTCAACCCCAAAAATATCAACAAAGAAAAAGAACAAATGGTTCCATGGTTATTCTTGATCTTCTGTCCATAATGTAAAGTGCCATTTTGTAGCATGAGTGGTTCAATACTGAGTCTGGATGAATGAGTGCTAATTTTTCCAACTGTCCTGGTGTAGATGTCCTGTGGAGGCAGCAAGGACACGAATAGCACCCATGCATCTTTGTCCCCCCACCCACTGGTTTGCTAAAGCCAAGAGTCTTCCTCTCAGGCATCTCTGACGTTGAAGACAAAGCTATGTTGTACCCAACCTACTTCCTGATGAGGTCTCTAACCCATTCACTCTGTACCACCTCCATTGCCACCATTCTTGTCAAGACCTCTGTCATCTCTCCTCTGGACTCCCCTGGACCATCACAACAGCCTCCCCCATACTGGCTTCCTTCTAATTTGTTTTCCACATGGCTGACAGAGGGATCTTTTAAACTTCTAAAACAGATTGTGCTCTTTCTTAACTTCAAGGTTTTCAATGACTCTGCCTTAAGGCTCCTTACCTGGCCTACAAGCCCTGGAGCAATCCAATCCCTTCCCTCCTCTGCAGCCTCATCTCCCTCCTCCTCTCCTTCTTGTTCAACATGATCCAGCCACTCCGGCATTCCCGCCATTTTTTTTGAGTGGGCCAAGTTCTTTCCCATCCCTGCTTATAACTCTCTTCCATCTACTTCTCACCAGAGCCATCATCCCCTAAGTAAAGCTACCCCTCACCACCCCTGCCGTCTATATTTGGCCTCTCCTAGGACACTGTACTGATTGTTTATAGACTTGACCATGTGATTATTTGTGTAACATATGTTTTTTCTACTCTGTTGTAAGCTCCATGAGATCTTGGTTGTCTGGTTGACCACCAGACACCCAACATCAGACACAGTGCCAGGATCATAACACTTATTAAAAAATGAAAAAATCTGGGCTTCCCTGATGGCGCAGTGGTTGAGAGTCTGCCTGCCGATGCAGGGGATGCGGGTTCGTGCCCCAGTCCGGGAAGATCCCACATGTTGTGGAGCGGCTGGGCCCGTGAGCCATGGCCGCTGAGCCTGCGCGTCTGGAGCCTGTGCTCCACAACGGGAGAGGCCACAACAGTGAGAGGCCTGCGTACTGCAAAACAAAAACAAAAAAAATGAAAAGATCTTAATGAACTAAGATTGATCATAGCTCAGTCTTACTCTCACCAAGTTTTCAAGAATTTCTTACTCTTCTACCAGGGAATAAAAGCTTTGGTCCTAGCTGTTGATAATTTCTACTTGGCTTTATAAAACATTCTAGGTTTTCTGGAACTAGAGACTAGGTGAACAGCAAATTATTTTCATTGGTTCAAATATACAATATATTTCTATACAAAAATCATTCTGAAAAAGATATGTAATCAGAATGTGTTGGAAGGCTATAAAAACAAAGCCTGTGACTATGCTCTCTAGGCTTAGGTTCTCAACAAAGCAGTAAAATCCCCAGTGGCTCTGAATCCCACTGAGACTGTCCACAGCTCCGCCTCAGCTCAGCCAGCTCCTCGGAGGCCCTGACAGCACAGAGGTCAGAGTTTGCATGTCCCTACGGCAGGGCTACACATAGATTCTGCGCAGGCATACAACTGTCAGTCTTTCAAGGTTGTGCTTCCTCCCTTGGGCTGGGGGAGAGGGATGGGGTCGGCATGGGAGCTTGTTGGTGTAAAGGGAGGCGGAAAGGGAGGGAAGTGGTCTGAGAGATTCAGGAAGATTCAACCACTAATCCACCAATGAGGATCTGATCAGAGAAGCTGAACCACCGGGAGAGAGATAACCAGTAAGGAGTTTATTTAGGGATATGACCTTTCGCAATTTGGGGACTGGTTCTACAGTCTCTGTAAGGCTCCATGTCTGGTGTTAGAACCTGAAGACTTCAGCAGGTTGTTGGGAAGGGAAGTTGGAGATAAAGCAGCAGTTCTTTATTAGGGCCTATCCCCCCCACCCCCCTGCACCTGACATTTGACAATGTCTGGAGACATTTTGGGTTGTCGCAACTTGGAGACAGGATACTGGCATCCAATAGGTAGAGGCCAGGGATGCTGATACACATCCTACAATGTAAGGCACATTCCCCACAATGAAGAATTATCTCACCCAAATGTCATTAGTACTAAGATTTAGAAACTCTGATATAGAGTGAGGCCAAACTGCAACACGTGTGTGTAACCTGGAGCCCAGGAAGATGGGTTAGAACCAATGTCCCTTACCTCTTAAAGCTTCAGGGCTGCAGGGGCCCTGTGGTAGCAGCGGGTGCCTTTTCTCACAGAGCTAACCATGCACTTGGTTCATGTGTTAGGGAAGCCAAAGACAGCTCCAGGGGCAGGTGGAAACGCTGCAGGCCCAGCTGGAGCTCCTAACCAGCAAAATGGGCCCGCCCATAGCGACAAGGTACGTGACCTACAACAGCACCTGGGGCCTCTGCTCCCACCACCCCCACGATCCCCCGGCTCCAGCCCACCACCTAAAAGCAACGTGGCCACTGCTTCCAAATCCTGGGCAAAACATGTTTGCAGCCCGCCTTCAACATAGAGGGAAGACAATTCTGGGAAATGTAGTTCAGCATTGTCAAGTTGACACATTATAAAGCCACCACAGGCGACTTCCCTGGTGGCGCAGTGGTTAAGACTCTGTGCTCCATTGCAGCGGGCCCTGGTTCCATCCTTGGTCAGGGAACTAGATCCCATATGTCGCAACTAAGAGTTCGCATGCCGCAGCTAAAAAAGATCCCACACGTGGCAGCGAAGACCCCGCGCGCTGCAGCTAGGACCTGGCACAGCCAAATAAACAAATAAATATTAAAAACTAATAATAAAATAAAGCCACTGCAGGATATACATGGAAGAGTTATGTGAGGGTTCTCCAGAGAAACAGAACCAGCTGGATGTGTGGATGGATAGATAGACTAGATAGACAGATAGATAACAAGGAACTGGTTCATGCAATCATGGAGGCTGACAAGTCCCAAGGTCGATCCTCAGCAAGCTGGAGACCCAGAAGAGCCAGTGATGGAGTTCCACTCTGAAAGCTGGCAGGCTGGAGATCTAAGAAAAGCTATGTTTCAGTTCAAGTCTGAACACAGGAGTAGACCAGTGTCCCAGCTCAAAGTCAGTCAGGTAGAAGAAATTTTCTCTTACTCAGCCTTTTTATTCTATCCAGACCTTCAACGGATTGGATGAAGCCCGTCCACATCAGGGAGGGCAATCTGCTGTACTCAGTCTACAAATTCAAATGCTAATCTCACCCAGAAACACCCTCACAGACACATCCAAGGTAATGTCTGACCAGATATCTGGGTACCCCATGGCTCAGTCAAGTTGACATATGAAATAACCCATCTCAAATTGCTTAAAGCATTTCCTATATTGTGTATCAGTAGACACAGGGAATTGAATAAGGGGTGCCTCCCTTCAGACTTTCTATAGAACCTTGAGTGTATACCATTTATTGACTTTTTTTCATTGCCTCTCACTGCTGTTCAACTATTATCAGATCTGCTCTACTCAGTTTTTAATCCTCAGCTCCTAGCAAAGGCCTTGGGACATAGTAGGTGCTCAATTGATATTGGTTAAATGAATGCCTGCTTTTAAGGTGGAAGAAACCCAAACAAAATTGTAAATAATAATTTACATTAGGTGGATTTGGTCCTCACAAAGAATTTTTGTTTTAGGAGTTGTGTTGTTGTCACCAGACTTCTAAAAATGATTCTAGTTCTCCTATAGCTATATCTTCTTAAATCTTCCCTGGATTTTTCCACAATAACCTACTAGTATGTTGTATTAAAGTAAAACACAAATTAGTCATTTCTCTCTTTGGGAATAAAGTAATATAGAAATAAAAATTTCAAGAGCTAACACTTTAAGTGCAATCAACTCTTTGAAATAATTTTTCACCTTCAAAACATGACAATCAAGCAGCAAAACAATAAATCCGAAACTCTGAAGCAGTGAGAATCCATAGGAGGTAAAAGGAGCAAAAGACAACTTCCATTTTTACCCTAACCACGGCAAATATCACCACATTCAACAGGAAATGATAAGCTTATAGATGTGAGAGTCCTGAAGAAAACAAAATCATTGCTTCCTTGCTTTTTCTGAAGGAGAATAATGAAACACTTCTGAACTTCACTGGTCACCAGGAAAAAGCACATTATATCAAAGAGGTTTTTAAAAATCATATTATGTTAAATAGGTTAAAGGGCCAAAACTTCATTCGCTGTAAACTTCGCCTTTCCATGATATTAATAATTTCTGAAGCTGTTGTGCACCTTAAAACCAGAAGGTCCTTTGGCAACTCCTAAGTTTCCAGTTAGGCTCAGCCCAGGATCTGTTAGTATTTTTTATAAAGAAGTCACTTCCAGGGAAGAAATGTTCTCGAATCCAGTTTCCACAAGAGCCAGGTAAGTGAACAGGAAAACACCATAATCTCCATTTAAAGGGAATCTATCATAAGAGGTATCTGATATAACAGGTAAAGGCCCTGACAGAATTAGTTTAAACATCATGTGAGATGCCTCTGGTTTTAGGGAAAAAAATTCAAGATTTGGAGTTGGAAAACTTGGATTTAATTTCTGGCTTTGCCACTTGTGAGCTACATGACCTTGAAAGGGGGAAGGAGTGCTATAGATCCTCAGATTCTTATGTAGAAGGTCTAACCCCAGGGTGACGATATTTGGGGATGGGGCTTTGGGGAAGTAATTAGGTTTAGATGAGGTCAAAAAGGATTAATGCCCTTATAGGAGATACCAGAGAGCTTGCTCTAGCTTTCTCCCTCCCTTCCTTCCCCCTCTTTCTGTCTCTGCCATGTAAGGACACAGCAAGAAGGCTGTTGTGTGCAAGCCAGGAAGAGAACCTCACCAGAACTCAACCATGCAGGCACTCTTATCTCAGACTTACAGTCTCCACAAGTGTGAGAAAATAAATTTGTTGTTTAAGCCACCGAGTCTATGGTATTTTGTTGTGACAGCCCAAACTGACTGTTACAAGGAGGCATTAAAGTTCTCTGAGCTTCAGTCCCTCATTTGTAAAATGGAGATGATTGTACCTAAGTCATAGCATTATTGAGAGAGTCAATGAAATAATACATAATGAGAGTTTTTAATAAACTGCAAAGAAGAGTACAAATGCATGGTCTTGTTCCATGATTACTTATATAAAAGTAATCAACATCTGTAGAGTACTTTACAGTTTAACACTTTAATTCGATGGTTAAAACAACTGTATTAGATACACAAAACAGATAGTATGCTCACCTTGTTAATGAGGAATTGGAAGCCACAACTAGAAAACCAGGTCTTCTGACACCAAATCCAGCAGTATTCCCACTCTGCTCTTAAAAGATCTGTCCAACTTTAACAATACAACAAAAAGGTATGATGAAGGCTCTACACAAACATAAGAAATTTTCTCCCTAGCTTGCCCACCATCTTCTTCCATTCAGTGTTCATACGGTGGGTGGTATTGATTTGTTTCTGGCACAAGTAAGAAGTGTAGGTACTCAGATTAAGAAAGAGGGTGAGAGACTCCCAGACTATAATACAAAGCTACCATAATCAAAACAGCACAGAACTGGCACAAAAACAGACATATAGATCAATGGAACAGAATAGAGAGCCCAGAAATAAACCCACGCACTTATGGTCAATTAATCTACAACAAAGGAGGCAAGAATACACAATGGAGAAAAGACAATCTCTTCAATAAGTGGTGCTGGGAAAGCTGGACAGCTACATGTAAAAGAATGTAATTAAAAAACTCTCTAAAACCATATACAAAAATAAAACTATATATTTTTTAAACACCATATACAACTATAAAACTCCTAGAGGAAAACAGGCAGAATACTCTTTGACATAAATTGCAGCAATATTTTTTTTTGGATCCATCTCCTAAAGTAAAGGAAATAAAAGCAAAAATAAACAAATGAGACCTAATTAAACTTAAAAGCTTTTGGACAGCAAAGGAAACCATTGGTAAAACAAAAAGACAGCCTCCTGAATGGCAGAAAATATTTGCAAATGATATGACCAGCAAGGGGTTAATATCCAAAATATACAAACAGTTCATACAACTCAACATCAAAACCAAGCAACCCAATTAAAAATGGACAGCTGAACTGAATAGACATGTTTTCAAAGAAGACATGCAAATGGCCAACAGGCACATGAAAAGGTGCTCAATATTGCTAATCGTCAGGGAAATGTAAATCAAAACCACAATGAGATATCACTTCATATCTGTTATAATGGCTACTATTAAAAAGAAAAGAGATAACAAATACTGACCAGGATGTGGAGAAAAGGAAACCCTTGTATACTGCTGGTGGGAATGTAAATTGGTGCAGCTACTGTGGAAATCAGTATGGAGATTTCTCAAAAAACAAAAATAGAACTGTCATATATGGCCCAGCAATTCCACTCCTGGGTATATATCTGAAAAAAACAAAAACATCAATTCAAAAAGATACATGCACCCCAATGTTCATAGCAACATTATTTACAATTGCCAAGATATGGAAGTTACCTAAGTGTCCATCAACAGAAGAATGGATAAGAAGATGGGTGTGTATGTGTGTGTGTGTGTCTGTGTGTGTGTGTGTGTGTGTCTGTGTGTATATATATATATATATATATACACACAGACACACACACACACACACACAGACACACACACACACATACACAATGAAATACTACTCAGCCATAAAAAATAGTGAAATTTTGCCATTTGCAGCAACATGGATGGATTTGGAGGGCATTATGCTAAGTGAAATAAGTCAGACAGAGAAAGACAAATAGTGTATGATATCACTTATACACAGAACCTAAAAAATACAACAAACTAGTGAATATAACAAAAAGAAGCAGACTCACAGATATAAAGAACAAACTATTGGTTACCAGTGGGGAGAGAGAAGGGGGAAGGAGCAATACAGGGGTAGGGGATTAAGAGGTATAAAATAAGCTACAAGGATATACAGTACAACATGGGGAATAGAGCCAATATTTTATAATAACTATAAATGGGATGCAACCTTTAAAAAAATGTTAATCACTACATTGTACCTCTGTAACTTACATAATATTGTATATCAACTACAATAAAAAAATAAAAATTAAAGTTAAAAAAAAGAAAGAGGGTGAGAGAAGATCCTTGAATGACTGTAACAGTTACTAGAAATCTGGAAATTTGGCAGGCAAAGCAGAATGAGACAGGGAAATATAGAAGGTGGTTAATGACACAGATTCTCAACTCCAGTCTCGGGTTTGCCATTTATGAACTATGAACTGTTGGGCAAGTTAACCTAACTGAGCCTCAGTTTCTTTATCTGTAAAATGGGGGTAATAACGATATCTACTTCATAGGGCTGCTGTTAAGAATTAGATGAGTTGATCCATGTAAAGTGCTTAGGGCAGCTTCTGACACAAAGTATGTGTTCAATTTATGTGGCCTCATGAATAAGTTGCCAGTGGCAAGAAAAAGATGGATGATAAGAACAGAAATGAGGATTCACAGCCCTTTCCTGCCTTCTAGGGAGACAGAAGCCTGCATCCCTTCGCAGGCTACCAGTGCTTGGTTTGCTGGCTGGGGCCATGGGTAAAGGGATCACGTAATTTATAGTTCTTGAGTGCAAAAGAATTCATATTAGGTAATTTTGTGAAATATTTTAAAGCGACCATTTGATTTCATTATATTAATAGATCTATAAAAGAGTTTTATTCAAAAACAATTTCTCCCAAATAAATGCATCATATATTTTGTTCATTAAAGCAAAATTTTAAACTTCTTTATAGTGATTATTTGAGTTTTAAAATATAACCAAGTAGAACAGTTATTCTTGATATATGTTCATCTACTTTAATGAGTTTCTTAACTGACTCTAATACTACCGTTGATATTTTCCAAGGTAGTCTCACTCTTTTCATAAAATAACCTGTAATCTTCTTTAAAGATGCATCTTGTAGTTAATAATTTTGAAACTGTTGACACCTTCAATGCTCCTTTGCTGTAAATCACACTATTTTTAATTGAGAAGGAAAGTATTCTCCCAATAGATACTGAGGTACCTGGTAAACTCACAGTAAATTCTGCTACATAGAAGATACTCTCATTCTAATGTTTTAATATAAGTATTTACATATTTCAGCCCAAATATTTTATACATATTTTCTCCATTCAGAATACCTTTCTTCAACACAGAGTATTATAAAACTTGTCAATTAAATTATCTGTTATCAATCACCACAGATACTGCAAAATACTGCCTTCTCAATCTCATTGCCTTCTAATAATATAAATTTATCCAATTAAAAATGGGAGCTCAAAAGAAAAGGAAGGGGGCTCCATCCAAAGAGTTAAACCCCCTTTTGGAAAACCCTTACTGCCCCTCAGGTCTCAGCATAACCATCTCCCCCTGACCTGGCCACCACACTTCCCTCCTCCCAGGCTAGTACAACCCCTTGTTATGTGCTTCTACTCCATTCTGGCAATATTCCGCTTAATGTTTCCTCCCATCAAGTTCCACAAGGCAGGGACTGTGTCTGTCATGTTCACGGTGGGATCCAGCACAGTGCCCGACACACAGTAGGTCCTCAGTAAGTAAAAACTGAATTAATGAACAAACAGCCCTTGTTTAAAAGAACACATAATTAGGTTCAAAGTGTAAGAACCCAGTAAGATCCCATGAAATATGATTTAAAATATTTTCTTTTCCTAATAATAACTTTACAGTGGAGAAGCTTGGCAGATCAACCTTGGCCATGTGATCAAAATTAACATCACCAGTAATAAGACATATCAACATCACGTAGCCGATGACAGGATGCCCTGAGAAAAGCACATCATCACTTCCGTGGTTTTCTTGCCAAAAAGCCATAACCTCACTTGGAACCATGAGAAAACACCAGACAAGCCCAAACTGAGGGCTGTTCCACCAAATAACTGACAACGGCACTGGACTCTTCCAAAGTGTCAAGGTTATGAAAGACAAAGACGGAGCAACTGTCACAGATTTGGAGGAGACCATGGAGACATAACCACTGCATGCAAAGTGAGGTCCTGGAACAGTTTAAAGGACATTCGTAGGGAAACTGGAAAAATCTGAATAATGCCTGTGGATTGTTTAATCATATTTTACCAGTGTTAATTTGGTATTAATAATAGTACTGTGTCTGTGTAACATGTTAACATTAGGGGTAATCAATGAAAGTTAAAGTTTCCCCAGTTATTTGTTCAAAGACCAAAAACCTTAAGCGCCATATATACAGTGTTTCCTCTTGCCTGAGTACCTTGCATTGATCCATTAGTGCTGACTTATGAAGCCCATCCACTCTGCCCACTTGTCAAGGCCCCTTCCAGCCTGACTGCCCATGGAGCAGACTGAAGCAGGCTCTGGGGTCCTCAGCACTCTCCTTGTCTTTGCACTCACGCAGTCACCCAGGGACCAATGTCTTCCCCTCTACTGCTTCTGCCAAACGCATGGTCCCTCTCTGCCTTTAACGTGGCTCAAAGGTCACCTCCTGAAGACCTTCCAGAATTTGCCCTTCCCAGGGCTGATGACTCCTTCCCCTCTCACGGCCTGGCCCTTGGATGAATACGTGCTCCAAGGCATGGCTTTATCATGTGCTGTTAAGTCATACCTTGCTTGTACGCTGTGACCCCAGATAAATTGTCAGGGAACCCTCTGATGGCCATGCCCCTCAAGGGTCTCTTCAGGCCCTGTCATTGTAAGATGCATTCTAGTCTATAATAAGGAGTTGATGAATGAGAAGCATGAGGGCCCAGAGAGGCTAAGTGACTTGCCCAGGATGCTACAGTATGTGAATGGTGGGACCTACACCACCCGGCTCTCTCGAGTGGCTGTGCAGGGCTGAGCACATGTCTGAGGATGCACTGGGGGAGATGAGACAGGGGCAGGCCAAGTCGTGGCAAGTCTGGATGAGGAGTTTGGCTTTCAGCCCTGTAACAGCAAGCCACCATTAAGGATTATAAGCCTGGCTCAGCTCTGATAATGTCACTGTTACTCAGAAACTTTCAGTGGCTCCTATATAATAAATTCTACACAATAAACTCCAAAATCCTTATGGTGGCACCCAAACATCCCATCCGACCTGCTTTGGATTTACTTTTCCATCCTCATCTCTCTTGCTTCCCTTTCACGTTATCCAAATTCAAGTCAAACAGTATGCTCCCCACATACTCACGTGGTCTCTCCAGCACCTAGCGAAGTATCTGACACACTGAATGAAAGAACCCCAGTTTTCCTCCCAAGTCTTGGGCAATGATGAGCCTCCAGTTGGAAACCAGTGATGACTTTCCTTCATCTCCTCATATACGTTTCCACCTCCTTTATTAAGGCCTAGCTCAAATGCTTCCTTCTCCACGGAGTCTGTTTTCACAAAATCGCTCCAGTTAGAAATGGAGGAAGGCTCCCCTTCACTAACGACTCATGCATCTCATCTCCCTTAGAGTATGCTATCTTATGTATGGAGGGATCCGTGTCTGTTTTGGCTCTGTGGTAGGAAATGCTATGCCCTCCGCCCCCAGATGCCCACTGCCAGGCCCGTGCACCCACGTCCCAGCTTCTCTGAGGGTTGACTGCAAATGGCTCACAGATGCCTTCCCTGTGCTGAGAATAGACCTCAGCTGCCAGGATCCCCCTTGTCCCTGGAAGTGACTCCCTCAGTCCTACAGGGGCAGCTGACAGCCAACAACTGACTAATATTAGGTGCAAAGGGCCAGCCCCCTTGTCTCAGTGGGGAACAACTCTGTGGGGATGTGGATACTCCAGAGTCCCCATGAGTCAGGCCAAGGCTGCTGAATCCATGTCTTCGAGTGGCTTCTTCCGCTGTCTTATCTTGCTGCACACCCTCCCTTCTAGGTTTGTCCTGAAGTACATTCCCTCAATAAATCGTTTTCCTGAGAATTCCCATTTCAGGCTCACTTCTCGGAACCTGACCTAAAACATACGTGAGACCACCAACACCTAGCTAAAGGCGGGTACAGACAGTTAGTCGTGTCTGCAATGTGTCATGCACGGCAAATATTTTACAGGCATTGTCTCATTTAATCTTCTCAGCAATCCTATGCATAGGAACTGTTACCCCTCTTCTGCAGAAAGGGTAACTGAGGCTTAAAGTTAAAATCAGATTCATGATTTCAACTCGTATCTGTTCTTTCCACCACACCCGGTCGCTCACTAGCATAACCTCAACGCTCAGAGGAACTCAATACATGTTCCTGAGAAAATGAATGAGCCATAGTTAGGCTTTCTCAACTCTATGTAGTTTAGAGTTGGTTGGTGTTTTGTCCAACTTTAAAAAAAAGAAATTAGAGCCAGTATTGTGCTAAGTTGTAAACTGAGGGAAACTTAGCAAGACCTGTTCTTTCAGATTCCTCTTGGAGTCCCTGTGTCCTGGAGATAAGGATTCTCCCTTCTTCCGGGTATAGGGAGGACACCGCTCACATGCGGGGCTTATGACCTCCTTCAGGGAAGGTCAAAGGGTTCTTGCATTTGCCATTTCTCAGAGTCCTTCAGCTTTAAATATTTGATACACCAAGTTGCCATATTTGGGGGTAGCGTGTCCTGAACGCCCTCCAGCACCCGCTCCCTCATCAAAACCAGGTGATAAATGCTATACTAGGGAGAGAAAGATGCTGAGTCTGCTCTGAAAGCACAGGAGAGGTGGCAGTTACCTCTGACAAGGGTGGTAGGGATGGGAGCAGGGGATTTTAGAAGAACTTCACAAAGGGAGAGAAACTCAGGTGGGGTCTTGAGGGACAAGGAGAGAGTCATCTAGCAAGCAAGTGAAGACGGAGTGGAAGATGATCTCAGTGAGAGAGGACATCAAGAGTGACGGCGTGGGCGTGAGAAAGTGCACAGCGTGCTCGGGACAGCCGCAGGTGTGAGAGGTGGCAGGCAGCCGAAACCAGGGGTGCGACAGACAGGAAAGGCAGGAGGGGGTCAGGAGCCCACGACGGTCTGGGTAGGCACTCGAATCAAGAGGGGCCAGGCCTGCAGAAGACTGGAAGTCACCCTCAATGATTTCAACCCTGCTTCCATTGAAGGAGGCCCTGACGTATCCCCCTCATAAGGTTGTCCACAGGTGATGGAGCGAGAATGAGAACAGGTCAACTCACAGATGCTCAGCCCAGCACCAGCCCACTCAACAGTACTGCTTGGCAGAGAGAGCCAGAAATAAATATCCAGCTGTAACAGCACCAAAACACGGGTATTTTTTTCAAGTCAACAGCCTCACTTCACCTCACCTGAACTCACATGAACTCTCATTTTGTCCTGCCCGCTGGAAGCTGATCCAGGAATGTAGGAATTTACTGATAAGATGTCTCAGTTGGAAGGAAAGCTAAGCTGCATGCTCTTTTGTCCTTTATCATATTTTTTAAAACATGAGGGCCGTTTCTTAAGGGGAAACACAAAGGGGTAAGAAAAATGTTGAAGGTTAGCTTCTGCCTAAAGCGTCAGAAATCAATATCCTAGCCCAAATTTTGGAGTCTAAATATTCCTATTTAAGCAGGCAGTTATCAGTTCCTAATTTCTTACCTCCTTGAGCAGAAGGGGGCCCAACAGTTTAAATCGGAGATTCTCATAAAAACAATGTATATTTTTACATGGACTTGAAGAAACTAGAAAATACCGTACGTATTCAATTACATATGATAAAGAACCATTATTAATATTTCTAAATAAATGATTTTTCCTGGCACACTAGTAATGAATTGTACTCACTAGTCACCTGGTTCTAAATTCTTTATTCCCAAGTGCACGTGTGACAGTAAGTGAATTCTGCTAATTAATCCCAGTGCCTTGTCTGAGATGAGATTTAGAATACAGGAACTAAAATTTGCTTTGTGAGTGAATTCAGAGCAGACCACAGGAAGACGCTTCTGTTTCCATTGCTGCTCTCAAAATTTGTAGGAATAAAGGCAAGGGGCTGAAGACCACCTCGGGCGGCAACGGGAGGATGTGCAAAGTCTGTGCCCAAGGCCCTTCCCAGCATTATCTCCCTGCACTGAGATCTGTCCACAGTGTACCTGAAGCCAGCACAGGCAAGAGCCCCTGGGAAGTACAGGCCCCTTTGTCCTCAGTCAGACTAGTTCACTGCCCACAGGCAAAGCAGGAAGGTTTCACTCTCCTCCCCTTTACTGTTCAAATAAGTACTCGGGCCTGCAAACACCCTATGGATCATTAATCAGTTATGGACACTGAACTTTTTCCCTGTCTTGAGTTGAAATGCCCAGTGGGACTCCAGTGGAAATGCCAGAAGAGGGAATTCTTTATGGGTACCCACTGCCAACAAGGTCTTGATTTCAAATCCCTAAACCTAAGGCAACTCTCAGAAGCTGCCTGTGCCACACAGCCTGGGGGACTGCAGGACCCCGTTTTGCCAAGAGCCGCTCAGTAATGATAAAGTTTAGACGGCTAACCAGTGGGGGTAGAACACAGCCATTTCCTCCTTGGAAAAAGTGGCCCCAGGATAAACAAGAAGGTCCTACTGTATGGCACAGGGAACTATATTCAGTATCCCGTAATAAACCATAATGGAGAAGAATATGAAAAAGAATGTGTATATATATGTATAGCTGAATCTCTTTCCTGTACAGCAGAAATAAACACATTGTCAATCAACTACGCATCAATAAAATAATTTTTTTAAGTGGCCCCAAACAGGTTACTCTACAAGCACTACAAAAGGCTGATTTCTCTTTAAAAAAAAAATCCAGCCCTTGTCATGATAGCCCATGTTATCCTAACTAGAATCTTAGACATTGAGATTTTATAAAGTGCTTTCGAGATGGTCTCACCTAAGCATACCAGCTTACAGATGAGGAAACTGAGCTCGGTCAGTCCACATGACTTACTCAAGGCCCTCCAACGAATTAGTATTCCCTAAAACTGGAACAGAAATCTCCAGGTCCTGGTCTGGTCCTTCTGGGGTTGAAGGTGACATGCTGGCAAGAAGCAGAGCAATGGGCTTAACACAGCCCATCCTGCCGGAGCAATTTTCATGCAATAGTAATTCATTAACGCATGATTTTTATACTAAAAGGTGCATGTTAATTTTTTAAAAATTAAAACAAGTCTCTTCAAGGAAATTCCACGCTTGTGGTGGTTGTTTAAGGCTATGTTCCCAAGCCATAAACACTACAGATACTCTGTCGATATGGTAGCCACTAGCCACCTGTGGTTATTGAGCACTTGGAATAGGGCTGGTACAAGTTGAGAGAGGCTGTAAGTGTAAAATACACACCTGACTTCAAAGACGTAGGTCCAAAAAAGAATAAAATGTCTCAATAATTTCTTATGGTTACATGTTGAAATGATAATATTTTAGATGAATTGGTTTAAATAAAATACATTATTAAAAGTAATTTCACCTGCTTTTTTCCTGTTTTTAATGTTGTTTAGTAAACAGGAAATTACATTTGGGGCGTACATTATCCTTCTATTGGACTGTGGCTGGTAGAGGGTGGATATTAGGGTTGCTCAATAGTCAAGTTCTCTTCCTTCCAGGCACACACTAGGATTGCAGGTCCCTGCCCCCTATGAAATGAGGTGTGGTCATGTAGCTGGCTTTGGTCAATGAAATGTGAGTGGAAGACACACGTTTTTCTGGGCAGTGCCTTTAACTGCCCATGCAGGACACTGTAATGCCTTCCAAGGAAATCGTGGACGTGAATGTGGAGACTAATCGCAGTCAAACTGTGGTGAGCTGAGGCTCCCACTGACTCGCCTTAGATATGGAATGTGAGCTCAAAATCAACTTTTTAAAATCAGCATTGAGATTTGGGGATCGTTCATTCCTGTGGCATCAGCTAACATATTCTTAAATATAACTTTCCAGTGTAAAGGTGTACAGAGAACTATGCCACGGCAGCGTTCTCCCAAGCTTGCTTAACCACAGAGCACTTTGAAGGTGTGATTTATTGACAGGATAGTAATTAGAGTTCATGAGATAGAATGCACACTCAGATTTGTGAAGACAGCAAAAATCGACCACACAGATCAATTAATTGAGCCAATGATCAAAATCTGACTTGCACGTCTTACTAGTCTTAGAATAAAACCAAAAATTAATCATTTTTATGTTAAGAATGAACAAATCAAAATCATTTATTTTACTTTAAAAAATACATTACATTTCATCAAAACTTTTTTATAAGAATAATATTTTGTGACTTTTTAAAAATTGTGAGCCTGGTCAATATCAGAAACACGATTGCTGATTAAGGATAGTACCTAGTCTGTTTCCTAAATTTTGTCTTTACTACATTATGATCTGAAAAAATAACATTTTTCCAGAAAATGAAGAACAATATGATCAGTGTGCTCTGCTATATTTGGGGACTACTGAAACGGGCTTCTCCAAAATTCAATTATTTCATCCCGAATAGCTCACTTCCTTCTTTTTTTAGAAAACAAAGTCTGTGATTTTTCATTTTTACTTTGAAGGATTCACTTTTTGCTTTTTTTAGATTGATACAATCCGTTAACTATCAAGACTCCTTTTTGTTTAAAACTTTCTTCTTTCAATCTCAGATCCACAGGGAGCAAATTTATGTAGTATAAATATTTTTACATGAAATCAGTACTAAATATTATTACAAATTAATTTTTTATTGAGATATAATGTATCACAATCTCTTAAAGTGGTTTTTAGTATATTCACAAGTCATGCCACCGTCACGACTAATTTCAGAATATTTTTATCACCCCAAAAAGCAACCCCATTCCCATGAGCAGTCTCTCAGTACTTCCCCTCTCCCGCCAGCTCCTGGCCACCACTAATCTACTTTTTGTCTCTATGGATTTGCCTTTCCTGGACATTTCTTACAAATGAAATTATACAAGATGTGGTCTTCTGTCTGGCTCCTTCACTTAGCATAATGTTTTCAAGGTTCATCCATGCTGTAGCATGAATCAGTACTTCATTCCTTTTCATGGATGAATTATATTCCATTGTATGGAGAATTATCACATTTTGTTTATCCATTCATTAGTTGATGGACATTTGGGTTGCCTCCACTTTGGACTTACGAATAATACTGTTAGGAGCATCCCTACACAGGCTTTTATGTGAAAATATGTTTTTAATTATCTTGGGTCAAATTAAAATTTTGAGACAAAAAATAATTTTTAAGACAAAATGCATAACATAGATTTGGGTGTCCTTATAGCAAAGTGCAGATTAAATGTCCTGCATCTGTGCATCAGGCCAGGTGATTTCCTGGGGAATAGAGGCATGCTGGGAGACGACCGGCTGGCCTGTTTTGGACCCAGCTGGTACAGACAGGAGCTTTGTCTTCAAGCCCCCATTACCACCACCACCCTCTACTAGGTATCCACACCCCACTCTGTATTCCAGGGGGCTCCTGAGCATCCTGGCTGTCATCCACTTGTGATGAGTTGGGGAGGGGGCCCTGAACAAAATCCCAGAGCACAGATGGCATCACTCACATCGGATGATTGATGAGCACTCTGCACTCCTCTCTGGACCTCAATAGGAGGCACGGATGGATCCGTGCTCGGCTTTGAGAGGGCCTCCTGGCATGGGAAACACACCACGCCGATTCTGGTGGGAGCTCATGGTCCTTCACTTGTATGCTGCACCCCTTTCAGGTGCTTCCTCCCAATCCTTCCCAGTATATTTCTTCCCACCCGCTGTGGGTTTGGTTTTTTTTTTTTTTTTGGGTACGCGGGCCTCTCCCTGTTCACAGGCTCCGGACGTGCAGGCTCAGCGGCCATGGCTCACGGGTCCAGCCGCTCCGCGGCATGTGCAATCTTCCCTGACCGGGGCACGAACCCGCATCCCCTGCATCTGCAGGCGAACTCTCAACCACTGCGCCACCAGGGAAGCCCTGCTGGGTTCTTTTAAACTATCCTGCCTTTCACCACCTCTGCAACTGTCTACCTTTCACCAACATATGTTGAATTCAAGACTCAAATATGCCACCTGTACTTTCCTGTCTTCGGGGCCTCTCTCTACCCAGAGGAGAGGGTAACCATGTCTGGCTACCTGGGTTGGGGGAAGGAGGAGGTGAAAAGCCCAAGTAAAGGAAACTGATTTTTATATACAACTTCAGAGTAGAAGGAGAAAGAAGAACTGATCATTTTCAACATTATCCCACATAGCAGTGCGCTCGGTAATGCCGTACCGTTTCTTAACGATAAATTATCCCAGGAGACTAAGAATAACCATAGATTTGATATTTTTCTTAGACATTTAAGAAGAAAGACATTCACTAGTATCCCTGTGAATTTCCCCCACCTGGCACAACCTTAGCCCTTTATGGAACCCAGTTTTGGAAATGAAGCACCCCAGAGCGTGCGGCCACACAAAGGATCTATTTTGAGCCTAGATGTCCTCAACTAGTCCCAAATGAGGAGTTAGGATAGCTAGGTATGTTGCAGAAACAAAAGACCCCAAACTTGAACTGGCTTACAATAACAAAGGTTTATTTCTCACATAGTTATATGCCCACGTGGGTCTGCTGTGGCTCTGTTCTGTGTCATCCTCACTCCAGGATCCCCATGGAAAGCAGCCACTCTCTTGGAACATTGCCAGCAAGAGGAAAGAGAGAGCAGGCTGAACCAGACCCTGGCTCTCTGCCTTGCCCAGAAGTGACACACATCACTTCCTCCTACATTTCATTGGCCAGAGCAAATCAAGTCCCACAGCCATGACCAAATTCATGGGGTGAGGATGTACAACCCTCTCATGGGGAGGGGCACTACAGTGAGGGGCCCTGAATTTCAGTGAACAATAAATAAGTCAACTATGGGACCAGAACCAGAAAGCCCCACAAAATCTGGACGCTCGTGTAGGGCCTAAGTCACCAAGCCACACCTTCCATTCCCCTCAGTGAGTTCTTTGAGATCATTTGGGTCCTTCTGTACTGGGATCACACCTCCTGGTCAAAGCCATCTCATTCTAGCCCATCTCTATATCTGCCTCTAACTTCAAATCTCAGAAAGTAGGGGTTGGGGTCTCAGACTCTTCCCACTGAGCAGGCCCTTGACTCCTTCCTCCTTGGCAATGGGCACAGCATTCTGCTGACTGTCTGTTCTACTCCCTGCTCAGAGGCAATGTCAGGGGCAGGGGAGCCATCTCAGGAATGGGCTACATAGCGAGCTCCAATCCCAGGCCAAGTAGTGGAGGGCTCTAGTAGTTTGAGCCACCGATTTACCCTGTTCGTGATTTCCTTCATAGAGTCACATTGACTCATTATAGAATAAGTACCACATCTTGGATATAAAACCATACAATGAATTAACTAAAGTCAGCAGGAGACGTAACAAGTCGAAAGCACTCAACAAGTTCTCTCAAACGTGCACGTTTTTACTATGCTAAATCTAAAACCCTCCCTTTCTCTGATTGCTGTATCAATTAAGATTGCATTCACTGCAAATAACAGATCCCCCCTCCCCATGTTTTTTTTCCATTTAACATGACCTTCTAAGTTAAGCAGAGGCGGTACTGAAGTTCCATGATGCTATCAGAGACCCAGGCATTTTCTTTCTCTACTCCTTCATCTTTAATATAATGATTTTCATGTCGTGTTTGTCAATTCATGGTCCTCTGATGGTTGCAGCCCCTCCAAGCCACGCAACCGTGTCCAAGAGGGAAAAGAGCAAGAATGATGGGCCAGGGGCTTTCTCTTCAGGAGGCTGTGCCTTTTTATGCAGGAAGTGACACAATAGGGGCTCCCTCTCAATAGCTTCTGCCTGTATCCCACTGACCTGAAGTGTATCATTTGCTCCACTGGCCATAATAGAGGCTAGAAAAGAAAAATTTCACCTTTTACAGCCTCTGTAGTTGAGACAGGTAAGGGAGAAGGGGGTTGGAGGATGAGTTTGAGTCAGCCAGTCTGCAACGTCTGCTGCGTCCAGGCTGCACAGTTTCCACAATGCCACCTACTTCTGTGCCCAAATTAGGCATTTGATTAGATTACATTTATCTCCTGAGAAACCACATGATTTTACTCCTGGGAGTGGCTGGTGTCCCCAGCTTCCTTGTTTGATGCCTCTGCAGTCCTTCCTTGGTAAATACCCTAATGCCAGTTGGTTTTCATCCAAGTGTGTATAACCGTATTAATCTTGGGTGATCAAAATTATACAAAGAAATAGAAGCTTGCTTTCTGTTATACATTAGAGATGTTAGCTGGTATTAATATGACCTGATTTTCACTGTCCTTATTTCTTTTTAATAGATCTTTATTGGACTATAATTGCTTCACAATACTGTGTTAGTTTCTGTGGCACAACAAAGCGAATCAGCCACAGGCACACACATGTCCCCATATCCCCTCCCTCTTGAGCCTCCCTCCCATCCTTCCTATCCCACCCCTCTAGGTCATCGCAAATCACTGAGCTGATCTCCCTGTGCTATGCTGATGCTTCCCAACAGCCAGCTATTTTGCATTCAGTAGTGTATATATGTCGATGCTACTCTCACTTCGCCCCAGCTTCCCCCTCCCACCCCATGTCCTTAAGTCCATTGTCTATGTCTACATCTTTATTCCTGCCCTGCAACTAGGTTCATCAGTACCTTTTTTTTTTTTTTTTTTAGATTCCATATATATGCGTTAGCATACGGTATTTGTTTTTCTCTTTCTGACTTACCTCACTCAGTATGACAGACTCTAGGTCCATCCACCTTACTACAAATAACTCAATTTTGTTTCTTTTTATGGCTGAGTAATAGTCCATTGTATACATGTGCCACATCTTCTTTATCCATGCATCTGTTGATGGACATTTAGGTTGGTTCCATGTCCTGTACTGTAAATAGTGCTGCAATGAACATTGTGGTACATGACTCGTTTTGAATTATGGTTTTCTCCGGGTATATGCCCAGTAGTGGGATTGCTGGGTCGTATGGTAGTTCTATTTTTAGTTTTCTAAGGAACCTCCATCCTGTTCTCCATAGTGGCTGTATCAGTTTACATTCCTATCAACAGGGCAGGAGGGTTCCCTTTCACCACACCCTCTCCAGCATTTATTGTTTGTTGATTTATTTATGATGGCCATTCTGACTGGTGTGAGGTGAGACCTCATTGTGGTTTTGATTTGCATTTCTCTACTGATTAGTGATGTTGAGCATCCTTTCACATGTTTGTTGGCTATCTGTATATTTTCTTTGGAGAAATGTCTGTTTAGGTCTTCTGCCCATTTTTGGATTGGGGTGTTTGTTTTTTTTTGATATTGAGCTACATGGGCTGCTTGTAAATTTTGGAGATTAATCCTTTGTCGGTTCCTTCATTTGCAAATATTTTGTCCCATTCTGAGGGCTCTACCGAAGAAAGTTAAAGAAGCTGCCTTTTCTCTGCACCTCTGAATGTAGCCTGGGTGAACACTGGACCCTGGTGACTCTTGTAACATCAACAGCAGTGGATTTTTAAAGATGAGGAGCCTGTTTATCTGTTGCCAACCCTGTGACAGGAAGGTGTGGTCCTCATATAACATCACGTCTTGAAGCACTTTGCTAAAACAATAGCGTTTATTTACCGGGTAAAAGAGTACTTTTTTTGTGGCCCTAATGTGAATTCATAAGTGGAGATTGTTTCTGCCTGGAATCAAAACCAAAAAAATGTATTACCCTTATTGTTATTGTGGATACATCTGTGGTCCAGTTGCGACATCTGGAACGTGTTGAATCCAGCTCTTTTTACAAACAAAAAGAAGTCTAATATTAATTTTGTTTTTTAAAAACATGGATATTTACTTACATGGGGTCTGTATGATATAAAATGTTCAGAGTGTTAGGAGAAAAACAGATTTGTCTAATTTGTGGCTTGAAACAAAAGCTCTTGTGATACTGAATTCTGGAGAAATTTTGTTTTTACTTGTCAAACTTTTGCACAAATGCCCATTAAACATTTGGATGTTCTGATAACAAAGTAGCATTCCTTTTAAACAATGAGCAGAAATGTCAAGAAAACTCAAATGATTTTAGACTTAAAACATAGCCAAGCAGACTTTTGTTCATTTTTAAAATTGCTTTCAATTAAATAGGAATTTTTTTAAAGTACTTTAAGGGAAAACTTATGATTTGGTATCGTGTGCTTTAAATTGTGTTACACTTTTCTATGAGATTAATGTTATTCTGAGTTAAAAGGAAGTCGAAATCCAAATTTTACACTATTCAATGAAGGTCAAAGTGTCTCTAATGTTACAGTTTATTTGTAGCATACCCTTAGACAAAAGAAGGAAATTAAAAAACACGTACTAAGTGGCCAAATATATTTTTTCCTGATTGCCTCTTTTGAAATTAACTTATTTCTTTTCAGATTCTGAAAGTAATTCATGGCCGGTGTGGAAAATCTGAAAGATTTAGATTAGTATGATGATGACACATCCATAATACTACCTCTCAGAGATAACAACTACTGTTTGTATTGGTTTATGTCTCTTTGTTCTTTTGTCAATTTGCTATATTTTAAAAGATTTTAAATTCATCAAACCAGCAATCTGGAACTGCATTTTGCTAATCTGATGGATTATACATCACCATGTTTTTCTTTTTATCTACTTCTGGAACAGTTAAAAATAGTAACGAAGAAAGAGTAGAAACCAACCAAACAATTATTCAACAAGTGTTAAGGGAGCGCATCACCCCTTGTGGTTAATAATACTACGGGAACTAAAATACACAATTGATTTCTGCCTTGAGGGATTTATAGGCTATGTGCAAGATGAGACTAACATGCATGAAACCATTAAAAAACAAAATAGGAAGTAAATGTTATAATAATTATCTTAGTAATTGAGACCATTAAATTGAGCCTCTGGCTTAATCAGGCTCTCTGATTTTAAGAAACAGAAACCCACTGAAAGGAGGCTTACTGGAAAGATGCCGAGCTCTATCATAGAATGTAAGGCGCTGGAATCAGGAAATACTGATTCTTGAGTTCTTAATTCAAATGCTAATGGGAGAGAATCTGATTGATCAAGGTTAGGTCAATGTTCATTTCCATACAATCAGTCGTGGCCGGAAGAACTCAGGTGGCATCTTGAGTTGCCCAAAGGACAGTCATGGTTGACACCTAAAATATATCCATCCCCTCTTCTTCCTTGACAATAGAACCCACTTCTGGTATCAAGCAGGAATGTGCCCAAGCCCAGAGGATGAATCATGACTAGTTCAGGTCAATTATTATAAATGCATTTCCCTTTGGCCATATATGGACTTACCCAGACTCCCTTTGAGCTGGAAGTACATACATCACAGAGTTCTGGCCAATAAGGTACAAAAGGAAGCCTATTAGGAAAGATTTTCCTCCCAGATAAAAGAGAGATGTAAGAAAGAAACATCTCTTTATAGCAGAAAACTATAAGACACTGATGAAAGAAATTAAAGATGACACAAACAGATGGAGAGATATACCATGTTCTTGGATTGGAAGAATCAACACTGTGAAAATGACTCTACTACACAAAGCAATCTACAGATTCAATGCAATCCCTATCAAACTACCAATGGCATTTTTCACAGAACTAGAACAAAAAATTTCACAATGTGTATGGAAACACAAAAGACCCCGAAGAGCCAAAGCAATCTTGAGAAAGAAAAACGGAGCTGGAGGAATCAGGCTCCCTGACTTTAGACTATACTACAAAGCTACAGTAATAAAGACAGTATGGTACTGGCACAAAAACTGAAGTATAGATCAACAGAACAGGAGAGAAAGCCCAGAGATAAACCCATGCACATATGGTCACCTTATTTTTGATAAAGGAGGCAAGAATATACAATGGAGAAAAGAGAGCCTCTTCAATAAGTGGTGCTGGGAAAACTGGACAGCTACATGTAAAAGAATGAAATTAGAACACTTCCTAACACCATACACAAAAATAAACTCAAAATGGATTAAAGTCCTAAATGTAAGGCCAGACACTATAAAACTCTTAGAGAAAAACACAGGCAGAACACTCTATGACATCAATCACAGCAAGATCCTTTTTGACCCGCCTCCTAGAGAAATGGAAATAAAAACAAAATTAACAAATGGGACCCAATGAAACGTAAAAGCTTTTCCACAGCAAAGGAAACCATAAACAACACGAAAAGACAACCCTCAGAATGGGAGAAAATATTTGCAAATGAAGCAAGTGACAAAGGATTAATCTCCAAAATATATAAGCAGCTCATGCAGCTCAATATCAAAAAAACAAACAACCCAATCCAAAAATGAACAGAAGACCTAAATTGACATTTCTCCAAAGAAGATATACAGATTGCCAGCAAACACATGAAAGGATGCTCAACATCGCTAATCAGTAGAGAAATGCAAATCCAAACTACAATTAGGTATCACCTTACATCAGTCAGAATGGCCATCATAAAAAAATCTACAAACAATAAATGCTGGAGAGGGTGTGGAGAAAAGGGAACACTCTTGCACTGCTGGTGGGAATGTGAATTGGTACAGCCACTATGGAGAACAGTATGGAGGTTCCTTAGAAAACTAAAAATAGAACTAAAATACGACCCAGCAATCCCACTACTGGGCATATACCCTGAGAAAACCATAATTCAAAAAGAGTCATGTGCCAAAATGTTCACTGCAGCACTAGTTACAATAGCCAGGACATGGAAGGAACCTAAGTGTCAATCGACAGATAAATGGATAAAGAAGATGTAGCACATATATACAATGGAATATTACTCAGCCATGAAAAGAAATGAAATTGAGTTACTTGTAGTGAGGTGGATGGACCTAGAGCCTGTCATACAGAGTGAAGTAAGTCAGAAAGAGAAAAACAAATACCGTATGCTAACACATATATATGGAATCTAAAAAAAAAAAGGTTCTGAAGAACCTAGAGGCAGGACAGGAATAAAGATGCAGATGTAGAGAATGGACTTGAGGACATGGGGAGGGGGAAGGGTAAGCTGGGACAAAGTGAGAGAGCGGCACTGACATATATACACTACCAAATGTACAACAGATAGCTAGTGGGAAGCAGCCGCATAGCACAGGGAGATCAGCTCCGTGCTTTGTGACCACCTAGATGGGT
This sequence comes from Neophocaena asiaeorientalis asiaeorientalis, assembly GCF_003031525.2. NCBI lineage: Eukaryota > Metazoa > Chordata > Mammalia > Artiodactyla > Phocoenidae > Neophocaena > Neophocaena asiaeorientalis. Next base: position 1,139,401 of record NW_020171988.1, read on the forward strand.
GGGAGAGGAAGGGTGGGAGGGAGACGGCAAGTGGGATGGAATATGGGGATATATGTATACGTATAGCTGATTCATTTTGTTATAAAGTAGAAACTAACACACCATTGTAAAGCAATTAAACTCCAATCCGCCTGTCAATGCAGGGGACACGGGTTCAAGCCCTGGTCCGGGAAGATCCCACATGCTGCAGAGCAACAAAGCCCGTTAGCTACAACTACTAGCCTGTGCTCTAGAGCCCACGAGCCACAACAGCTGAAGCCCACGTGCCTAGAGCCTGTGCTGTGCAACAAGAGAAGAAGCCATTGCAATGAGAAGCCCGCGCACAGCAACGAAGACACCATGCAGTCAAAAATAAATAAATAAAGTAAATAAATTTATTAAAAAAATAAAAGGAAGGAATACAGAAGGCAGAATGAGAAGGGAGTTGGTGAGACAGTCTGATTAGGGCTATATAGGGCGAGGTCGTATAGTAAAGAGATCTAAGAGCCAGGCTGAAAAGGTAAAATTTAATATAATAAAGCTAGCACTAGGGAATGCTGGAAGGTTTGTGAGCAGAGCAAGAGAGCAATACACTGACAGTAGCGTCTGATGGAAATTTAGGTGGCATGGATTCCAGTCACAGAGCTATTGGAATCATCCAGGCACAAAAAAAAGAGAACATGACCTGATTTTTTTTTTTTTAACCAAGAGTATGTCCCATGGTCTAAAAGAAAGTGGTAGGAACAGAAAGGAAGCTCTGTTAGAGAATCAATTTGAAGGAAAACTGACAGAACTTGTTGACTGACCAGATATGGAAAATGACAAAAGAATGTTTCCCTTAACTATTTCCATTCTTTTTTTAAGTATGTGCATTTTCTCCTTTTCTATGTCTTTTCTTTCTTTACTCTCTGATTTTCTTTCAGTTTGGGTTCTATTCTGCCCTTTCACTTCCGTTTCTTTGTCTACGTTGGCTGAAATGCTAGCTACAGCTACAAAACACAAAATGTTTGCCAAAAGGGAGCTCTAAAATTAAAGACAGATTTTTTTTCCAGTCAATTCCACATAGGACACAGGAAAAATCCTTAGTAGGGAAAAGGAAACAGTTTCTCCTTTTTAGGGTGATCAGAGATTAATTTATGTTTGTGTTAATCAAGTTGCTTTCTGAGCCTTTCCTGCTAGGCTCTAAATGCTGGTCCTGTGAACGATGTATTTATTCATCTGAAGTCTCACCTCTTTTCTCTACAGGTACTCTCACTCTAAACAGAGGGGACCAGGGGCAAGAACAGACCTTCCAAAGTTGTTGGATCTTAGTACATTGTTGCCCTGAGCAGATTTCTCTGGGGGGTTCTTTTTTTTTTTTTTTTTTAGGGTACGCGGGCCTCTCACTGTTGTGGCCTCTCCCGTTGTGGAGCACAGGCTCTGGACGCGCAGGCTCAGCGGCCATGGCTCACGGGCCCAGCCGCTCTGCGGCATGTGGGATCTTCCCGGACCGGGGCCTACCCGTGTCCCCTGCATCGGCAGGCGGACTCTCAACCACTGAGCCACCAGGGAAGCCCTCTCTGGGGTTTTTTAGGCACTTTCTTTGAAAGTGAGGGACTAACTGATTTAAATAAAAGCTCTTATCGGGTTTTTAGGAGGATGTCCAGGAACGGGTTGATGTTCAAAGGCACTGAAAGCTTCAACAGTTGATGTTTACACCACAGATTTCCTTTCCTCTCTTGTTTGTGGCTTACATCTCTTTGATTTAGGGAAAGAAACTCTTGGAAATGAAGGTAACTCTAATGCATTACACTGGACTAGAATTTCAAGGAAGCACCAATACCACTGCAACCTTTGCCCAAGGGGCTGAGGAGGAAAAGAAAGAAGCCAGACTCCCACGAAACAATATACAAAAGACAAGCAACCCAAAAGAAAAATGGCCAATGGCTAAGAACAGGCCAGAAGAAGAAACTGAACAGTCAACAGACAGCAAAAAAGAGGCTCAATTAATTCCATGAACAATCAGAGAAATGCAAAGTAAAATGAAAATTAGATGCTGTTTCTGTGCCATTGGGCTGACAAATTCAAGTGTAATGGTATCAATATTGGCAAATGAATTGACTCACACCCACAGCTGTAAGCTGGTATATACTGGCACAGCACTTTAAAGGGCAGTTTCCTGCTACCTATTAAAATTTGAAACGTGCATACCCCATGACCCAGCAGTTACATTTTTTGGTGTTCACTGCAGAAAAATACTCATGTGGCTCCAATTAGACAGGCTCATTGTGTATATTTGTAGCAATGAAAAAGTGAAAACAACCTAAAGGTCCATTGACCAGGGAATGGCGAAGTAACTATGGTATATCCATATTATGTAAGATTATGCCACAGTTAAAAGGTATTAGGTAGATCTATATACTGACATTAGAAGTCTCTTAGTCATACTGTTAAAGGAAAAAAATCAAGTTGCAAGATGTGTACAGTATGATACCATTTGTGTTAACAACATACAATAAAGTACTACATATTATAAATATACATATATAGTCTATAAGTATATACTATAGCATATAGTACCTGTCCTATATAAACTATATATAGTATATACAGCATAAGTAGCATAAGTAGTGTATATTTTCTACACGTATACTAAAAGAAGTACATATTTCCATTAGCATAAGTACTTCCTATAAATACAAACAGAAAATATTGCATATAGGTATACAAAAGGGAAAGCCTAGAAAAAGGTGCGCAAGTATTCACACCAAACTACCAACAGTGGTTATTACCTCTGGGGAAGGATCTGGGATAGAGAGTTGGTGGTCAAATTTAAACCTTACCTTTAATGTTTTACATTTCTTTAGAAAGGGAAAAGTATTCTTGTATTCTCAAAAAAATGGATAAGGAAAAGAAAACATTTAAATACAGAAAAACTATGGAAATGAAGGTGAAGTTGACTAAGCCTGAGGAAAATGAGACGAGTGAGTTCTACCAGCCTTTTCTCCCTGCTCCTCCACGGTGTAAAACAGCCTCTGCTTCTCTGATTTGCAAATGTCTGCTCAGTGATGCCTCTTGACTCAGAAAAAAGCAGTTTCAAAGCGATTGCGAGGAGTATAAGCATGAGTAGGGAACCAGCAGTGTGAGCCAGGGCTAGAGATGAGGTTGTCAAACAGTATAGTTGTGACCCCAACACTTGGAAAAAGGACTAGAAGATTTTCTGACTGGCAAAGTTCAGAGGGAAATTTCTGTTAATCGGGTAGCCTCCTCAAGGGCCAATTGTGTTGGAGCAATTCAATGGTGTAGGTTGGTTTGAACGTAGATTTGGGGGTTTTCTCTCATTTTGATGGAACCACTGAAGTCCTGGTCCTGGCCCTACTTATTAATGTGAATATATCAGAAATGACTAAAAAACCTTTTTTAAAGTGAGAAAAGACTCCCAACCTTCCTCTTTACTTGGCTACTCTCATGGAAGTCAGGGATTTAATTTGTCCCACTACATCAGCCCTTTCATCTTCCACGAAGCTTGCTAATACAGCATGATGGTTAAGAACTCAGACTCAGAAAACAGACTGGATCAAAACTGCCACTCTGATATTTACCAGCTGTGTGATCTTGGGCAAGTTATTTGATCTGTCTGTGCCTCTGCTTCCTTCTGTGTAAAATGGCGATGATAATAATAGTACCTATTATTATTATAAAGATTGGATGAATTAACAGAAGTAAGATGGTTAGAATAGTGCCTGGTACGTAGTAAGCACCATATCAGCATCAGTGATTTTTGTCATTACTGTTGCTTTAAATAAGTCAATCCCTTTCACGGTCATCTGTTTAGGCAGGTCTTTTGAAGCCACTGTGAGGATTAGGTCAGCGTGGCTCAGGCCAACCCCCAAATTCAGGCAACCTGCTTATGAGATTAAGTGTTAAATGAACAAACTATTATGCAGGTACTAGGGTTAAAGGTGAATAAATGGGGCTTAAGCAACATTGCTCAGTGGACAGACATCTCTGCAAGTACACACAAGTGCCCTTGAGATGTGTGTTGCTATGCTGGGCCATGTGAACATAGGCCCAATAGAAGCTAAGGTACCATACCTTGAGATTTAAATGGCATTGGCTCAGACTTCAGTGTGCAGTTGGTATAGCACACATCTCTTTCTATGTATCTGGGGATTCTGAAAGTATGATTTATGGTTTCCAGGTCACTTCTGGCTCCAAGCTTCTGTTCCTGATGAATTATTTCATCTGTGGATCATCCTACTGCAGACTGTGCAGTCCCTGTCTATACTATGTTGCTCCGGAGAGGGAAAAGAGACACTTTCTTGACAGCCCTCACAAAACGCCACTGGCACAAGGCCTTTGTGTATGTAGTAGAACCTTACTAAAGGTTGGGAGCAATAGAGGGGTATTGTGTTATGGAGTTAGAGCAAAGAGCCATAAATCTTTTGGCTGTTAACCATCCACTTAAAAGTACTTTGGCTGACCTCACTCTCCACCTATTTCAGTCAAGGTTTTTTGTTGCAAGCAATAGCCACAGTACTTTCGGCTGATTTAAATAGAAAAGGAATCTCATACAGGACTGAAGAACCGGGTTGGAAGTCTGTGTCTCCAGGAACAACACGTGGAATCATGCTGCAGAACTGGTCCAGTGAAGGAGCTTCAGCTGCTACTGCTGGGCACTGAATGGCATCACAGCTTGCACAACTGACCTCAGTGGAACTGCTCTGACTGATGCCCGGGCTGCTGCTGCTGTCACTGCCTTGTGGCATAATTAGTCCCCTATTCAAAATTTAGAGTAGGTGCATCTCATTGGTGTTGTTTAGGTCACATGCCCAGGTCTAGCTGAAAGAGAGGCTGGGAAAGCAGTCTCTCCCTGTAAAGTGAGGGATTCTCAAATCCAAGAATGCAAGTTGTTTATGGCAAATATTCTCTATGTCAGGGCTTCCTGAACTTTAATGTGTTTGTGAGCCATCTGGAGATCTTATCAAACTGCAGATTCTGATTCAGTAAGTCTAGGGTGGGGCCTGAGATTCCACAGCACCCAGATGATGCAAAGCTGCTGGTCTGAGGACCACACTTTGAGTAGTAAAGCTCTATACCAAAGATTTTCAAATTTAGTTGCATATTAGATTAACTCGAGAAACATTTTTTTTAAAGAAATACTAATGTCTGGGTCTCATCCTGAATTATTTGGTCTGGGGTAAGGCCTGGGAATGTGAACTTTTAAAAGTCTTCAGATGACTCCAATGTACTCAGATAACATCTTTCATTGCAGGCTCCAACTTTTCACTTTGCAAGCTTATTCCTTTTTTCCAAATTCCCAGATTTCCACTTTTCCAGCCTTGCTTGGTTTCCCTCTTCAGATCGAATTACTCTCATTTATTATGAAGAACGATATGACACTCCACCCCCTAGTTCCTGGGACCTAACTTTGCATATCCAAAGACTGGGTAAAACGTTCTCCTAATCCAGTATTTTTTCTATTGCTCTGGGAAAGTGTGATCTGAAGTGATCCACAGACCAATATTGTTTTAAATGTTAATAATTATATATTTTAACATGCATTGCTAAAAGAAAAATGTAACTAACACAATAAATGTGATTTCATAAATATTTTTGCTTATGACAAGTCAGTTTTTTAAAAGTTAGGTAAATAATGAAATAGAGATTCAGAGCAGATACAACTTAAGTTATGAAAATGGTTTGCAAATGAATGACGTTTGAGAGTGTTTATACTGCTAATTGTAAGCCTTCTATCCAAAGTCACAGGCTTTAAGAGCACAAAAGAACTGGCAGAGGAGTTTAAAAATATCAGTCTTTTTTCTTCTCCCTTCCCTATCAGTCTTGGAGGATAAGGAAGCAATATAGAGATTTATTTCTGAATTTATGTGAATTATGCTACCAATCTTAACACATAGAAATAGTTACAGTTAATCTTCATCTTAAATCAATTCTTTTTCTCTATGTTACGTGACGATTTCATAAGGTTTTAAGAAAATACTATCAACCTTTGAAAAAGTCATGAGCTAAACAAAAATCACCATAAGAATTGCTTATGGAATATGAAAAACAGGTTAAATTCCCTAACCAGTTAATCTTTGACAAGAAAATGGGTGAAATTTTTTAGAATTCTTGAAAGCTAATCTACAAATCCAGAGATCCCAAAAACTCCTAAGGAGAAAAAATTTTTTAAACTGTACACCTTGTCACATTACTGTGAAATTGCAGAACACCAAAGAAAAACAGATCTTAACCAGCGATTAGATTGATAGCAGATTTCTCAGTAGCAACAGAAACCAGAAGATAACAGAATAATATGTTCAATATTCTGAGGAAAAAAGACAACTGCTAACCTAGAATTATATCCAGTAGAATTATCTTCAATGAACAAGGGCAAAATAAAAGCATTTCAGGTGAGAAAAAACCTGAGTTTACCACACATCACACTTATTAAAGGAAATTTATAGAGTTTACTTCAGGCACAAGGAAAACAATGCAGAAGGAAGATCTGAGATATGCAAAGAAATGGTGAGCAAAATATTTTTACACATGCAGGTGGCTTTAAAAAACATGATGTCTAATTCATAGAAGGAAAACAGGATAGAACTAAAGTAGTGATTAATAATAGCTTATAAATTGGGAGGGGTGTGCCAACTTAAAACATCCTAAGGTCTTTGAATTATTCGAGAGGAGAGCAAAGATATTTACTTGTTTGAGACTTTGTTTACAAGTTATAATATAGTAGAAAAATCACCTTACGATATACATAGAGTGTATGACTCCAAATAAGAGAAAAAGACATGTGCCCAGGTGTATTCACACACACTCCAAAAGAAGTTTCTTTTGTTAAGTTTTTGACATTTTAATCTTCATCCTTTGCCATTCTTATTCATGGTAAACAGTATGTTATAACTTTTCATTCTGAGTTTAACTTTAAAGTGCTCTTTTCTCATAAGAATCCCTTTCAGCCTTTTACGGAAGCATCCCTCCAGGTTGGTTTCACATTTTTTTCTGCTAGGCATTCCAGTTGCACCCTGTCTGGGATCTTTTCTTGGGGAGGAGGTGAAGGTTAAGGGGAATCAATTTCTAGTTTTTGAAATCCCAACGTCAAATAAGTGCTCCAGATTTAAACTCCAAACTCCAAACTCATGAAATGCAGGTCTAGGATTTTAAAATTTCATTGGAGTTAAATAATTTTCATTTTCACTCAGAAATGGGATAAGCTTCCTCACTTGCTTGTCCACTGGGTGTTCTACATTGTCCCTAGTCCACTCTTTTCGTGAGCTGATGTCTCTCTGGGACAATGTGTTTTTGTAGCATATTCAGTACCAGTTCCCACCCTGAGCTATTCCAGACCCTTACCTCCTGTCCCTATACTTTCAGGCCTCAAGTTACAGAAACTAACGTTTTGCCCACACCGAAGATGACCAACTCTCCTGGTTTGCCTTGGACCTGGTCTCCAAGAATTTGGGGGTTTTCAGGGCTAAAACCAGGAAGGTCTCGGGCAAACCAGTTGATTAGTCACCCTACACTCCAGCCCTGACACCCAGGGGCGGAGAAGAATCTGTTCAACAAGTCACTGCTCTCTGATTTTCAGTTTATTTTGATTTCTGGCCTCTTGGGATTTCCCTTCATTTCTTGAGTTTAACTGCACATTGAACTCAAGACATGAAGTTATTATCCAGTAATGCTAGCTGTTTGTGGTCAGTTTTCCGGTTACAGATGACCACCATTTTGCCAGCTCACAAAGTAACATTTTCTAACTTTTCATCAGTAGCAAAGTGAAGTTGGAGGATAAAAGTCACAGTTGCCGCCTGTGGATACAGGGTGCTGCAGTGGTTCCCAAAGTTATGTGACTTTCTCCACCAACTGCCCCACAGCTCTCCCTTGCTCTAGGCCCTGTTTCTCCGACCTTGAGAAAGTTCTAGAATTCTCTAGGCAGGCCTAGCTTCCTGTAAGGCCTAGAAGAAAAATTCTCCCCCTCACAACTTGAACTCCCGGAGCGAAGGAATGTTTGGCTGTTTTGTTCACTCCTACACCTTGGGTATCTGGCAAATCGCTGACCTAGATAACTATTTCTTGAAAACATGAACGTCTTGAACACCAAGTTGGCCTGCCCTAACTGGTGTTCCTTCCAATCCAACCCCATCTCCCTCAGACTTGACAGAAAGTAGTCCAAGTTTCTGGACTTCTGATGTCTCCCTCCTTGTTCTCCATATAGGTGTTTCTATTTTCTATTTCTGTTGGCATTTCAATTGATTCTGCGGCCGATGATAGGAATAATCGCCATCGATCGGGCTAATCCTGTGACTTCAGGACGCCATTTTGATCCCAGCGCCTGGACACATTAAAAGTTTGTTTTTAATTTTAACACATATTTGAGAATGCATACTTATGCCTCTAAGGCACTTTTGGGGTGATGCCTGTCTCTGTGGGTCGGTGGGCCCTTTCGTCTGGGGCCGGTGCCTGAGGCGGAGGGAGCTGACGCGTCTTTCCGACGAGCCCCCTCACCCTGCGCAGGAGCCACGTCCGGCGCTCCGGCCACGCCTCAGTCCCCCTGCGCCCCTCGGTCTCGCCAGCAGCCTCGGCTTCTCCTCGCTTGTCCACCTCTGCTTCCTCTGCCCAGTCAAGCTGGGCAGTGGGTACGAGCAGGCCTAACAGCAGTCCCGGTGCCTGAAGCCATCCTCAGCTCCTTCTCGAGCCCCTCTGTGGGAACACGGGCTGCCGCCATCATGGTGAGTGGACGAGGCCTGAGGGGGTCCTCAGGGCGGCCGCGGCGCTGAAGGGGGCGGGGGAACGGGAGCCGAGAGCGGGGCCACCCGGCTTTCCTGTACTTGGGCCCGGCCTGAGGGCAAGGGGGAGGTGGTCCAGCACGGCCTACAGGGCGTTGAGGGCTGGCGGAGGGGCAGGAGGCCAGGCTGTGGGAAGGGAGTGCCCGGGGCCCCGCCCAGCACGTGCAAGCCCCGCGGCCATCCCGCCACCGCAGCCAGGGTGTGGAGGGGTTTTCGGCCTCCGCCGTGGACTGGGGGGCGGGGACCCCGCACCGCCCCACCCCCACCCCACCCTAGAAACCTCTCTTCCCGTGCTTATTCTGAGGAGCCAGGCGGTGAGGCCTCCGCGAGATGGCGTCGTGCCTGCCGAGCACCGTGTGTCGTGGCCTCAGGGGTGCCTGCGTGCAGATGCGGAAGCCAGGCCCAAGCCACCTCGGGAGGCGGGGCCCCACGGGTCCGGCTCGGGGCTGGGGTCGGGCTTCCTGGCGGGACTTTGGGGGCGTGTCGAGACCTGGAGAGCTCGATCCCGCGGTGCTCCTGGGGCAGCCTTGTGCCTGCGGGGTGGCGGCAGCGGGGACCGCGGGGCAGAAGCTCACCCGACGCCATCATTTCCCTACGAGGTCGGCGCTGGCCACGCCTCTGAGCGGCCGCAGGTTGGGGAAGTCTAGCAGTTTTTAACCCGGGGAACACTTTTCCCAAAGAGAAACCAGAAACCTTCAACAAAATGTCCCTAGAGTATTACATGCTCTGTTGGGTGACATTTATGTGAGTTTTGTTAAGTGCATTTAGTTGATTTCACCACCTCAAGGTACAGCTCTGAGAACACTTTTGACCAACCATCAAGTCACAGGTGTATTATATATGTGTAGTTGTCGGTAGTGTAATAACTATTATTTTCTGTATTTTTAGAGGCGAAGGGAGGAACTTTATATCCAATTTATTAGAACATAAATTTTAAAGTAAAAATTTGTGATTGTATGTAACTATTTGTAATAATTATGTCACGTACGTATCCATAGCAATAATTAATAATCTGAGTTACTGTAATTATTTCCAACTTTGTTCTCTCCTCTTTTTAGAGGAAAAGGGAGGAAATGCTAATAACTTAACTGATTTTTTTTCTGATACAAAACTAATACGTTGGGCTTCCCTGGTGGCGCAGTGGTTGAGAGTCCGCCTGCCGATGCCGCGGACACGGGTTCGTGCCCCGGTCCGGGAAGATCCCACATGCCGCGGAGCAGCTGGGCCCGTGAGCCATGGCCGCTGAGCCTGCGCGTCCGGAGCCTGCGCTCCGCAACGGGAGAGGCCACAACAGTGAGAGGCCCGCGTACCGCAAAAAAAAAAAAAAAAACTAATACGTTAACTCATTGGAAGGTAATCAATGTAAGAAAGTAGAGGTCCATCTTAATCCCAACATTTAACCACTATTGAAGTTTTGATGTACGTATGCCCTTCCAGATTGTTTTCAAGCATGTATTGCATATATACAGGTACATTTTATTTTATAAAAATTTTCCCGTGCTATATAATACTATCTTACAACCTGTATTCTTCACTTAGTGTAGTGGGCTTTATTCCAAAGAGAAATTTAAAATAATTTTGAATATATACTTAGTTATTTTACCAAAAATTATATATTTCTATACTACCATTACTTAATTTTACTAATTCCCTTATAATGAATAATTTGTTTACGTTAAAACAATACCATAATGAGTATGTTTGTGCAAATGTTTTGGCATGTTTATTCTGTTAATAACTTGAAATAAATTGCCAGGAGTGGAATCACTGGGTGAAAAGGTTATGCCCATTTTATAACGATTTTGAATTATGATACATTTTTCTTAGTAACTCTTGATAAAGCACGTACCAGTATGTATTCCCACTGGTGGTGTGTAGTGTGACCCCTTCTCCTCACACTTTCCAATGAAAGGTATTGCAGTTTTTAAAGTTGCCAGTCTAATAACTGGAAAATATTTCACTGTGTTGATGTACTTTTTCTTTTGTTTATCATTAGTGAAGTTGAAGTTTGTCATTAGCTTTTTCCATTTCTTTTTTTTTTAATTCTTAATCCACCTTTCTATTTGCATATTTATCTTTTCTTGGTGATTTATAACAACTCTATATTAATACATTAGTCATATAGGAAAAAATTTATAGGTATGATAAGGAGAGAACCTTATTTCTAATTTTAATGTAAATTACTACCATGTTTCACTTTAAGCTTGATGATAGCCTAGATTTAGATCAATAGAAAATAAGATGTTTTTATTTTACTTGGGTTTTTTTAAAAATTAAGAAATGGATGCTGTATTTTATCAAATGCTTTTGCAGTGGTGAATTACAGTAACAGATTTCCTAAGAATGAACCATCCTTGAATTTACAGTGTAAACTGTTCTTAATTGTATATTTTTTTGTATGCTGCTAGAATTTTGCGTCTCAGTGTTGAGGGCAGGGGTGGACCATCTTAACCAGATTTTGCTATTTAGATGGTATTAGTTTTATTAAATGCATTGAGAAATATTCTTTTTCTTTTCTCTGAAAAATTTTTTAAAACATTTGAATTTTCCTTCTCTTCCACTCTCTCTCCTGTCTACTGTTGTTTCTGTCTAGGTGTGCCCCCCTCTTAGCGCCCCACTTGCCCTCCACACACAAATTACCTGTTTCTTCACAGTTTGAGAAAACTCCCAGTGAAACTGACCCAGGAATTGAGTGCTCTTTCTTTTCTTAAGATTGTCTTTAAAAGTTCATTTCTCTGGAAAGTTAGTCATATCATCAAGATTTCCAAACTTACTCCTATAGAGCATTCTAATCTGTACTCATATTCCGTTTTTTCAAGACTAATGTGTATTTTTGTATTCTTGCCTTTTTCTTGCTTAGCTTTCCCAGGATTGTTTGTTTATTGTTTGGATTCCCCCTGCCCCCCAGAGTCCATTATTTGATTTACTTAAAGGGTTTTATTCTGATTTTCATTTACTATTTCCTTAATAGAATTTCCTTTTCTCTTTAATAACTACTTCCTTCTGTGGATATGACGCTGATGATTGCAAATTATTTCATGCTTGCATGAAGATATAATAGTTGAATAAAATGTCAAAGAGCTGACATCCCAGAAGCTTTAGTAATGATAAAGGTTTTTTTTCCAGCTTTTAGTTATCTTTGTCATTTGGTCATCCAGATATAAAAGGGAATATATTACTGTGAATAGCAGTGACGAGAATTGTGTATATGATGGCCTCCAAGTTCACCCCTACTTAATATTCCAGAATTACTCATTTCAGAACCCATCAACTCACTTGAAGGTGTAATTAAGAAAAATAATTATTTCTTTCATTTAATTTACATGCAGTTTATTTTCTACATGCTGTTGGTAGGTAAGATGAATTCTTCACCAAACTTTTTGCTTTAGCCTAAGAATTCATTTGTGAAGTATTTTTAGCAATAGTTTAGAAGTAACCAAAGGTTGTGTGTGGTTCTGGATTTGTATATATAAGTTATAACTATGTAAATACACACACAGGCAAAGTTTTAAAATCCCTATTGTTCAGGTGTCTTAAAATGGAGTACTTTCCTTACTTTAGCTTTGAGCACCATCTGCTGGCTCAGGACTAGGACGGACATAACGATGCCTTCCTTAAGACATTATGACACTAGTGAAATGATTTGATCAGTTTTATACTTAATACCTCAATTAAGCAGACAGTCAATTTGTACAACCCAACCCGAAACCAAACTTTCTATAATATCTAATGGCTTTTTTCTTTTTCGCAAATTACTGTTTAGTTGTCTCAGACATCCATTTTACTTTTGTAAATAGGACATAAGAATTAGAACTTCCGGGCTTCCCTGGTGGCGCGGTGGTTGAGAGTCTGCCTGCCGATGCAGGGGACGTGGGTTCGTGTCCCGGTCCGGGAAGATCCCACGTGCCACGGAGTGGCGGGGCCCGTAAGCCATGGCCACTGAGCCTGCGCGTCGTACGGAGCCTGTGCTCCGCAACGGGAGAGGCCACAACAGTGAGAGGCCCGTGTACCGCATAAAAAAAGGAATTAGAACTTCCCTCTTCGATTCTGGCAACACTATCACAGGTTCTCAGCTGTGACCCTGTGCAAATTTGGGGCCAGATAATTCTTTGTTGTGGGAGGCTCTCCTTTGCGTTATAGGATGCTTACTGTATCTCTGGCCTCTGCCACCCAGATACCAGGTACACCCCTCAATTGTGACAACCAAAAATGCCCCCGGGCCACAAAATCTTCCCCGGTTGAAAATCAGTATATTATCATAACTCTTTATAATCTGGCACAGTTTTCTGGCCTAATGTTATACCTCTAATTTAAAATACATTTATCCATTTTGGTTCACAGACAGCTAATATTATAAATAGTTTGTCAGATAAAAAGGTATCCAAAGTTCATCCACAAACGAACGGAAAATTGAGAAGGAGAAAAGTCTATAAGAATTTCAGAACCGCTATTTTGTTTTATTCCTGTTTTGGGTTTTTGAATGTGAGCTAATTGAAAGAGATTGGTAAATTGTCTGTCACGAAGGGAAATCTAGTCAAATTTCTTGATAGTTCAAGGTATGTGACTTATGTAATATAGTCCCATTTAGAAAAAAAATTATAAAACATTTAAAAATGGAAAAGCTTTAGAAATAGTTTTTACTTTCTCTGATTTTATTGTCTTGGAATATCACTGTACCATAGTTAAAGGAAAGAATCAGGAACTATTCAGACAGAAACACTGAATAGCAAGTATGAACACAAATTAATAGAGAAAAGCCCAAACACTCAAATTTGGTAATTTAACAATTTTGATTTCATAGCTAATTAGTACAGCAGCTTGTAGAATCTTAAATTTATCAGTAATTTCTAACACTTAACAAAGTAGGAACTCTACCTGCTTTTCATTATTGTAACTAATTTCTGTAAAAATTATTTTGCTTATCTTTTAAAAAATACGTGTCGGTTGGTTTCTTTTGTCCTTGCTTTTGTTTTCCTTTATAAGCTGAAGTGTAATAGCTATATCTCTCTCTTGCAGCCTTTTGTATTTACTACTTATAATCAATAGGCACTTCATAAATGAATTTCAAATGAGCAAATGTGCCATAAACTAGTTTCCTGAGGTTCCAACTCAAGTTAGTTGTTAATTAATAGAGTATCTACAAAATAAGTACATAAATCGTAAAACCAGGAAAGAAACCTTTCTTTAACCTATTGAAAATAAATTCAGATACCAGGATGCTAACCGTATTGGCATACCACTTTATAGTTTACAAAAATTCACAGATGTTATCTCACTTCATTCTCAAAGAAGTTTTCCAAGAGAGAAATAACTGCCAAGTAAGTGATTTATAACTTAGTAAGGGACACAAATGTCTGACTAAATCAATTTTTAGATCTCCTGGCTAAATCAGTTTTTGTTTCCGAAATATGTATTACCAGTAAATTCTGATTCAGAAAAATCTACATTAATCTCAGTGTGGGAAGCCTAAAGACAGAGTTCTGACCAGAATTCAGAAAAGTAATAAGTTTCTTGTGTGGGTCTCTGAAAATAAAGATGATATCATTTGTATCTGTCAGCCCCTTGTGAAAATTAGAATTATCAGTAGGACTTATTTGGTATTATTCAAGAAGAAAAACATTATTTTAAAGATGCTATGAACACCCTACCATTAGGGAAGAGGATTATAAACCCTTTTTTTTTTTAAAGCAGGAGCTATGATATATGAGCAAATGATGTTTTCATGATCCATTTCCAAAGTAAACAGGCATACTAACACAAGGAGTGTTAAAATTATAAAGTCCGTGTTAGTTTTGGTGAATAGGAAGATGAGGCAAAACAAATTGGTTTAAAACTTTCTTGTTTCCTTTTTGATGCAACTTTAAAAAAAATGGTATCTTTAAAACCATACTTTTGAATAAGGTACTCAGAAAAATGAGAATTTGCTTATTGACATACAACAGGATGATTTTAGTAACTTTACTTTTTACAAAGCTGAACTTTCTGATTACTTAACCAGTTCACGTAGGATTTCACAAACTCAATATAAAATCACTATTCTGCCACAGCACTGTACCAGGGTAGTGGTGAGTGACACTGGGTTTGAGAAAGTACTATATACCCTTCTGTTTAAATTTCATGCTGATTACCCTAGACCTTGAGCCTGAACTAAGCTACATTGATGACTAATTTACAATAAAAGTAATTTATATGAAAATATTTTGTATTTTAAAAACATAAATTGTATTTCATATCATCCGTCATTTTAGCCTGTATGTCTAGTGGTGATGTCTGCTTTCCAAATTACAGTCTGCTGCAGATCCTGACACTCCAAACTCAACCATCTCCAGAGAGGCCAGCACCCAGTCTTCATCAGCTGCCACCAGCCAAGGCTATGTTTTACCAGAAGGCAGAATCATGCCGAACACTGTTTTCGTTGGTGGAATTGATGTTAGGGTATTGTATTCATGTTTCATTTATTTTAAAAAGTATTTTGTGAATAGTGGGATTTGGGCCCTGTTGTAAACATAAGGCTTTTTTGGGGCATTGTTTTTATGTTTAACCTAATAGGGACTAAAAATATCTTTGACAAAGAACTACAGGTAGTTTGGGGGTACATGGAGGAGATACTTCCACATCATCAAATCTTCTTTATAGTATAATTGAAAATTTTGAATGTTGAATATTTAATCTTGAAGTCAAATTTTTCTTCATAGATGGATGAAACCGAAATTAAAAACTTCTTTGCTAAATATGGTTCAGTAAAAGAAGTGAAGATAATCACGGATCGAAGTGGTGTGTCCAAAGGGTAAGTGAAACATGTTCAATATAAATTATAATAAATATCTGAACTATAGCATCTATAGAGTGTCAGAAAATAAAATTTCAAATCTGGTATTTTAACATTTGTATAAATGTAATTTGTTACTTTGTAATTCCTTTCATGTAGAAGATAAAAGTTTGTTGCCAGCTCTTTTATTTAATCATTTGCCTAGTGTTTGTATTTAAATGTTTCCCATCTTCATTTGTTTCACTTAAGTGGATTAATCAGTTATATTGAAGAATTGTTTTCTTCACACATTTCACAGTACCTTAAATTTTAACTATCTTACCATAGATAGTAAGTTAAATTCAGGTTCATAGGTATGAATTTTCTGTTAGTCTTTGTGCATTCTAATACAAATGACCGTAGGAAAATAAAACAGTAGTATTTATAGAGGATCTATCATGTATGTCTTACAATTATTTATCTCAGTATATTCTTCATCCTTTATCATTATTACTTCTGTCAGTTATTTCATGGAATAATGAAGTTTCAAACCGTGTACTGTTACGGTAGTGATTTTATACTCATTTATTTGCCTTTCTAGCTATGGATTTGTTTCATTTTATAATGACGTGGATGTGCAGAAGATAGTAGAAGTAAGTAATCTTCTTTTGGGAAAAACTCTCTTAATTACCTTATGGATGCAGTGTTCAATATTGTTTTGAGTCCTGAATATTTACTTAGTCTTGTATAATGTATAGAAATAAATATACTTTCTGTTTGAAATCCAGACTTAGAATAATCTTACATAACTTGTGAGAACCTGTTTATTTTTGATTGGGCATCCAGCCTCATGATCCAGAGACAGGAAAGATAGACAGAGAGTAAAGGTTTTTGATCAAGTTCCACAGCACCTCTCAACATTTGATTAGAGTAGTGAAGGTAAGTAAGGTAGCTTCAGGCTGATAAATTTTGATTTGGTATGTTTTTAGCACTGATCTTCTCCGATAGTAGTAATTTTAGAGAACTTGTGTGTTTACCAGAGTCTTGGAAATAAAGATTTAGACATTGATTCTAGTTTTGTTACTGTTTTATTTTCAGTCACAGATAAATTTCCATGGTAAAAAGCTGAAACTGGGCCCTGCAATTAGGAAACAAACTTTATGTGAGTAAAGAAAGGAATTGTTCTCATTGACATGTGTAGCTTTTCAGAGAACTAAAAATAGGCTTTGTTTTCTTTTCTTTAAAAAGGTGCTTATCATGTACAGCCACGTCCTTTGGTTTTTAATCCTCCTCCTCCACCACAGTTTCAGAGTGTCTGGAGTAATCCACACACAGAAGCTTACATGCAGCCTCCAACCATGATGAGTCCTATTACTCAGTATGTTCAGGTAAGAATTACCTACATTCCTGTTTTTTGTGTGTATGCTATTAGAAATCTTATACAATGAGATGGGGGCACCTTAAAAATTAAGCCAGTCTCACTTCTTACGCTCTGTGGAATTACGTCAACAATTTCCATAATAAGTGACAATATTATTCCTGTTTGAATATTTTTGAGTGATGGGACATCTGTTACTCCTGTTAGAAATCTGTCATTCTTAGTGTTACTTTTTTTTTTTTTTTTTGGGGGTCCGGGGGCCTCTCACTTTTGGGGCCTCCCCCAGGCCACGGCCCACCGGCCCAGCCGCTCTGTGGCATGTGGGATCCTCCTGGACCGGGCACGAGCCCGTGTCCCCCGCATCGGCAGGTGGACTCTCAACCACTGCGCCACCAGGGAAGCCCAGTGTTACTTCTTATACTAAGCTAAAATCTGCTTCTATATAGTTTGTAAGCCTTTATCTTAGAACTGATGGCTGTAGCCACATAGAATATATCTTTTTTTTCCCCAGATAACTCGTAGAATATTTGAAGGCAGCTTTCCTCATGTGTATGTTTGGTTTGTTCTTTTCTAGGGTCAGCTATTCTTTATTTGCAATGATTCCAGATGCCTTCTCATATAGATTGTTGATTTCTGGATGTGTTATGGTTCTAGAATGGATAAATTTCTGGTGACTTAACTATATTTGTAAACTCTATACTTGGAATACTTACCTCCCATTGATGATATTTATTTTCTTCTTAGTTCAGTTTACTTTCTTCAGTTTAAAAGACATTTCATTTTTAGGAAAAGAAAGAAAATAATAGTGAAGTAGTTCTGCAGTGTCTCTCATTTGTTTACATTTTCCATCTACCTGAAGTGTAGGATATATCTTTTTATACTTGTCTTACTTAAAACACAGATAGAAGAAAAGCCCTACTTGTTCCTAACATTTACCATGAGGAATTATTACCTATTCTGGTATATTTATGTATGCTACTACCTAGATATTTTCAATCAATAAATACCTTTTGAAAGATATAAGACATTGTATTGTCTTTTTTCTAGTTTGGGGTAATAAACTGCCCTTAACTTTTAGAAGTGAAATACAGAAAGAGCCAGAAAGTCTGTAGGAGGATCCCACGTTACCCCGAAATACTGTCAAAGGAATACAAAACTGCTTAAAAGTATTTTTACAAAAAAAGAAAACACATGTATTAATACAACTCTAACATGGAAATCTATTCTAATAGAGTCTTATCATCATGTAAGAAAGAACTTCTGGATGGGAATAAATATACAGATAAGGTAAACTTAGGCTGGCAAAATCAGTCACTCACCTTATTTATCTCTTCCTTCTCCCAGCCCAAAAGACTAACATTTGACAGAGAATACTTATTTCTTCATGAAGCCAGTCACTCAAATAGAATCTTGCATTGTATATGAAAAAATTAAGATTTCCTTATTTTCATATTTTTCTTACATTGGGAATAATATTCCTTCTTTCTGATTTTTAAAAATATATCTTGTTCATTCATTCTTTCTGTAAAATTTATTTTCAGGCTTATCCTCCTTATCCAAGTTCACCAGTTCAGGTTATCACTGGATATCAGCTGCCTGTTTATAATTATCAGGTAATTTAAGAGGGATCAAAATGATTTACATTGGAATATTATTGAGGCCTTTATTTATGTAAATTTCCCTAATAGTTTGTCATTTAAAGTAGTTGAGTGTGCTTAAAATTTAAGAAAAAAGTTGGAATTAGTCTAGAATTAGGGCTTCTCTATTACTTAGAAATAAGGGAATGAACTTAGAAAGAAGCTTTTGACAGGAATGAGTTTAGGAAGAAGCTTCCTCTTGTACAAGATGTGGTGTCCCCTTCTATATTTCAACATGTGTTCTTCATCTTTTCTGTCAAATAGCTGAAACATCCAGGCTGACTTTTATGAGTTTTTCTAATGGCATAGGTTGAAATAAAATGATTACTCAGTTCTTAGAGCATTGAATTCCAATTATGTTTGATAGTGTTTATTTTAGCTGGCTGCTACAATAGTAGTTCTCTGAATTTCTGCCCATGGATATGACCATATCTATGGTAATATATTCAAAGAACTGTATGTTTGAGTTTTCCTGTAGACCAACTCCAGAAAATTGAGAAAAAGATGGAGTTTATATATGAAAGTAACAATAAAATCCTTAGGTATCAGAAACAGAAAGTACTTTATTCTTCCATTTTGTTTCTTTTATTATAACAAGGTCAAGGAGCCAGCATGACAGATACCTCAACATTGTCTATCTCATATCTTTGTGAAAATGTGAAGGTATATTTAAATAATAATTTCCTTTTTTTTTCTAAGATGCCACCGCAGTGGCCTGTTGGGGAACAAAGGAGTTATGTTATTTCTCCGGTAAGGTGAATTAGCGAAACATGTACTTCCTTTTTTAAAGTTTTTTACTGTTTAACTATTATATATTTTAAAGTATTTTACTGTTCAGCTATTATATATTTCTTGACCTTTTGCAATATCAAGTATGCCTAGAAATATTTTAAATGCTCTTTTACATTATGTGTTATGTTTTATTTCTTGTCAACCCAAGTATATACTCCCATGGGAGAAACTGTGCTTTTTGTTTCTCAGGTTGTTGTGTGTGTACTTAAGCAATGGCTGCCCTGCATACAACAAGTGCTCAGTTACTTGTTGATAGAATATGTAACCAAGAAAGGTAGTTTTAATAACTATGCTAATTCTAACTCCAGGGATTTAGAATTAGTATTGAATCTGCCTCTAGTTTTCTTGCCATAAAAAATGTGACGAAGAGAAGCAAAAATGTTTTGCTGTCAGTACTGTTATATGTTATATAAGAAAAGGAAAAAAAACAAGAGAGGGTGCTACCTCTAAAACACCTGTGCCTTTGTTACCTTCTGTCTTTCATCAAGATTGGATATTCGAAGGATATAGTATGAGCTGAAATTCTCAGGCACTAGGAAATTCCCTTCTCATTCCCTTACTATATGTTGGAGTTTCTTTTTCTTAGGGAAATTGTCCTAATTCTGATTGTGTTGACATTTCAAAATAAAAAATTGCCTTATTGCATTTCAACTCTATAGTTTGAAATAGTTTCTGAAATAATGTAATTGAACTTCACAATCCACATTTAGACTTTCAGTGTCAGCTCACATTTTGAAGAATAGATTTAGAAATGTATCTAATGTACATCTCTTTAATTACACTTTTATCATTTTAAATGTAGACTTATACAGCCGTTAACTACCACTGTAATGAAGTTGATCCAGGAGTTGAAGTTTTGCCAAGTGAATGCTCAGTTCATGAAGCTACTGCATCCTCTGGAAATGGCCCACAAAAGGCAAACATCTAATTTTGCTTATTAACATTTATATTTTTATTGTTTCTCAGGTTTTAATAATGGCCATTTGAGAAGCAAGCATCTTTGCCCAAATTTAAATACGTTACAGAGCTTGAGTCATTGACTAATAACTTTGCAATTTACATAAAAGTTAATGAAATTTTAGGCATCCCCAAACTTTCAGTGTGTATATATAGTTGCTGATTCAGTAGTCCTTCCCTCTGTTCTGTTTTCATTGGGGTTTTTTTGTTGTTGTTTTTTAACCGTAGTTTAATAAATATTGTATTAACGTGATTTGGTGGAGTGGGTTGGTTTCCTCAAGAATCCTACTCTTCAAAAGAGGAATTAGTATGAATTATATCTACTTTGTCTTTTGCCAATTTAAACATTTATTTAGCTAAATAATAATATACAGTTATTTACGGTATTCTCTCTGTAACATTATATATGGTAGCAGCTCTCAAGAGTGGTGGAGCCACTAGTAATTGAAATATTAAAACAGGCAGAGTTGTTTCTTTTTTATCATTAGAGCAGATCCCTATAATAGCAGTGTCCTCACTCTTGAATTCTGTGTTTTCTCGTATGGGTGAGAATATGGAAGTAATTGATGTGATTGGAATGTGCATAATAACATAGGATGATTCCCATTGGAGTATGTGTACTTCGTTCATGTGTTTCTCAGTGGAAAAATGTTGAGAGCTACTGAACTGTGGGGTGAAAAAATTCCCAGATTTGTTACACAACTTAAAATTTGAAAAAATATCGAAATAACTTACAGTATAATTATATTACCAAAGTTTAACCTAAATGTTTCTTGAAATGTTGAAGTTCACTGTTTTTTATCTAACAGGAAAAATTAAAGAGGCTTAAGCAAGTATCTTAGGGCTTGACTAATTGAGCTTTTTAAATCAGTACTCTATCACTAAGTTTCTGAAATAATTCTTAAATTTGGTACAAAAGTTACACACTAAGTGACATGTGGCACGTATTACAAAATTACCTGAGAATTCTTTAGAAATAAGTGTATGTGTTCATTAAACTTTTTCAAAAAGCTTGTTCCCAGTGAGTAAAAGGAGGAATAGTCTTTACCGAAAACTTCTGTGTTTCAGAAGTCTGTGGACCGAAGCATACAGACAGTGGTATCTTGTCTGTTTAATCCAGAGAACAGATTGAGAAGCTCCTTTGTTACTCAAGAAGAGTACTTCAAGGTATGAAAGGAATAGTGTACAGGATAAAAAGCACACTTGTCAGCCATAAAGTATCTTCTTTCTGTGGTCTATATATTTTGATACTACATAGAGCATATATCAGTAATTGAACTGTTAGCTTTTGACTGTAACCCAGTAAATCTGTGAGTGAGTTTTAAGTGGCAGTGTATTCTAGCTGCTCAAATCTTGATATAGTGTCGTTTGCCCTTAGGGAAGATAATCTTTAGCAGAAGCCTATACTGTAATTGATAGGGTTCATGAGAGTTGAATGAGAATATTGGCTTGACCAAATAGGAAATGAGAAAATTTTAGAAAGAGAAAGCAAAACTTAAGAGTACGTAGATATTGGACTGAAGAGAAGAAAAGAAATTGATCACTCAGATGATGCCTGAACCAACAGTGTTTTGGGGGGGAGAAAAGAGGTAAAATGAAGTGGTAAAAAGAGCTGAGTAGAAAGAAATGGAAGTTGATTCAGAGTTGGTGAAGTGGAGAAGAATATGGGTGTTTGAATTTAAGAAAGTTCTGGTTTCTGACCCTGGTTCTGTCACCTTGGACAAATCATTTAAATCTTATTAAGGCTCCAGTTTTTACAAGTCTGAAATGAGTCTCTAAGATCCCTTTCAGTTGTGAGTCTGAATATGGAAAGGAACCGGTCGCTTCAATGGGGGAAGAATACTGTGCTTTTTAGTAAAGGGAAGGTTTTTGTTGTTTTTTGTAACAGGTTTATTGAGATAACGATTTTCGTACCCCACAGTTCACCCATTTAAAGTGTGCAATTCAGTACTTTTTAGAATATTAACAGAGTTGTGCAACCATAACGACAAACAATTTTAGAATATTTTAATCACCCCCAAAATAAAGCCCCTGCCCATTAGCAGTCACTCTCTATTCTCCCAAACTCTCTAGCCTTAGGCAACCACTAACCTCCTTTCTTTAAGAATTTGCCTGTTCTGGATATTTCATATAAATAGTATAATATGTGACCTTTTGTGAGTGACTTAAACTTAGCGAAATGTTTTCAAGGTTCATCAGTGTTACAGCATGTATCAGGACTTCATTTCTTTTTATTTATGGATCTGCCACTTTGCGTTTATCCATTCATCACTTATTTGATAGACATTTGGGTTGTTTCCACTTTCGGGCTCTGATGAGTAACGCTGTGAACATTCGTGTACAAGTTATTGTGTGGATATACGTTTTTATTTCTCTTGGGTATATACCTAAGAATGGAATTGCTGAATCACATAGTAACTATGTTTAACTTTCCAAGGAGCTGCCAGAATTTTTCTAAAATGCACCATTTTGGAACCATTTGTAAGCCATTGCTTTGTATCTTAAAACAGGGAAAGGAGAATAGCTTTTTCCATCTATGAATGGAAATTGGATAAAGCTTAAAGTGTTTTTAAAAGGAATACTTAGGAGTTCCTTTAATGCAGAAGGCTAGAGCTGTAGCAGAGTTAAGTTCTTAACCCCCTTCTCATTGGGGAGTAAACCCATTCATTTAAAGTTGATCTTTGTTCTCTTGTTTCATTCTGCATAGGACAATTTAAAAGGAAAGTACTGGGAGCTGTAGGATAGCTTACTTTTGCCCAAGGTTCTGCAGGTTAAATAGGTAGTACTAAAGGATTTGTTTGCAAAGCAGAAAATCTTTAACCAGCAAGTCTTTAAACTTGAATTTTTACCTGGTATTAAAAGTTTCTCTTTGAACCTTCCAAAATTTTCTGCTTCTCTGAGCTAAGAGTTAGAAGTTGTATAGCATATCTTGACCTACCTTGATTAGCTAAATGTTGTTATTGTTGTTTTAATTGAATGAGAATGCACTGAGGCGGGATATACACTGTTGCCATGATAAATTCCAGCTCCTTCATAATCTTTCATATCCTGCCTGATCTCTGAAGATACTTGAGTTTGTGACCAGTTTTCTGGGCTTTAACCTAAATAGGATATTACCCTGTTAACAAATTACATAATTTCCAGAAGTCACCCTTCTTTATGTGACAATGGAATTTAATCCCTAGGAACAGGGCACAGTTAAGCTAAAAGTGTAGAGAAGAAATATTATTATTATGTTATTGCTGGTTTACTCAGCTCCATTCCTCTTTGTAAGGCCTCATTTCTTCTATCTGCACATCTGCAAGCAACATAAAGTGAAAGGAAATTTTTGCATATATTTTTATTTTTCTATTCATTTCCTAAAAAATTATATATCGGGCTTCCCTGGTGGCGCAGTGGTTGAGAGTCTGCCTGCCGATGCAGGGGACACGGGTTTGTGCCCCAGTCCGGGAAGATTCCCCACATGCCGCGGAGCGGCTGGGCCCGTGAGCCACGGCTGCTGAGCCTGCGCGTCCGGAGCCTGCGCGTCTGGAGCCTGTGCTCCGCAACGGGCGAGGCCACAACAGTGAGAGGCCCGTGTACCGCAAAAAAAAAAAAAAAAATTATATATCTTCATTACAGGTTAAGAATATGCCTTTAAATATGCCAAAACTTCTATCTTTTAACCTGAAAGCATAGGGTTTCAGATTGAAGTGGATTACTCTTCTCGAGCCATGATTTCTGTCAGATGTATTTTAGTAAAAATAGGACTTTTAAAAATCTCATGTGCTTTTCACCAGCTGTCTTTTGGGGACATGACTGCCAAATCATGAGTTAATGTACATAAAAGGGTATTGATTCTAAGTCCTCTTTTTCTGAGTTACTCATACTTCTTTTTTAACTAAATTGTTGAATAAAACTGGTCATTGGTACATTGGTTATCGCAAAGTTCAGGAATGCTTCCCCAAAAGGATCACTTTTCTTTCATTATTTATAGCGTTTAAACCCAAAATAAATGCTTTTTAAAGTACAATATTTTTTATCTGTCTTAGGTGATAATGGTAATAGGAATTTTCAGTGAAGTAAAATGGAGTATTATTTCTGTCTCTTCTAGGATAAACGAGTTCATCACTTCAGAAGAAGTCGGGCAGTGCTTAAGTCTGTTTGATCCTCTGCTAACTTTCTAGTCTCACAGGAAGTTGGAGGTTTTGAATAGTAAGAAGAGACTGAAAGTTTTTCCCACTATTTTAGAGATTTAATTCTGAGTTTTGATAAATCACACTTAGATTTTCTATACAAGTTATATTAGATTGCCTAGTTTTATTTTACATTAGAACTGTTTTTCATTAGACATTTACTTAGAAACTGGTTCTGTGTTGAATATATGGTTAAAAGTAAAAAAAAATTGAGACTGAAAGGAATAACTTTAAGATTTATCTGTAAGGATTTTTTTAATTGACATTTTAAGAGTTTAAAAGCAAATGCTGATTTCCAGAAAAATTGTTTTAGAAAACCTATTTTGAAAAGTCAGAATTTTGATTGTTTAACTACAAGCACTTCACTTCTCCAGCAAGTACCTATGAACAGTACAGTATCTACAATATTTTGCTTTTATGATTTGTCTAGAAATTTACCACAAAAGCAGAGTTTTCAAAACTGCATTTTTAATCAGTGGAACTCAGTATATAGTTGGCTTTATTGAAGTTTTCCTTATCTAAACCCAGTAAAACAGATTCTAAACAAATAGTCCAATCAGTGGGTCTTACATTTATTAGTTCAAAATATTTAATCTTATCTAGAATCCACACATAGAGATATCCGATTGGGATGGTAACTAGGATAACTAAAATTCTGGGCCTAATTTTTTTTTTTTTAAAGAATCCAAAACAAACTAAACTTCACTAGGTACATAAGCTTCTCAGTGAGTTACCATTCTCCTTTTTTTCTTTTACTTTTTTTTTCCTTGAAATGATAAATTCAATGGCTGTATCTTAAATTGTGCAAAATGTTGGTATTAAAGAAGGCTGAAACTTCTTTTATGTCACTTAAAAGTTAATCAGAGTATCTGAAAGGAATAGTTTTTATAAAAAACATTAAAATATTAGTTATTTGTTAAAGAACAGGTCGATTTTTATTTTTGTTTTTTAGCTTATTATATTTTCTTTTTTAAAGTAAAATATGTCCAGGAGAATCGAATTAGTTTTGGCGTTTCTAAACCACAAAAGTTGTTGAGTAATACGCATAGCCCAAAAATACACTAGCGTTGTGTTAACAATCCATTTTTAGATTAACTAGGCTCCTGGTTAGACATTTGTAAATCGTGACAAACAACTAGAGATCCAGAGCCCCTTTGCTCTACCCACAGTCTTGCTTTTCCAGTCTGTAGCACCATTCTTCCAGGAGGTTTGCTTTTAGGATAGGTGATGTAAAGAAGAGAAGTAGCAGTATAAGCAGTATGTGGGCTAATAAGCCTTGGAAAGGTAGCAATGGGATAATACCTTTCTAAGGGAAACACTTGTATCAGCATCATTTGACCTGCTGTGGACATGAGTTTAACGTGGCTTCCTGGCTTTTCTTTCATTGGCCTGCCCCTTCACTAAAACATGGAAACTCCATTTATCCTTATCCTAATGAAGCTTCCATGGGCCATATCATCAGTGCCCATTGTTTTATAATCCCTAATAATTTTCATTCTGAATCTGAAGGGAGGAGTCTTTTAACTTGAGGATCCCCAAGAGAGCTTTCTTAGGCCTCAAAATTTGAAAGTGCCCTGAAATTTGTTCTTTTTAAAATTCTTTGTACTTTTTTGTGTGTGTGCTATAACATTCTTACACATATTATTCTGTGATTAAATCTCCAGGTTACTGTAAATGATACCCATATTCTAAAGAGCCAATTCTGATTATCCCAATATGACCTTAAGTAAACGAAGGAAATAAATTTTTGTCTGCTGTTTTGTTGGACTGAAGTATTTAAAAGAGTAAGGTAGAAGGAAGAGACAAAATCCTGAACCTTTCAAAATGGAAAATTAATTTTAAACTTAAAAGTGTGTTTCTATTACCTATGCTGATACTGTCTTTGCATAAATGAATAAATAGAAATAAAACCTTTTTTCAAAAGCGTTTTAACCTACTTATTCATGTCATCTTAAAAAACATGGTGGGGATTTGGGTGGGTAGTATGTGACAAGATTTAGATCCTTGAAATTCAGGAGTGTAAATATTTTTCAGTTTCTTAATCTAGCCGAGTTCGTTTATAAAAGCACATTTTGGTACATTGTATTTTTGCTGCTCTCTCATGAAATTAAGAGATTTTCATGAGAAAATAATTTCTCTTAGTTGAGTTGGAGATAGTTTACAGTGGGTTCCAATGCAGTGCATCAGCAGAGCAGTGCCTAGTAGGAATGCTGGAGAGTCATGTATATGACTGCAGTCCCATGGCCAAGGTCCCTCTCTGTAAACAACTTGGACTTTATAAACACTTTGTTGCACACTTTTGGTCTAATCTCTGTGACACTACTATTTTGGGGAATTGCAGTTGTTGATAATAGAGCCTAGATTTTTCATATTGCATGTACTTCATGAAAAAGAGTGCCCTCTGAATCACCAAAGATTAAATTTTGATGTTTAAAGTATAATTTGCTGACGATTAGTAGTACTTAAATGTGTGTATACTCATACATATATACTAAGCATTATCCAGATTATTTGATTAGTTCTGATCAAGCTAAATTACAGTTTTTAACATTTTGAGACCCTAAAACTAGACTATATATTTTAAAACAGTGGCTTTAAATCTACTTGATAATTTAAGTGTATTTGCAGTTGAGGATTACCACAAAATTCTCAACACAAAGCCAAGTCTTTGGGATTGAAAAAAATTTCATAGAACACCTTTTTGTAAAAAGTTTCAAATTACGGCAAAATCAAGCAACTCCAAAGAGTTTGGTCCCCTCTGTAAGAAGTTTATTCTGCATGCTTTTCTTTTCCTAGTAAGAGCATGTTATCTTTGTAATTGTTCAAAATAACTATTCATTATTCATTAGCACCCTTAAATTGCAAGGAAGTCATTGAGTTTCAAAAATAAATACTCCATTGCAGTTCCCTGTAGTTTATAAAGCCCTGTACCTACTTCTCTAAAATTCTCTTGCTTGTCTTTAAAGGTAAATTCATAAAAATGGGCTGCCACATTGCTTAATAGGTTTGCCTGCTTTCATTGCCATTGTTTGAGGGTAATTAGCAACAGCGATAAGGCAGCATGCCACTCTGCTTTCACAAAGAAGTATTAGGGTGGGGGACCATAAGGCAGAGAAAAGCTTCCCATTGACCAAATCTTACAAATAGGCCCAGCTGTTGAGTGTGATCATTTGGAATCCCTGAAACACTTCTAGATGAAGATTGCTCCTGTACATATTTCGATAACTATGTAATCTAGCCCTTCCCAACATTATGTGTAATATGTTTTCTCTGTGTGTAACTGAATCTTTTTGAATCTTCCTCACCACCCATCATCGAAGACTCTGTAGACAGTACATTTGGTAGTAGAACACAAACATAAGTTCAGACTATAAACATGTGTTTTTGAATGCTCATACAGAATATTCAGTCTGTATAGAAAAGAAATGATAGGCAATTCTGCATTGCATTTAGAGTTAAAAACGTGTCCAGTATGGCTGTAGCTGTGGGCCAATCCTAAGAAAATGCAAAAAATTGTCTCTCAATACAGAAACTGAAACTGCCACTGTACAATTAAGCTCTGTGGTAGCGATATTTTATGTTTTTAACTGGTCTGAAAGCTTTCCAGTTGAGTCTCTAGTTCATTTTCCCAAGGCACACGGGGCTTTGTATCATACATGCACGTCTGTTAAGGCTGCGTGCCAGGAATTGCCTTTTCTCATATGAAATTCCCAGATACCAGTTCACTATACCTTTAACAATAGAACAAATGCTTGCATTACTGGGATATTGAAGTCATGAAAGCTCTATAAATTTGAAGCAATAGTAACATTTCAAGCAGTTCAGAAAGTTGAAGGTTTTAATCCTTAATCAGTTCTTTACAAAAAGCAAATCTAGCAAAAGTACATTAAGGCTCTAGTCACATCTGTTATCTTTCTCCAAAAGAAAATGAATAGAGACATGCTGTATTCTGCCTCAGTGTTGGGTGAAACTATTTACTGTAGAAGAAAGGCAGGGCTGGCACTCAACTGATCTGTGCTGGTAAAGCCAGATCAGCTGTTTCCAGTGGGCTGGTCCCCTCTGCCCATGCACACATGTTAAACATTTTTAATATTAGCAACTTAGCCCCATCCTCCAGAATAAATCTGGCTGGACCCATGAGAATGGGGAGGGGTAATTTAAATTATAGAGGCCATTTTCTCTTTGTTTTTGCCTAAGCTAGACCCCCTTCACAGTCAAGTCTGAACAACATTAAAATAGTATACCTGGTAAATGAGAAAAGTTTTAACTGCACTTTCTTTCTTTCTGAAACAGGGCATGGTTGCTGCTCATTATTCTGATTGGTGGTGTGTCTGTCTTTGACAAAGTAAAAACCCATACACTCAGTATCCAAGGTTTTATCAATGATTAGGTCAACCTCATATTTAACAGGTCAAGTTTCAGTGATCCCAGTCTCACAGGGAAGTCAAAATACATCGGAACCATCATCTGGGGTGTTTCTCAGAGATTTAGACTCCTGGGCCCTATGCTCAGATATACTTACTCTGTAGAAATGAGTGGGCTCAGTAACATGCATTTTTTTGAAAGTCCCTTGGGATTCTTACCTCTGTGACATTCACTTTGAGAAGTACTGCCCCAGATGGAGATCTTAGCATCTCAGGCTACCCCTAGATTGAGGATAGCTGAATTTGGAGAACAATGCTGTCAAGTCCATTTTGACAAGTCCTTATGACTCATTCATAAGGGATTTTGTTGGCTTAATCTTTCCCTGACAAGCCTGTGCCCAGGAGTGCCATTTGTCCTCAGACCAGGTTGACTCGTGAACAGGCTGAAAAGTGGATTGAATGAAATCTGAAAGCCAAGACTTGTGACCAAAAATGAATGGTAAAAGAGAGTGACTGCAGGAGAAAAGCTGGATGTAGAGGCCAAGTGTAGGCCGAGTGTGAGGGACTAGGCTCAGCTTGGAGGGCAGAGTGGACTTTATGGAGGCTGAGATGCCATACTTCCCTCCTGGAGGGTCTTAGGCCCATTTGGCTAATTTTAAAAACATTACCTGGATTTTAGAAAAGTATGGTCTGTCATTTCTCCTATTCCTGCCTTGGAATTAACTAGTATGTCTCATCCTTAACAAGAATATTAATAACACATCAACATTGGAAATAATAAGTTAAATCAAGTTCCAGAGACAGTCTTGAGCATACTGAAATCTGAATTGTGTATTTAAAAAATTCACCCATAATTCATGTGAAAATGAGTATAGAAATAAGTATACCTTTAAAGAATAATAAAATACTCAAGTTAGCATAAGCATTTACCAATAAGTAGCAATTCCCTCCTCAAAAAAGAATATTCCATTAATTTAAAAGTTCCCTATATGCCTTCCCTCATCACACCCTCTTCCTCAAGAAGTAACCACTAAATTGAATTTTGATTTAATTATCCACTAAATTGTTGGTTGTTTCTTTTCACACTTTTTTTAGATGCTTTTAAATTTTTATTTCACTTTTTTGAGGATTTTATTTAAAGACTTCATTTTTTCAGAGTAGTTTTAGGTTCATAGAAAAACTGAGAGGAAGGTACAGAGATTTCCCATATGCCCCCTCACCCCACACATGCACAGCCTCAGCTATCATCCACATCCCCCAACAGGGTGGGACAGTTGTTACGATGGATGGACCTACATCGACACATCATAATCACCCAAAATCCATAGCTTACTTTAGGGTTCACTCTTGGTGGTGTACGTTCTATGGGTTTGGACAAATGTATGATGTGAATTCACCATAGAGTATTTTCACTGCCCTATAGATCTTCTGTTGCCTATTTACCCCTACAACCTTACTCCCAATCCCAAGCCCTGGCAACCACTGATCATCTTACTGTCTGCATAGTTTTGCCTTTTCCAGAATTTCATATAGTTGGAATTTTACAGTATGTAGAGTTTTCAGATTGGCTTCTTTCACTTAGGAATATGTATTTGTTTCCTTCACGTCTTTTTGTCTTGATAGCGCATTTCTGATTTCATTGTCTGGATGTACCACAGTTTGTTTATCCTTTCACTACTGAAGGCATCTTGGTTGCTTCCAAGTTTTGGCAATAAAGCTGCTTTAAACATCCATGTGCAGGTTTTTGTTTTTTTTTTAATTATTTTTGGCTGCATTGGGTCTTTGTTGCTGCACACGGGCTTTCTCTAGTTGCGGCAAGCAGGGGCTACTCTTAGTTGCAGTGCGTGGGCTTCTCATTGCGGTGGCTTCTCTTGTTGTGGAGCACTGGCTCTAGACTCGTGGCTTCAGTAGTTGTGGCACATGGGCTCAGTAGTTGTGGCTCATGGGCTGTAGAGCACAGGCTCAGTAGTTGGTGGTGCATGGGCTTAGTTGCTCTGTGGCCTGTGGGATCTTCCCAGACCAGGGCTTGAACCCTGTCCCCTGCCTTGGCAGGCGGATTCTTAACCACTGTGCCACCAGGGAAGCCCCCATGTACAGGTTTTTGGGCAGACAGTTTTCAAATCGTTTGGGTAAATTCCCAGGGTACAGTTGCTGAATCATATGGTAGGAGTATGCTTAGTTTTGTAAGGAACCACTAAAGTGTCTTCCAAAGTAGCTGCACTATTTTGCATTCATTCTCACCAGCAATGAATGAGAGTTCCTGCTGCTCCACATCCTCGCCAGCATTTGGTGGTGTCAACGTTCCAGATTCTGGCCATTCTAGTAGGTGTGTAGTGGTATCTTATTGTTTTAGTTTGCATTTCCTTGATGATATATGATATGGAGCGTCTTTTCATATGCTTATTTGCCATCTGTGTATTTTCTTTGGAGAATTGTCTTTTAAGGTCTTTGGCCTATTTTTTAATTGAATTGTTTGTTTTCTTATTTCTGAGTTTTAAGAGTTCCTCATATATTTTGGAAAACAGTTGTTTATCAGATGTATCGTTTATTTTTACTTTCTCCTCCAGGATGTTTCAGATGTACCTTTTGAAAATATTTTCTACAAGCCTGTGGCTTGTCTTCTCATTCTCTTGAAATTGTCTTTTGCAGAGCAGAAATTTTTAAACAAAGTCTAGCTTACTGATTATTTCTTTCATGGATCATGGTGTTGCATATAAAAAGTCATCTCCATACCTAAGGTCATCTAGGTTTTCTCCTATGTCATCTTATAGGATTTTTATAGTTTTGCATTCTACATTTAGTTATATGATCCATTTTGAGTTAATTTTTGTGAAGGGTGTCTAGATTCTTTTTTTTTTGCATGTGGCTTTCTAGTTGTTCCAGCACCATTTGTTGAAAAGACCATCTTTGCTCCATTGCATTGTCTTTGCACCTTTGTTAAAAATCAGTTGACTACATACTTACATGAGTCTGTGTCTGGTCTCTATATTTTGTTCCATGATTTCGTTTTTCCTCTTCTAGTTTTTCTTTTCTTCCTTCCTTCCTTCCTTCCTTCCTTCCTTCCTTCCTTCCTTCCTTCCTTCCATTTTAACAGCTACATTAAAGTTGTATAATTGGTGTACATTAAACTACATATATTTAAATTGAACAATTTGATGAGTTTTGACATAAACATATATATAATATATATATACACAACCATCACAACAGTCAAGACAAGTAGCATTTCCATCACCTCTTTGTAATTCATTCGCAACTCACCTTCAACTACTAACCTTCTTTTGGTCACTATAGATTTGTTTTGCACTTTCTAGAATTTTATATAATGGAATCATACAGTGTATATATTCTTTTATGTCTGGCTCTTTCACTCAGCAGAATTATTTTTAGATTCATCCATGTTGTTGCATGTATCAATAATTTCTTCCTATTTATTGCTGTGTTGTATTCCATAATATAAATTTACCACCATTTGTTTATCCACTCTTCTGTTGATGGACAATTGGATTGTTTCCAGTCTTTGGTTATTGCAATAAAGCTGCTATGAACTTTTGTGTACAAGTCTTTGTATGGACATATGCTTTCATTTCTTTTCTGTAAACACCTAGGAATTGAAGAGCTGGGTCTCGTGATAGGTTCATTTTAAATTCGTAAGGAAACTTCCAGACCGTTTTCCGGAAACAGGCAAGGATAAGGTAGCATCATCATCTCTCCTGTTACGTTTGTGCTACAATGATGTTTGAAGGTTCTTATAAAATTAAATGAGAGCATCTGTTTCACCTGTGTCTCTGATTGCCTGGAGATTTCTTCTTTTTTGCTCCTGTAGTTCCTAAAACAGTGCTTTGTATAAGGCAGATGTTTAATCCACCTTGGATGAATGAATATCAGGTAATGGTTTATCTGAACAAATGTGATGATTTAAGCACCAAAATGAATGACAGAGCAAAATTTGAGCGATCGAGAAATAGGTAAAATAAATAAAATAGGTAAAATAAAATAGGTAAATAAATAACACTGTCTTTTAAAAATTATGCAAGTAATTCATTATGGAAAAATTAGAAAATACAAAATAGATTAAAGGAGAAAATAAGTCATCTGTGATCCTTCCCATTCCCTCTTTAAAAAAATATCTTATTGCTGTTCTTTTTTCCCCCCAATATACTCTTATTAAAGTTAGGGCCAGTGGTTCTCAACTCTGGCTACACATAAAATCACCCAGGGAGCTTGCAATGGACTGAAGCCCTCATGAGTGGGATTAATTCCTCTACGAAGGGCCTGAGAGAGTTCTCTTGCCCCTTCTGCCATGTGAGGTTACAGCAAAAAGATGGCCATCTAGGAAGAGGGCCCTCACCAGACACCTGAATCTGCCAGGACTTGACCTCAGACTTCCCATCCTGCAGAACTGTGAGAAATAAATTTCTGTTTATAAGTTTATAAGTCAACTGGTCTATTGTATTTTGTTATAGCTGCCCAAACAGATAAGATAGATCTCTTATCTGGGTAGGTCCAACGTCTGGGTCCCATCCCAGAGATTCTAATTTAATTGGTCTAAGGTAGAGTCTGGGTGTCAACAGTTTTCAATCAACTTTTTCGAGGTGTAATTTACATACAATAAAAATGCATCTATTTTAGGTGAACAGATCCAGTTTTGGCAAATGTATATCCCCTTATAAACACTATAATCAAGTATAGACCATTTCTATCATCCCCAGAATAATCCCTGTTCCATCACCAGGTAACCACTGATCTAGCTGGTCACTGTAATTGGGACTCCGTAAGCACTAGAATTTCGTGTAAACAGAATCAAGCAGTCTGGCTTCTGTCACTGCATCATGTTTATGAGAGTCATCATGTCGCTACATGTTTCAGCAGTTCATTTTATTTCTTTCATATAAATTTTTTAACATCTTTATTGGAGTATAATTGCTTTACAGTGTTGTATTAGTTTCTGCTGTATAACAAAGTGAATCAGCTATATGCATACATATATTCCCATACCCCTCCCTCTTGCATCTCCCTCCCACCCTCCCTATCCCACCCCTCTAGGTGGTCTCAAAGCACCGAGCTGATCTCCCTGTGCCATGCAGCTGCTTCCCACTAGCTATTTTGCATTTGGTAGTGTACATGTGTCAATGCTTCTCTCTCACTTTGTCCCAGTTTACCCTTCCCCCTCCCCGTGTCCTCAAGTCCATTCTCCTATTACCATTTTCTTAATTGTTTTGGGTTTGTTATTGTAGGTCTTTTCCTTCTTTTGTGTTTCCTTCCTAGAGAAGTTCCTTTAGCATTTGTTGTAAAGCTGGTTTGGTGGTGCTGAATTCTCCTAGCTTTTGCTTGTCTGTAAAGGTTTTAATTTCTCCATCAAATCTGAGTGAGATCCTTGCTGGGTAATCTTGGTTGTAGGTTCTTCCCTTTCATCACTTCAAATATGTCCTGCCACTCCCTTCTGGCTAGAGTTTCTGCTGAAAAATCAGCTGTTAATCTTATGGGGATTCCCTTGTATGTTATTTGTTGCTTTTTCCTTGTTGTTGTAATATTTTTTCTTTGTATTTAATTTTTGATAGTTCGATTAATATGTGTCTCGGTGTGTTTCTCCTTGGGTTTATCCTGTATGGCATTCTCTGTGCTTCCTGGACTTGATTGACTATTTCCTTTTTCATATTAGGGAAGTTTTCAACTATAATCTCTTCAAATATTTTCTCAGACCCTTTCTTTTTCTCTTCTTCTGGAACCCCTATAATTTGAATGTTGGTGCATTTAATGTTGTCCCAGAGGTCTCTGAGACTGTCCTCAATTCTTTTCATTGTTTTTTCTTTATTCTGCTCCCTGGCAGTTATTTCCACCATTTTATCTTCCAGGTCACTTATCTGTTCTTCTGCCTCAGTTGTTCTGTTATTGTTTCCTTCTAGAGTATTTTTAATTTCAGTAATTGTGTTGTTCACTGCTTGTTTGCTCTTTAGTTCTTCTAGATCCTTGTTAAATGTTTCTTGTATTTCATCCATTCTGTTTCCGAGATTTTGGATCATCTTTACTATCATTACTCTGAATTCTTTTTCAGGGAGGTCGCCTATTTTCTTCATTTATTTGGTCTTGTAGGTTTTTACCTTGCTCCTTCATCTGTGCCATATTTTTTGGTCGTTTTTTTTTTTTTTTTTGGGGGGGGGGTCCTTTTTTTTTTTTATTTTATTTGGTCTTGTAGGTTTTTACCTTGCTCCTTCATCTGTGCCATATTTTTTGGTCGTTTCTTTTTTTTTTTTGGTGGGTGGTGCTGTATTCCTGTCTTACTGGTTGTTTGGCCTGAGACGTCCAGCACTGGAGTGTGCAGTCAGTTGGATAGAGCTGGGTCTTGGTGCTGAGATGAGGACCTCCAGGAGGCCTCACTCCAATTGATATTCCCTGGGGTGTGAGGTTCTCCGTTAGTCCAGCAGTTTGGGCTTGGAGCTCCTACCACAGGAGCTCGGTACTGACCTCTGGCCTGGGAAGCAAGATCCTGCAAGCTTCATGGTGTGGAAAAAAAAAAAGAAAGAAAGAAAAAGGAGCACTACAATATCAAAGAATAAAAAACAAAATAAAATTAGGAAGATAAAAAATACATTAGAAACAAGACTATAATTGAAACAACTGCAACAACGTGAAATAAAACCACAACATAGAAAAAAAAAAGGGGGGGTGGAACAAGCCAAAAGGAGTGATCACTAACAAAGTATAAAGAATAAAATAAAATTAGAAAAATAAAAGATTTATTAGGAAAAATAAAAATATAAAAGAATCAACAACAGTGAATCAACAAGGTAAAACAGAACCCCAATCTAAAAGGAAAAAAGTAAAAAAAAAAAGCCTTGGCTATGAGGGTGGAGTTTAGGTGGGGGGACTTAGGCGCAGCGCAGCTGAAGGGAGGGGTTCTCTGAGTGCCGAGGTGGGGCCCTGGGTGGGGGTGTAGGGGCGGGACTTGGGTTCTGTACAGCAGAAGGGAGGCTCTGAGGGCAGAGGATTACGCCTGGGAGCCCAACAGGGTCTCCAGTGTCTAAGTGGGCAGGGAAAGCGCTGGCCCCGTTCCCTTCCATTCCTCTGCACCCCTCCCCCATCTTCCTCAGGGTCTCCCCAGTTGCCGCTGGACCCTTAACCCTGGGTGGGTCCCCTTGGGCGTAGGAACTCCTCCCCTCCCCCAGCCGCCCCTCAGGGGTGCCAGTCCTGGAGGTCCGGCCTTTACTTTTGCTCCCCCTTCCCTCCCTCCCACTCCCTCAGGACCTGCACAGCTGGAGGGAGCCTAGGTGGGTAGAGATCAGGCCCGGGATCTCAGCAGGCTCCTGGGGGCCCAAGTGGGCAGGGGAAACCTGGCCACACACCCTTTTGACCCTCTGCCCTCCCAATGGTTCCCCAACTTCCCCCTTCTGGCATGGGATCCCTTCCCCGCCCCAGCTGCCCCTCAGGGGCGCCAGTCCCCTCCCGTCTCCACTTCTCCTCCCCTCTCACTCCCCCCATGCCCCACGTCCTACCTGGTCACTGGGCATTCCTCCTGTCCCCTTAGGTGTCCGTGGTCCCCCACTGGTGCCTGGTAGGTGCCCTAGTTGTGATAAGACGCGATTTCCGCGTCATTGCAAGCATGGAATTTTAACCACTGGACCACCAGGGAAGTCCCTCACCACGTTTTCTTTACACTCACCTGTTGTTGATGGACATCTGGGTTGTTTCCAGTTACCGAGCATTATGAATAATGCTTCTATCAACATTCATGTAAAAGGTTTTTGTGTGAATATGTGTTTTCATTCTCTTGGGGAAATACCTAGGAGTGGAATTTCTGTTCCTATGCTGAGTGTCTGTTTAACTATAAGAAACTTCCAAACTGTTTCCCAAAGTAGTTGTATTATTTGCATCCCCACTAGCAATCTGTGAGTGCTCACTTGTACTGCATTTTGTCCACAGCACTAGGTATTGTCAGTGTTCTTAATTTCAACCATTCTCGAGCATAGCAGTTTTTAAAAGCTCCCCAAGATATATATACTTTTCTGTATACATCAATAAAAGGTTAAGAAAAAACCAACTCCCTAAATGATTCTAGGTTGAGAACTGCCAAGCCAGACTAGACAAGTTCCAAATATCTTTAATTATGCATTCAAGGTTGGTTTTTTTCCCCACTCACCCACTTATTTACCCAAAAAGAGCTGCACCAGCTCTTTACTAAGCATAGAGAATGTAGAGATAACACAACACCTCTGTCTGCCCTCCAGAAGCTCAGTGTCAAATAATTTTCTTTTTTCTCTTGTAAGAAAACCAGTTTCACATGTATGACCACACTCATTTCAGAGAGTTTAATTTTTTTTTTTTTTTTTTTTTTTTTTTTTTTTTT